>NC_056005.1:28508350-28827064 GCF_018446385.1 Zingiber officinale | reverse complement strand
GTTCTAATGATCCACAAACAAGCTCATCCGTTATGGAGGAAGGCACTCAGAGCCAACGCGCAAGCTTGTTTGTATCACTTACAAACCAGTAATGGAGACCATGGGATTTACTTAAAAATCCCTCTCCCACTTAGTTATTTATAAATGAGGAATTTTAACTATGCTAGCCTACTAAACATGTAAACTAACATACACACACAGCACAATATAAAAGCAATAAATAGAAAATCTAATTTTCAACTATTATGGCTTTTATCTCTAGTTGTCCTCCGCGTGTTGTCATCTCAAGCTGCTGCCATATTTGGCCACTGCCACCGGGTTTAGCTGTCGCATCCATCTTGCTCCTAGTTCCGCTGTGCCTCTGGTCCTTAGAAGGTTCTACGCTTTGCAAGATTTGATCCGCGACATAAATAGAATTTTACATTTTTGATCCTATATTCCATAAAAGGAATGTACATGTATCTAGATCAAAAATAAAATCCTAATAAAACTAAATACAGCTCCTGCTGTATTTTAATAATACACACATATAAATGCCCTTGACATGTCCAAGGGTCCAATCACACATAATAACTAAAAGCCATAATAGTTGGATCATGCATCCACAAAGTTAGCACATCCTACTATTAACCCGCCTAAATTATGTATGACATGCATAATTAAACTAATACCAAATACAGAGGCAAAACCCTAGCTCGATACCAATTGTTGGTTGCTACTGAAAACCTAGAGGTTCCACTATACAAAAATTTTGTACAAAGGTCGAACCTTTCCTAGCTACCATGTGTTCTTTTAAATTAAATTTTGGATCGAACTTAACACGCTTGATCCAAAACTTAATCTATTCGTTCTTTTAGGTTTTGACTTGGGTCTCCTTAACACGTTCGACCCAAATCACCTTAAGTTATTAATTTCATTAAATATTAATTTCCATAATTGGTTCCCAGTACTGACGTGGCGAGGCACATGACTTTCTTGGATATGGGAGCAACCACCACCGACTAGACAAAACCTTTTATAGAAAGCTAATATTTAATTTCCTAAAATAACTTTAGGTTAACCGAAAAGAACAATTAAATCACAAGGAAAAATAAAACAAAAGAACACAACATCGAAAAAACATATTCGAAATACTAGAACGTAAGCCTCTTGTATTTGGTATTATTTCCATAAATAACTAGTATGATGCGGAAAAGGAAAAACTACTAGTTATAACTTTTAGAAAGACCTCTTGATCTTCTACCGTATTCCTCTTCTAACCTCGGACGTTGTGTGGGCAACGATCTTCCGAGATGAGAAACCACCAACCACCTTCTTCTCCTCCTAGCTAGGTTCGGCCACAAAAAGCTTTACCAAGGATGAAGAACAAAACACCAACCAAGCTCCAAGAGATGCTAGCTTTCTCTCCTTCTTCTTCTTCTTCTTCTCCAAGTAGTATCCGGCCGCCACAAGAGCTCCAAGCCTTTGAGAGTTTCGGCCACCACAAAGAGGAAGAGAGGAAGAGGATGGCCGGCCACTCCAAGGAATAAAAGAGGGAGAGAAAATAATAGAGGTTGTGTCTTGTGAAGGCACCCTCACCCCTTCTTTTATATTCCTTGGCCTAGGCAAATTAGGAAATTTAATTACAATAAAATTTCCTTGACATGATTTAATTGAGAAAATTAAAATAAAATTTCCCAATTTAATCTCTAATGGCCGGCCACATTAAAAGAGATAAATTAGATAAGTTTTAATCAACAATTAAAACTTTCTAATTTATTTCCGGAAATTTTTAAAATTAAAATTTCGCTTTAAAAATCTCTTCATGATTGATAAAAGGAAATTTCTATAATTTTAATTTTACAACATGTGAATAATTTTTTAAGAGAAAATAAAATATCTCACCAATCTACAAATAAGGAAAGAGATCTAATCTCTTTCTTTAATCTTTTGTAGATCTTTTACAAGAGAGATATTTTAATTTTAATTCTCTTTAATAAATTATATCTCCCACATAATAAAAATTAAAATTAAAATCTTTTTTTAAATTAATATGGCCGGCCCCTCTAGCTTGGGTTCAAGCTAGGGCCGCCCACCCCAATTTATACCTAGGCCGGCCCTAGCTTGGTTCCCAAGCTAGCTTGGCCGGCCCCCTTTGGGTCGGTATATAAGGTGGGTATAGGTGGGTATGTTACTCTACAAATAAGAGGCTAAGAAACGGACCGAGAGGAGAAATTGGCTTTGGTCTCCCGATAAAATTAAGCATCCCGTGTTCGCCCCGAACACACAACTTAATTTTATCAATAATAATTCATTCCACTAGAGAACTATTATTGAACTACCGCACCAATCCCAAATTACATTTTTGAGCTCCTTCTTATTATGAGTGTATTAGTCTCCCTGTGTTTAAGATATCGAATGTCCACTAATTAAGTGAGTTACTGACAACTCATTTAATTAATATCTTAATCCAAGAGTATTACCACTCAACCTTATCATCATGTCGGACTAAGTCCACCTGCAGGGTTTAACATGACAATCCTTATGAGCTCCTCTTGGGGACATTATCAACCTAATATCTCTAGGACACTGTTTCCTTCTATAATCAACAACACACACTATAAGTGATATCATTTCCCAATTTATCGGGCTTATTGATTCATCGAACTAAATCTCACCCACTGATAAATTAAAGAAATAAATATCAAATATATGTGCTTGTTATTATATTAGGATTAAGAGCACACACTTCCATAATAACCAAGGTCTTTGTTTCTTTATAAAGTCAGTATAAAAGAAACGACCTCAAATGGTCCTACTCAATACACTCTAAGTGTACTAGTGTAATTATACAGTCAAGATAAACTGATACCTAATTACACTACGACCTTCTAATGGTTTGTTCCTTTCCATTTTGGTCGTGAGCTACTGTTTATAATTTATAAGGTACTGATAACATCATCTTCTGCATGTGACACCACAAACTATGTTATCTACAGTATAAATTAATTGAACAACTACAACTAAATGTAGACAATTTGACCAAATGTGATTCTTTATTCATAATGAATGTTTACAAAGCTTAGGCTTTCAGTATACACTCCAACAGTTGGTATATCATGCCTAGCATCTGGTCACTCCCTTGACCTGCCAGAACTCCCCACCAAGTGTCCGGTCAATCCCTCTGACCTACTTGGACTTTTCTTCATCTTGCCAAGTATCCGGTCACTCCCTTGACCTACTTGGACTTTCACCAGATGTCTGGTCAATCTTGACCCGTCTGGATTTCCCCGTGCCTGGCTTCACTTACCAGGACTTCCAATCTGCCTAGCTTCACTCACTAGGACTTCTCTTTTGCCTGGCTTCACTCACCAGGTCTTTCAATTTGACTAGCTTCACTCACTAGGACTTCTCTTCTGCCTGGCTTCACTCACCAAGTCTTTCACCTAGCTTCACTCACTAGGATTTTCACCTGGCTTCACTCACCAGGATTTTCTTCACTGCCTAGCTTCACTCACTAGGTCTTTCCTTCTGCCTAACATCCCAGTTAGGACTTCCCAGTTAAGTATCCGGTCATCCTTGACCTACTTGACTCTTCTTCGATCAACCTTGTATTGTCAAACATCGAAACTCAAACCAAGACTCAAGCTTGGTCAACCAGGTCAACCTTGACCTGAGGGATGTTGCACCAACAATCTCCCACTTTTTGATGTTTGACAATACCAACACTATCACTTACAATTACCACATGTAAGTTAGGCTAATCCCATAGCCTAAACCTTCTTCATGCCACTAGGTAATGAATACATAAGTTAAGCCCTTCATTCTCCCCCTAAGAGGGCAAACTCCCTCTAGGTAATGAAAGCCTAACTTACTCCCTTTCATTCTCCCCCTATTGGCACACATCAAACCATGCCCCATTTTTGGGCACACATCAACAAATTCACTTGTTGAAAACTCTCCCCCTGAAGAGTTGCTCATCGTTGTTCACAACTTCACTCGTTGTGATCAACACGATAATGAAGGTCTCATACCCTTCATTATCCTTAACCCTACATTCTCCCCCAATGTAGGCAAATGCCCATCCTTGAGCATTATTCACTTGAAACCACTTGAACAATGAGGATATCCACTCCCCATTAAAGTTCAAACGCTCAACCTTGAGCATGTTCTTAACGGAAGGTTAACCACCTTCCAAGGTTCATGAAAATTAATTTTCATGTCTTTAAAGAGTCCCTCCCCTAAAGACATGGTGGTAACTTCTGTCATTGCACCAACAATGACTTGGAATCCCTAAAACTTTAGGAAACCCAATTTTAGAAGTTTTGAGGTTCAAAAATTTAAAATTTGAAACAAACCTCAACCTAAACTTCAACTTAGCCTTCCTTAACCAATCCATCCTTGTTTTCCACACGAAAACACCCTTTTTATGTATACAAATGTATTTTCAGGGGTTTAGAATGGTTACCTAGACTAAAATAGGTTCAAAGATGCTGAAATCAGGCCTTCCCAGCCAAAATCAGCATCTTCGATCGATTGGAGTTGGGTTCCAATCGATTGAACCCTGCTGAATCGATCCACTGATCGATTCAGTCTTCTTGGATCGATCGGCTGATCGATCCAGCGAGCTTCTGCTCGCGAGAAATGCCTTCTCAATCGATCGGCTCCAATCGATCCACTGATCGATTGAAGGCCTGAAATTGCTGAAATTCAATTTCAGCCAATTTCAGAAACCCCTAGAAAATTCTACGAAATTCCAAGATCGTAAAAATTTGTGTAGACATTATTTAGGGTATAATTTATCATAGAAAAATAGTTTTCTATGAAAATACATCATATTTTCAAAGATTAACACAAACTTAAGAACTTGCAAAAACTTTAGTGTTTTCTTCAAGTTTGTGTCTAACTATTCAATGGTGATTACTATCAAAAGATAGCCTTCACCAAGGTTTTCCAAAATTATTTTAAAATAATTTTCAAAACCAATATCCCATCACATTCCTTGGGCTTAATGCACATGACTTGTACATTAGCTTTCCCAATGATGGGAAAACACATAACTATGTGTTTTGATGAACCTAAAACTCAAAAGAATATACTAAATCAACATCTTGAGTTTTGTTCATCTTCCTAACATCTCTCTTGTATCTAATGTGCACTAAAACACATACAAGTCACCTTATGGTCCTTGTGAGATGTGAGATTTTGGTTTTGCCCTATACTGGGGATCATGCATATCTATCTAGGCATTTTAGAGATATTAGACATCCACCTAGGATGTCACTTGTTAATATGTGTTGTTAAATGCCATTTGTCCTTAATTACAAGGAATTTAAACTTAATGCATGATTATGTTATGACATACATCAAAAAGAAATAATTTTCAAAAAAAAATATCCTATAACTACATGATGTATGAATGTCATGACATGGTATTTTTGGATCTTTCATAATAAAACATGAATAAAAAAAATAAAACATGATGCCATGGCATATAATGGCCAAACAATCATGGCAAGGTTTAGCATAAATAAAATATACCTAGATTACCTTTCTAAGTATCCTTAACCACTTAGCTAACTCAAAATATACCACTTGTTTTAACTTAAAACGTTAAACCTAGATTGCCCTAAATGCTTCAAAGAAATGCCAAAACCTAAATTGACATTTCTATTTCTCTTGATTTGTTTATGCCACTTAAAAATTAAGCATATCCTCAAATGTTGGCATATTCCATTTTTCCTCAAGAGTAATCACATAAATCAAGGTCCGGATTGCCTTATATTTCTAAGAGAATACCAAAAACCCAACTTGGTATTTCTCTAGGTTTTCCCAATTTATGTCATTTTAAGATAAAATCAATTTTCCACCATTAGGCACATTTTACTCTTTCAAGGAGTAAATAATAATTCCATTTCATTTTCAAAGGTTAACAAAAACCTTGAAAATGCTCCTTGAGTGTCAATTTCCTCAAAGTTGGGTTAACTACCCTTCTAATCGGAGTTGACACTCTCTAACCCATCTATGGGGTAGAGAAGATGCTCCTAGGAACCCAACACCTATTGGTGCTCCTTGGATGCTCTAGGTACTCACTAGGGATAACTTCCCTAGATACCTTCCTAGTGACCTTGTTGGGCTTCTTAGAAGCCTTGGTCACATTTTCTAGGTCAACTCTAGGGATAGCCTCCCTTGTGGCCTTGTTAGTGACTTTCTTAGACTTCTTAGAAGTCTTAGTCACTTTGGTTGCAAAGATACTTCTAGGGATATCTTCCCTTGTATCCTTGACTTGACCTCTAGACTTAGGGTTTGTTCCATAACTATATGGAACCCTATGATAACTAGGCACATCCTTTTTTGCTTTGGGTTTGTATCCCAAATCTCTATGGCCATTTGATGGCTTTTGTACCCCTAAACCTAGGTTATGCTCATTTTGCCCTAATAGGATATTTTCCAATCTTTTTAGGGTCTTTTCTAATTTATCAAGTCTTGACCTCAAGACTTGATTTTCCCTCACTAAGTCATTAGTATTTGATTTTTCATTTGATCCATGAGCATTTTTATTCTTGGGCTTGTATCTATTATCCTTAGTGTTCTTACCCAAATGTCTATCTACCTTCCTAACCTTAGGTTGGGTAGTTTTGGCATGTAGGGTCACATGCTTTTCCTTAATGCCCTCATGCTTTCTATTCTTATGGTAAATTGCATTAAAATGATAAAAATTAGAACTATCATGCTTTTTACCATAACGTAAAGGGGTAGGCTCAATAAATGTTACCTTCTTCTTTACCTTGGAGGCTCCCCCTTGACTAGTGCCTCCTTGAGCCTTGACCATCTTCTTCCCCTTGGGGCATTGACTTCGGTAATGCCCTTTTTGTTGACACAAGAAGCACATAATGTGCTCCTTGCTCTTCTTTGTCCCGGGGGTGGTCTCCTTGGGCTTCTCCTTGCCCTTTAATGCCACTTGGCCCTTCTTCTTGGCCAATTTAGGGCATTTGCTCTTGTAATGCCCATGTTCCCTACATTCAAAGCATATAATATGATTTTTATTATTAATTGAAATGTTTATACCTTTTTGTGTAGGGATGACACTTTCTCCTTTGGATCCGGAGGTAGAAACTTCCTCTTGATCCGAAGATGATATTCCTCCATTTGATTTTGCTTGACTTGTGGAGGTGGAAGCTTCTTCATCCTCTTCTTCTCTTGACCCAGATGTGGAGGATTCTTCTTGCTCTTGTTCCGATGTCAATAAAGATTGCTCCCCCTCAATCCTAGAGGTGGAGGCTTCACCTTCTTCTTCATCTTCATCCTCTTGTACATGAAACAAGGAATATACTCCTTCTTTGCTCTTTTGATTGCTCTCCTTTAAGGATGAAGCTTCTTGGACCTTCTCTTCGGAGGTTGAGCATCTCTCAACCTCGGAGTCCTCCTCTTCTTGGTTTTGATCCATTGAGTCGCCCTCTTTGGATTCTCCTTGATTTGGTACAGTGGAGGAGATCTCATGAATCCTTGCCAATTTGCTCCAAAGCTCCTTGGCATCTTCAAACTCTCCAATTTGCTCCAGGATGTTGCTTGGCACTAAATTGACCAAAAGCTTAGTCACTTTTTCATTGGCCTCACATCTTTGGATTTGGTCTTGGCTCCACTTGCTCCTCTTGAGTACTTTGCCCTTGGAATTTGTGGGAGCTTCAAAACCTTCCATGAGAGCAAACCATTGCTCTATCTCCACCATTAAGAAGTTTTTGATCCTTGATTTCCAAAGATCGAAGCTTGTAGATGTGTATGGTGGAGGCATCCTCGTGTCGAATCCGAGTCCATCTCGGAATTCCATTTGAAGTTGAGCTTCTTGTGATGAAGTCTTTGACTTGTGAAATTGCTCCAACTTCTTCACCCTCTAGCTTTGCTTGTTTTGTTTGCCCCTTCCGGCGATGATTCCGGTGAAGAGCAACCTTGCTCTGATACCACTTGTTGGGACCAAAAAGTAGCTAGAGGGGGAAGGGTGAATAGCTCGTCGTGCGCTTCGTGGTTGCCATTGCTTGTTTCTTCGAAGATGTGCAGCGGAAATACAAGAAACAAAAACATACAACGCTAACACTTGTGATTTTACTTGGTATCTACCTCACAAGAGGTGACTAGTCCAAGGATCCACGCACACACACACACCTCCACTAATAAACACTCCTTTTCGGTAACTACCGAAGGCGGAGAAGCCCTACAAGTTCACACTACAAGAAGAAAGGGAAAGGATACACAAATACAAGCAAAAGCTTACAATGAGTATAGAAACCCTAACCCTAGCTTTCTTCTTTAACTGTAGATCCACCTCTTGACTTGGAAAACCTCCAAGAACCTTCAAGAACTGGCGATTTGATCTTTGTAGAGAAGCTGTGGAAGCGCTGAAGTGATCTGAGATGAATCGGTGAAGTTCTGCCGCAGCCATCGCACGCCTGCAGCTCAAATACGACGCAACGGTCGGATCCCCATCGATTTGAAAGCTCCCAATCGATCAGGGAGGCTTTGGATCGATCCAGAGCGCCTCTGTGCTCTGGGAAAACGCCTGGATCGATCCAGCGCTTATCGCGCGAACCAGCAGCGTCCCAATCGATCGGCTGATCGATTGGGACATCTGGATCGATCCACTGATCGATCCAAAGGCTCTCTGTTCGCTGGGAAAGGCCTGGATCGATCCACTGATCGATCCAGAGGCTTTCTGTTCACTGAGAAAAGCCTGGATCGATCCACTGATCGATCCAGCTCCTGGATCGATCCAGCTCTTGGTTTTTGTCCAAAACCAAGTCCCAAGCCTCTCAAACAAACATTCGGTCATCCTTAACCTGTTGGTATATCATGCCTAGCATCTGGTCACTCCCTTGACCTGCCAGAACTCCCCACCAAGTGTCCGGTCAATCCCTCTGACCTACTTGGACTTTTCTTCATCTTGCCAAGTATCCGGTCACTCCCTTGACTTACTTGGACTTTCACCAGATGTCTGGTCAATCTTGACCCGTCTAGATTTCCCCGTGCCTGGCTTCACTTACCAGGACTTCCAATCTGCCTAGCTTCACTCACTAGGACTTCTCTTCTGCCTGGCTTCACTCACTAGGTCTTTCAATCTGCCTAGCTTCACTCACTAGGACTTCTCTTCTGCCTGGCTTCACTCACCAGGTCTTTCACCTAGCTTCACTCACTAGGATTTTCACCTGGCTTCACTCACCAGGATTTTCTTCACTACCTAGCTTCACTCACTAGGTCTTTCCTTCTGCCTAACATCCCAGTTAGGACATCCCAGTCAAGTATCCGGTCATCCTTGACCTACTTGACTCTTCTTCAATCAACCTTGTATTGTCAAACATCGAAACTCAAACCAAGACTCAAGCTTGGTCAACCAGGTCAACCTTGACCTGAGGGATGTTGCACCAACACTGTATGCCTAGAATGCGGGATGCTTCACCTAAGTCCTTCATTGAGAAACAAGTCCCTAGCCAAGTCTTGATATACTGCAGCAAAGGGATGTCTTTCCCAATGAGTAGTATGTCATCCACATACAATATAAGGAAGACAACTGTGTTTCCTACAATCTTCTTGTAGACATAAGACACATCTTCATTCTTGATGAAACCAAATTATTTGATTGCATCATCGAATAGAAGATTCCAGCTCCGAGAAGCTTGTTTTAGTCCATAAATGAACCTATGCAGCTTGCATACTCTGCTAGTATGCTGTGGATCTTCAAAACCCTCATGTTGTGTCATGTACACATCCTCGAGCAGGTTTCCATTCAGAAACGCAATTTTGACATCCATCTGTCAGATCTTATAATCGTGGTACGCTGCAATAGCAAGCATGATCCGAATGGATTTAAACATCACTACTGGAGAAAAGGTTTCATCATAGTGAATACCATGAATTTGCTTGAAACCTTTATCTACCAAGAGACCCTTATAAATAATTCCATCCATGTCAGTCTTTCTCTTAAAGACCCACTTACACCCAATGGGTTTGACTCCTTTAGGTGGATCAACCAAAGTCCATATTTGGTTGGTGTACATGGATTCCATCTCGGATCTCATGGCCTCTAGCCATTTCTCAGAATCTGGACTCATCACAGCTTCCTGATAGGAGGTAGACTCATCCTCAATGAGCACAACGTCATCATGGTCAGACAAGAGAAATGAGTATCTCTCAGGCTGACGACGTACCATATCAAACCTGCGAAGAGGTATGTCTACTTGAACTGATTGTTGTTCCTCAACTACTTGTGGAACAACATCATCCACAACACTTTGTGGTTCCAGTTCAACTTTCATCGAGGCTTCAGTGCTATGGTTCACATCTTGAACTTCTTCAAGATCGAACGTACTCCCACTAGTCCTTCTAGAAACAAAATCCCTTTCTAGAAATACCCCAGTCTTAGCCACAACTATCTTGTGGTGACTGGGAATGTAGAAGTAATATCCCTTCGTTTCCTTGGGATATCTAATAAAATAGCACTTATCGGATTTGGGTCCCAGTTTGTCTGAGACTTGACGTTGAACGTAAGCCTCACAACCCCAAATCCTCATAAAAGACACTTGGGCATCTCTCCCAGTTCATATCCTATATGGTGTCTTTATTACAGCCTTAGATGGAATTCGGTTGAGAATGAAGGCTGCTGTGTCTAGAGCATAGCCCCAAAGATACATAGGAAGATCTGTGTGACTCATCATAGACCGTACCATATCTAATAAGGTATGATTCCTCCTTTCAGATACACCATTCCATTGTGGTGTTCCAGGAGGAGTGAGTTGAGATAGAATCCCACACTCAGCTAGATAGTCATGAAACTCATGGCTAAGGTATTCACCACCTCGATCTGATCGAAGTATCTTAATACTCTTGCCAAGCTAGTTTTGTACTTCATTCTTGAATTCTTTGAAATTTTCAAAAGATTCTGACTTATGTGTCATCAAATACACATAGTCATATCTACTGTAGTCATCAGTAAATGTAATGAAGTACCTATAACCACCTCTGGCAGCGACATTGAAAGGGCCACATACATCACTATGTATAAGTCCTAACAAGTCAGTCGCTCTCTCGCTGTGTCCACTAAAGAGAGTCTTGGTCATCTTGCCCAGTAGGCATGACTCGCATGTCTCATAAGATTCAAAATCAAATGAGTCCAGCAAACCATCCTTATGGAGCTGAGATAAACGTTTGTCATTTATATGACCTAAGCGACAGTGCCAGATATAGGTTTGGTTCATGTCATTTGACTTGAACCTCTTGGTACTTATGTTATAGATAGGGTTTTCAAGGTCTAGAATGTAGAGTCCGTTCATCAGAGGTGTATTACAATAGAACATATCATTTAAATAAACTGAACAACATTTGTTCTTTATTATAAATGAAAAACCTTTCTTGTCCAAACAAGAAACTGAAATTATGTTCTTAGTTAAAGCAGGCATATAACAACATTCATCTAATTCTAATACAAGCCTAGAAGGCAGAGATAAATGATAAGTTCCCACAACAACAGCAGCAACCCGTGCTCCATTGCCTACGCGTAGGTCCACCTCGCCCTTCGTCAATGTCCTGCTATTTCTCAGCGCCTGCACATTAGTACAAATGTGAGAAGCACATCCGGTATCTAATACCCATGATGAAAAATAGATAGATTGACTTCTATAACATATATACCTGAAGTGGAAGTCTCACTTCTCTTTTTCTTAAGATCTTCCAGGTACACTTTGCAGTTCCTCTTCCAGTGGTCGGTCTGACCGCAGTGGAAGCAGGTAGCATCCTTGGCAACCCCTCTTTTGGGTTTCAGTGCTTTGCCTTTGCCCTTGGCTTGGGACTTTCCCTTACCTTTGGGCTTGCTCTTGCCCTTGTGTTTTTGAACCATCAAAATAGAGTTGGGCTTAACCTTCTTAAGGTTGAGCTCAGCAGTTCTTAACATGCTAAGTAGCTCGGGCAGTGGCTTGTTAATTTCGTTCATGTTATAATTTAAAACGAATAGACTATAGCTATCTGACAAGGATTGTAAGATCAGGTCAGTGGTCAGCTCTTGGTCAAGCGGGAATCCCAACCTCTGTAGGTTTTCTATGTACCCAATCATTTTGAGTACATAGGGGTCTACGGGAGTCTCATCTTGCATCTTGCACTGAAATAGTGCCTTAGAGATCTCGAATCTCTCGTGCCTCGCTTGTCCTTGATATAGTTGACGAAGATATTCAACCATATCATAAGCGCTCATCAACTCGTGTTACTTCTGAAGCTCAGAGTTCATGGTCGCGAGCATAAGACATGACACATCTAATGCGTCATCTTGATGTTCCTTGTAAGCATCACGGTCAGCTCGCGTGGCAGTGGCAGGAGGTGCCTCGGGAATGGACTGCTCTAGAACATATAGTTTACGTTCTTGTGTGAGAACGATTCTCAGATTCTTGTATCAGTCCAGGAAATTAGCTCCGTTGAGCTTGTCCTTCTCAAGGACGGAACGCAGGGAGAAAGAGTTCGTATTTGATGTCATGGTTATCTAGTACAGAAAAATACAGAAAAATAAATAAACATCATATTCTATTAATCATCTAATTAGTCCTTTAATTAAATGATGCTCCCACTGAATTCTATAATTCATGTGGGACAAGATCCACATCATACTATGCCCTGAGTTAGCTTTGGCTAAATTGCCCAAGACTTAGTATGATCGGTAGGTAACTACTTACCAATTACATCTCTATGCAACTCTTGTTTATAGGATCAAGATCCGCATTTATATTAAAACTCGAGTTAGCTTTAGCTAATACGCCCAAAAGTTAATATAAACGTGATTTTGACCTATCTACCAACCATTGGAAAATGATTATAGTTACACTCGATCCAATTGAGTTAACTAGTTACTCAATCTAATTGAGTTGTACTCACCCATGCATTGATAGGCGGGACCAAGATTGTCCCTCCGTACCCTACCAAGATAATATGTGTTGCTCTGCTTTGGCAGATTCAACAACAACATGTGATCGAGATAGTGATAGGTATCACGGCATGGTAGGAATTTTTGAGTTGACGCGATTGAGATCTAATCTAATCGACGATGTGTATCATATACTCGATTTAGATCTAATCTAATCGTGGAGGTGAATCATGTGCGCGACTTAGATCTAATCTAATCGTTAAGGCACTAATTAATTACTAATCTAGCATGCATCACATATACACACACAAGCAATTAATTAAACTTTTTGTGATTAGTCATGGCCCTACTACGATCTTCTCAAGCTAATGAGAAGATCGGATGGTCAACCTAAGGTCAATAGTTTCTCAAGCTCCTTCCTTTGACCACCTCGTGTTGCTCGCACCCTCCTCGTAACTCCGTCTCGAGTGGATCTTCCACCGCCTCAATTTTGTACATTACAAAAGGTGAAACTCGAGTTACATTCGAGTCTAAACTATTTACAACAGGAATAAATAAATAGAAGGGCACGACGCGTAGGTCGCGTATCAAATATACAACACACACAATCACATGACGGCACGCAGACCGTATTATGAATTACAACACACAATATCCAATCAAATTAGGTCTTTTGGGTCATGACCATCACAAAATAATATATAATTTTAAATTATGTAATTTCTATAAATTTCTATAATTTTTCTTACAATTTTTACCATTTTTATGAGTAAAAATTCCCGGCGGTCCCGTTTAGCGATTTTCGGGCGCAATCGCGGAACGAAGCCCCTTGCGGGGTCAGGGGCAGCACCCCTACCCGCAATATAACAATCGCGAGTGTTCCTAATCGATCCTACAGCGCCTTAGCCCGCTGTCCCAAAACGATTTGGGGCGAAACCTTACCGTTTCGGAAAAATTTTCTCGGTAGTCGAAGCCTATAAGTGTCTAAACTCTTGTGCTTCGCTTCTACGAGAAAAATACCCATAAAATCTATAAAAACACAAACTTATAGAAATTCATAGATCTGTAATTTTCATAAAAATACAAATTAAAACTCGTACGCGCTTCGCACGTGACTCTAATACCACTGTTGGATTTTTCGGGCCGTAAAAATCGCTTTTTATGTTGCGGAAACCCCGAAATTCCCATGCCATGGATCCGTGCGAAGAAATAAAATTTCGTAAAAACTTTCACGTATGAGTTTTCTAAGCCTAGATCTACTTTAGATCTACAAGATAAGAATTTACCCTTGATACGAAGCCCTTCGCTTAATCCCGCTCGTCCACGGTTCGCCGGATCTCGAGAGTATCAAAGTAGATACTCTTCTATGTGTATCCACACAAGCAAGAGATGGAGAAGAAATCTTGAGTGTGCTAGCACTCCAAGAAGTCTCGGCCAAGAGGAGGAGAGGAAGAGAAGAGAGAGCTTGAGGAAGAAGAAGGAGGTTTCAAAAACAAAATGAAAAACTCCCAAGATGATTAAGTGGCCGGCCACACTCATGAAAGGCTTTTAAACCCCATGGAATATCAAGAGTCAAGGCTCTTGATCTCCCTCATGAGGTGGCACACACATGTGCTAGCCTTGATGATGTGGTACATCACCATTAGCCACTTAATGCCAACTAACCAATGAGGTGGCAAATGGTCAAGTCAAACTTGACCCTTCATCTTCCTCTCAAGTCAAGTCAAACTTGACTACTTCTCTCCCATGGTTGATATAATCTAACCATTGGTTCAAGTCAATTTTAATTTAATGAATTTCTATTCATTGAATTAAATTGATTCAATGAGTCTAAGTCCAAATTAGACTCATCTA
This sequence comes from Zingiber officinale, assembly GCF_018446385.1. NCBI lineage: Eukaryota > Viridiplantae > Streptophyta > Magnoliopsida > Zingiberales > Zingiberaceae > Zingiber > Zingiber officinale. The sequence continues at coordinate 28,812,339 of NC_056005.1, read as the reverse complement.
TCACATGAACCAAATTGAGACCAACTTAATTAGCCTAATTTGGATTACTCTTAATCCAATTTGATTTATCAAATGAACCTAATCTTATAGGTTCATCAAATGAACCTAATCTCCATCTAATTGCTCTTTGTGTGTGACCCTATAGGTTCTTGTAACGTTGGCAATGCTTCTAAACTCATTTAGAAGCATAAGTAATGAGCGGTATCTAGCAACACATCATTATTACCCAAGTTACAAGAATGTTGAGATTCAACATCACCTTGTGACTACTAATTGTGACTCATCACAATATATGACAAGTGTCCTTCTATCCTTGACATCTAGATTGATCAATGTGAGGCATAGACCGTGTTATCCTCTAATCAATCTAAATCTTGAATCCCAAGTAGACTCACTCAATCAAATGAGCTCAATATCTCATATTGACTCATTTGGGCATGACCATGCACTCAGTGGTCTCACTCTATCAAGAATATCGATGTCACTCCCGTCATATAGGAGAGATAGATCTCATCTACATCACTCACATCCCTCCGCATAATTTGTTACATATCCAGTAATCGCCTTTATAGTCCACCCAGTTACGGGTGACGTTTGACAAAGCCAAAGTACGTAACTCCTTATGTAGGGAACCATGGTGACTTCAGGTCCAAGGACTAGTAGTCTTACTAATAGTCACATGATAAAGTATATGACACTCATATAATGATCCATGATACTTTCTCATGGCGAGTCATTCAATATACATTCTCCAATGCATACCCATGTGTCAACTTAATATCTCCATATCCATGACTTGTGAGATCAAGTCATCGAGTTGACCTACATGCTAGTCTCGTCGCATTAACATTGTCCTTGAAAGCTAATACTTGACTAGGAATGATTAAGAGTAGTGTTTCCTATATCATCTCACTATTGATTCAACTAACCGATTGATATAAATAAGAACCTTCTACTCAAGGACGCTATTATACTTAGTTATTTGGCACCAATACAAGTAAGTATAATAACCAAAATAAATGTCTTTATTTATATATACAAGAATATGATACAACGAGTTCATACAACAATCATCAAATGATTGGCTCTAGGGCTCTAACTAATAGTAATGTTCTTGTGCTATAGCATTGTCTTGAGCCTCTTTCTTATTGTTGCTTATCTAGTTTTCAAAAAGAACTAGAGTGTCATCTGGAGTTCTGGGAAGTTTAAAGCTCATCTTAACGATAAGATAAATTTCTATATCATTCATCATATAGTACTTCATTTTGTTTTTCCAATACACAAAATTATCGCCATTGAAAAGTGGTGGGTGGATTGTGCTAAAACTTTCATGCAAAGACATATCTGCAAATAAGCATTTGTTCAAGTTGTATTAAGGCTTAAGATAGGATGTGTGTTTGGTTTAGAATTGGTATGATTGTAATTAAGATTTGGATTTAGGTATGAACTAGACTCGGATTATTAATCAATTAATTATTTGTCCTTGATTCTAAGTACAAAGTTAAACCTAGGTTAGATTCATGTTTTGCTTTGGACGAATTTATTAAGAGTTTTAACAATTGACTTTCAGGTTGTGATAAGAGATAATGTTTTCTTAAGTATCTGAGTAACGACCACTTCCTAGATAATGCTTTCTAAGAATCAGGAACTAAATTAACTTTAATATTGGTATAACTAGTTTAGAGTGAGGTGAGATAATTTCTACTAGTTCCACTTGACTAGAAGTACCAAGTAGGGAAAAACTATCCAAACTTTCCTAGTTTCTATATAATTTAACTTAGTCTGATTCAACCTAGTAAGATAAAGACAACAATGCATAACAATATAAGTATGCAAGTTAATCAACTAAGTCCAAAGTATAGATCAGAAGTATAGAAATGCAATAATTAAAAAATTAATTCTTATTTCTAATTTCTCCTAAGTGGAGAAACCTTACAAAAAAAATCTAAAAATTAAGTATAAAAAAAATTAAGGCAACACTAAAATAAAGAAAGATATTATTCTAGGTATTACTGATCAAAAATGAAGCGTGTGTAGCAATGTGCTACATCATAGAAGGTGAATGAGCACTCAGAGCACTAGAACAGAACTAGATGGTTGAGCAAGGGATGGTTTTCAAGTTTTTCCTTGAAACTCCTAATATAATACTCTCACGAGTGCTTAGAGGCTTCATGGTCGCCTGTACAGGCACTGGTGTAGCTGCAACTTCTACCCATGAGATAATGTTAATGAAGCTTCCCGGTTGCCCGTGCACCACCCAGTCGTTTGGGCACAGGTCAAAGACATGTTCGGGTTGCTGATAACATCGTCTCTCGATCGCCTAAAAGTTGCTCGGTCGCTCGTGTACCCGGTCGCTTGGACCCATATGATCGCCTAGACCTCCGAAAATCCTTCGTCGGGAGTTATCAACAACCAGTCGCCTCCGAACTTCATTCAATTGCCTGCATGTTTTCCTGTCGTTGTTACACGTAATGAGTATAATATAGAATATGAAGTTACTCATATTTACTTGAATAGATTAACTCATCTAGTTCGATTTTGCCAAATAATCAGCCTGCAGCTGATTCCATACACTTAGGCTTTTTGTCAAGGCTGGTTGCATGCACTTAGACTTGAGTCACCTAGCACCCAGCGAAGAATTTTATCTACCAAGCCTTAATCATTTAAACTTGATTCACCTAGCCTTTAAGTAGAAATTTTGTCTATGAAGTCTTAATCACCTGGATTTAATTTACCTAACCTCTAGCTAGGAATTTGTTGACTTAGTCCCAACCAAGACTTACCTTATGTATGATTTTCAATCAGAACTTAGATGCCTAGATCCATTAGGACTTGAATACTGTCTAGTTCACAACCTAGACTTTAACACCTGTCAAGTATCTTACACATACAAACTTGACATAACTGATTAAATCACAACTAATCTAACTTTAACCTTAATCATATATCAAAATCCTGAGTTATATGTTGTGCACCTTACACCAACACCATTGGAAATGGACCCACAATATTCATACTCCACTGATCAAAGGGGGACAATATAGTGGAAGCATTTAGGAACTCAATAGGGCGATCAGATAGGTTCTGGTGCTTCTGGTAGTGAACACAGGCAACAACAAATTGGGCAGTGTCTGCATGCAGAGTCAGCCGAAAATACCTAGCCAATAATGTCTTCCGAGTAAGCATCCTTCCTCCAATATGATTTTTGCAAATACCTTTGTGGACCTCCCTCATGACATAATCTGTGTCCTCAGGGATAAGGCATTTGAGGAGAGGGCACGGGAAGGATCATCGATATAATATATCCCCAATCAGAGTGAAATAGAGAGCTCTTCTCTTAAGCAGTCAGGCTTATTCTAGATCAGTAGGCAAACTTCTTTGTTCGAGATAAGCAATGATGGGTGCTCTCCAATCGACGAGCTTATCCCGACTTGATGCTTGCTCAACTTACAAAATCAATAGAGTCTAAGACACAGTCATATATTCTCTAGGTTGCCAATACGCTTATTAATTTGGCCAGCTTGTCTGTCTTGTGATTATTTGTTCGGGGAATCTTTTGCGGAGTGACCTCTTAGAAGTCAGTCTTCAACTTCTCGAAAATGTTCACGTAGCATCGTAATTGATCGCTTTTAATCTCAAAACTTCCCTCTAGCTGCTGAGTGACCAGCTGAGAATCCAAGTAGATGATAACTCAGGAAGCCCCGACTCGTTTGGCTGCCTGAAGTCTCACGAGCATGGCTTCATACTCAGCCTTGTTATTAGACGGTCAAAAGTTAAGCCAGACAAAGAGCTGGAGTACATCTTCCCAATGAGATATTAATAATATTCTGACTCTATTGCCTTGCCAAGTGGATGAGCATTCCACATATATCTTTTATGTTTTGTCGGCTTCTTGGTCGGGAACTTCAGTTAGGAAATCCATCAAGGCTTGAGCTTTGATGGCCACCCTCGGTTGATACTGAATGTCATACTCGTTTAACTCGATAGTCCACTTAATCAATCTTCCAAAGGCATCTGGGTTGGTTAGCACCCAGCCCAAAGTACTGTTAGCGAGAACCATAATTGAGTGAGCAAGAAAATGTGACCTCAATCGGCAAGTGGCGAGAGTCAATCTAAATGCTAATTTCTCCAGATTGGTGTACCTGCACTCAACATCTTTTAACAGATGACTCAAGAAATATATTGAGCGCTTCACCTTGTCCTCTTGGTGTACCAAGACCATGATGACTACTCCCTTAGATGCTGACAAGTATATACCCATAACATCTCGCCCTTTACGGGCTTGGAGAGGAATAATAAACAAGACATATACTCCTTCAATTCCGTGAAGGCCTGGTCACAGTTTCCATCTCATTCGAACTTAGAAGCCTTCTTCATCACCTTAAGTAAAGGTAAACTTCAGTCGACAGAACGGGAGATGAATCGAGAAAGCATCGTGATGCAGCCAACCAATCGTTGTGCTTTTGTAAGATTATGGGGATGTGACATATTTTGGAGCGCTTGGACCTTATCGGGGTTAGCTTCGATTCCATGCTCGATTATGATGTATCTGAGATATTTCTCCCTCTTGACTCCGAAGAGGCACTTGTTAGGATTAAACTTGAGTATGTATTGCCTCAACATATGACATGTTTTCTCGATATCTGAGATCAGGATCTCGATTCGAACAAACTTGATTAAGATGTCGTCCACATACACCTCGACCTTCCTCCCAATTAGTGCTTAAAGACTCGATTCATAAGTCATTGATAAGTTGTCCCTGCATTCTTTAAGCAAAATGGCATGAAGTATAACAAAGGGTTCTGTTAGTGGTGATGAAACTAATAATTTCTTGATCTTCGGATGCAAAGGGAATTTGATAATAGCTTTGATAGACATCCAGCACGCATATGAGTTCATAGCCAGAAGTTAAATCTACTAGCTGATTAATGCGAGGGAAATGGTAGCAATCCTTTGGGAAAGTCTTGTTGAGGTCGCAGAAGTCGATACAGACCCTCCACTTGCCTGCTGACTTGGACACTAATACCACGTTGGCGAGCCAAGTCAAGAATTGAACCTACCTTATGAGTCTGGCTTCCATTAACTTGTCAATTTTTGCCTGAATCACTTGGTTCTACCCTAGCAAGAAATTTCGCTTCTTCTGTCGAATAGGCCAAACATCTAGAAGTGTGTTTAGCCAATGAGTCATCATAGTCGGTGAAACACCTGTAACATATTTGGTCGACCAGGTGAAAATATTGTGGTTGCGCGGTAGGCACACAATCAAATCTTGTTTGAGCCCCAAGTTAAGATCTGTGGATACTCGAGTGACCCTAACCTATTGGTCGACATAAATTCACACATCTTCATAGCCTTCTGTTGGCCAGGATAATGGCACCTCCTAGACAACTTGGAAGAAGGTATCTTGAGTTCGGTGAGTCTTTCATGAGTCAGTCCAAATTACATCAACATAACATTTCTGGACCACTAATTAGGCCCCTTCACTTATCCGACTTTATTTTCGATGGGGAATTTGATCGTTTAGTGATATATGGAGATTGCGGCTTAGAAAGCGCTCAATGTCGGTCGGCCCAATATGATGTAGTAGGTGAAGGTGGTATTTACGACAATAAAGGTTGTGCACTGAGTTCTCATCAATGGTTCTTTTCCCATGGAAAGGGAAAGATGGATATGGTCGATCAACTATACTTCGTGTCTGGTGAACCCATATAGGGAGGTGTTTATGGGGCATAGTTCTTCCCCATCGAACTGCAGTTGGTCAAAGGCCTCCTTGAAGATGATGTTGATAGAGCTATCTGTGTCTATGAACACTCTTTTCAAGATGTAGTTGGTGATGATAGCTTGGATCACTAGAGTGTCATTAGAGGAGTCTCCAACCCTTCCAAGTCACTGGGCTCAAAGCTGATTGAGGAACCACTTCCTTTTCCTTGACCAATGCTAACTCCATAATTCTCCAATCTTCGGCCATGAGTCTTTCTAGCCTTCGTAGAATCTCCATTTGTTAAACCTCCAAAGATCATGTTGACCATTCCTTGGGGGCAACCTTTCCCTTACCTTTGTTGTCTTTATCCTTCTCCCAATTTGCCTCCCAACGGGATCGGGAGTAGGCCCAGGGTTTCTTAAGGGGGAGCGAGACCGCCAATCTGAATGATGATCAGCATCAACATCACAATTGGGACGATGACAATGCCTGGAAGGCTCGAGAGATCTTTTACTGGGCCAACTCCGATTGGCCTTCCGTTGATGAGCCACTCACCATGGTTCCCTCGCGTACTATTAACAATCCCGAGTGGATCCCGATTGATGGTAGGCATAATATTAACCCCCCTTAGGAAACCCTTGACTGAATTTCGGAGTAAGAGTCGGGGTCACTTTCACTGTTTGTACCACTTTTTCGACTCTCCGATTCATGAACTCCTGATTCCGTAAAGGAGGAGAAGGACCTTTGCGGTCTGGCTGAGTAGAGGTGGGAGTTGGGTTCGACACTTCCTTTCTTTTGGCTGACTGGGCTTCCTCTACCTAAACATACTTGAGTATTCGGGCTTGCAACCCATCAAAGTTGACTAAGGACTTCTTTACCAGAGATATAAAGAAATTCCTATCAGTCAGGCCCTGTGAGAAGGCATTAACTTGCACCTCCAGGGTAACCCAAGGAACATCCATGACTATCCGATTGAACCATTGTAGAAATTCCTTCAAAGGTTCTTCTTTAGGTTTCTACTTGAGGGTGAATAAGTCATGCAGAGTATTCTGGTACCTCCGACTGGTAGCGAAGTGTTGCACGAGCATGGCCTTGAAGTCCTCGAAGGTCCAAATGGAAAAGGCGGAGAGGCGATTGAACCACCTTTGGGTCGAGCTTGACAGAGTCATCCGAAAGACTCGACATTTAACATCATTTGTATATTAATATAACAAAGAGACATTTTCAAACTTGTAGATATGGTCTTGGGGATCAATCATGATGTTATATTCCTCAATCTATAAAAATGTCATAGCAATTCGTCCTGCAGGATGCTCTACGAAAACGGAGGGCCTTAGGGGGGCTTCGCTTTGCCAGACGCGGAAGCTTTTTCTTTTGACGGATTCCAATATAGGGTCTCCCTCGAAAATTCCAAGGACTCCTCCCTCACAGTCAACGTATCGACTTAAGTGGGGAACGCCTCGTGGGGTGTTCTTGTAGGTCAGGCCGACCTTTGATGGGGCACTGGTAGTACTTCCACCGATTGGGGTGACATCTCAGTTGAGGGTTGTTGGGGTTGTCCTTGTAACACCGCCTGCATGACAGTAACCAACCTATTGAAATCATCCATTGCCATGACGATGACATTAGATCTTCCGATGTCATCGACATTGGGTCTTCTAGTGTCATCAACATTGGGTCTTTCAGTGTCATCCATCTTAACATCTCAATTTAGTTCTTAACCTAGTGTTCTCACAAATGACGTCAATTTAATCCAGCCTGAGAATATCAATGAACGAGCCACCGGTGAGTTGCATCTATGTTGACTTTGTCATCGTCTGCCTTGGCACAGTAAAGATTATTGTAGAGGTCCACCGAAGCCTGAAAATAAAGCACTAGGAACAATACTAGAATAATGTTGAAAAGGGTACACATAAACGTCCTTATAATATACTTTTACTGACACTAAAGCTAAGATGACATTATCGAAAAATGCATTGAAATGCGATGTTGTCTTAATCCCTCTGGTATTCCTAATATTTATATAATGTCATTATAAAATATCTATACTAATTTTAAAAGTGTTTTGATTCTAGAGATATACTAACATTCAAAAAAATTAGGAAAGATAATTTATAAGGTCATTTTAAAATGTCACCTTAACTAATTTATAATAACACTATTAAATATCAATTATAATAATTTATAAAGACATTACAAATTGTCATTTATACTTATTCAGAATATATAATCTTAACTCAAAATTTACACATCATCACAATTCACCCACCACATAAAATAGAAAAAAATACATCTAATTCATCTACCACATCATCACATCATCACAATTCATCCACCACATGTCGCTGAATTTTTATTCATCTAATAATTATTTGAGTCAAATTTACAAAATGCAATACTAATGTAAAAGTATTGATTCCAAAACTAGCTAAATATTAATAAAATGCAGTCAAAACATTAAGTTTTAGAACTAACAAAATCTTATAAATTAAAAACTTAACTAATTTACTATGAATCATCTTCAACCATCATATTATAAGTAAAATCCAAATCACATACAAATACAATGTGTTTATTTATATAAGTAAAAGAAACAATGAAAAAATATAAAAATAATAAAAATAATTTAAAATATTGAATATCATGCCAAACGAGAAATAGATGAAATATCATTTTATATACACTAATAGTAGTCTTTGCTTACTGTCAACTGCAAATACATTTCATATTTATTTAAAATTTTAATAACACGATAAATATAAAAAATTACTAATATTTTACTAAAAAGTTAAATCATACTAGATGATAAAGTCAAGTTATCATTCCTCCAAGTATATCATCAAAATTTTGTAAAAAATCATAAGATCTAATTAAACTCTTTTCTAGTTCTAGAACAACTAGTACTTCCTTCAAATGATTTGTCAAGACACCTATATCTTTCATATAACATATGCAGTCACCTCTTGATATGAATTTTGTTAATGACACTACTTGCTATAAAACGAGTCTATAATTTTACATAAAATCTTTTGTTCTTATATAAACATGAATGATATAATCTACAACATCTAGTAGGATGGTATGGCTTATTTCGTTATCATTATTTTGAATAGTCACCTCTAATACTTGATAATTTGTCCTTCTCTCTGCCAAATTGAATACTCTGCAAACCCTTTTGCATCAATAGATCTAGCACCCTCAATCTTGATAAACAAAAACCAAACCTCACATCGAACCTCTAAATAAGAAACCTAATGATGCTTATCAAAGTCTTTGTGTAGAAACTTTATGAGTTCCATAATGCTGAATGTTGTACTCAACAAAAATTTTTAAATCCAAAATGCCAATATCTAATAACCTTAGCTCTTTACTACCTATTGCAATCACAGTGCCTTTAACATCATTAGATCTGGTTGGAGACCCAACTACTGTATGGCTTGTTGAATTTTACTGCTTCAAACCATATGCTTACATTTTCAAATTAGTGTCTATAGAATTCAAAATAATCTCACCACAATCTCATATGATTGAATCTTTATCTTTCTTTATTTTTGGATATATAAATAAATATTATCCAAAAGGTAAAGATGTCCAATCATGATTGAGCAAGCTCTGTTAAGTCCATAATCTTGAACAATACTCAAAGTTAGCCAAGGCTACATTGAGAAGGCTTAGTAATCTCCCCAAATACAGGACTCATACTCTATATATAACAGTTATCGACAAGGAACCAACTCTTTGGCCACATCCAAATTTAGCTTCAATTTCATGTTTGAGGTCCACCAACAACAAAAATAACCAACTCCTCCAAGCATAAGACAAGCTGATGATGATAATTCTTGAGTGGCAAGGAGTTTGGCCTATTAGCACGCTCAAATGCCAGCCAGTGGTCATCTCAAATCTCTCCTTGCTTGATCTCAAAACTGAACTGAGAGGACTCTTCCTTTGGCAAAAGGACAAATTGGTGCTTACAGAAATAATTCTTGAGTGGCAAGCAGTTGTGAAGCAGGAACTCAATGGCATTATTTTGCATTTAAAGTTGCTTACAGAAATAATTTCTTGAACATAATTGTAGGTGAGTAGATAATTAGTCAATTAAATAGCTTTTGTTTTCGTTCAACTTTTAAAGAAACCTGAAGAAGACAGAATCCATGGGGAAAAAAGGAATTGAAAATTTCAGTGATAATAAGAATCAGGTTTAGATCTGGAAAGATTTTAGATCTGAAGGAGACATATTTTGATTCTCTTCCAAGCATATAAGAAATTCATTTGTATTGATCATCACTTTTATATAATTGGGATTCTTTAAATTGTATTTCCATAGAGGACAAAAAAAGGAAAGGGAAGAGAAGAGAAGAGAGAATTAAAGGAAAGGACGAATGCCCTTAGTGTTGGTTGGTTTCTTAAAAGGAAGAAAGGAAAATAAATAAATAAAGATTACTAAAACAAGCTGAGTTTCGACTTTTTGATCTTTCTTTATTATGAACTTTGTGTGCCAAAAACAAGCTCTATATTGTAGGCGAGCTCACTTATTATGGTGAGATCTATCGATTTCATTTAACATAGGCAATGATGGTGTTATTATCAATCATTATTGTTGAGAGAAAAATTAAGAATATCATGGATGAGGTATTTTTCCCATTTTAAGCTACACACATCTTTACCAATGGGATAGATATAACTCTAAATTGTAGTTATTTAATTATTTAAATTTAATCTTGTTCACATCTTTACCAATGTGATTGTAGTCATGGAGATTAACGGCACCAAGACAACATCAATTGATGGAAAATCTAAGTTCTGCAACTCATTCCACATTAAGAAGGCTTAAGATCATCTCCAATCCACATCATCAAATTTGATATAATTTTCACATTAAAATTATGCAATTTCAACACCAAATACTATTTCAACTCCAACCCATCAACACCATATCACACCAAAAAAGAATATTCTTTAGAATATTCTATTATTCTTATTAATTTTTTTATATGATAATTATTATATTTAAAATTAAATGTATTATAATTAAAATATATTAAATAAAATTAAAATAATAATTTTAATAAATTAAATATTTACAAATATACATAATAAAATTTAAATATGCTATTAAATACACTTAATTTAAATTTATAATAAATAATAATTATATTTAATTATACTATAAATAAAGATAAAGAAAATAATAATTATTAATTAATTACATTTGATTTTATAATAATATAATAAAATTAAAAAAAATTCTCTCCATCATCGAATATGGTGATGTGAATAGTGGAACAATGTTCATGACTCAGGCATCATCTCATGTTCAGCTAAAAACTCAAGCTTCGATATCCTAACCACTAGGGAGGTGACCAGGTCGATGCTATAGTTGTGGAGTTTTATGCACATGTCAAACAAGTGCACCCAAAATCAAATTGTCTACTTTCACGGTAAGTAATTAGCGCATAAGGAGAGATTGTTACAAAGGGAGTGATAAACTCCACCTCAATTGTAGTTACAATTAACCCAACCACACTTATGATAAAAGCAAGCTTACGATAAGTTTGTAAAAATCAACATTTACAAAAACCAAAGTATGCAAAAATCAACATAAGCAAAGACCAGCAGAGGAGCGGGCTGGAAACAACATCATGCTCCATAAATCAGCCACAGGAGAAGTAAATCCCATTCTTGTCCACCGTCTCAACTAAAAGAATAGCTTCGCGGGCGACTGCAAACGAGGGGTGCCGGAGCTCGCTGGGATTTTATTTTAACGAGAAATAAGAAATTTAGGATTACCTTTGAGCTCCTCCTTGCTTGCTGCGGAGAGGAAGAAGCTTGCTGTGGAGAGGGTTTGCTGCGGAAAAGGAAGAAGCTTGCTGCGAAGAGGGAAGAAGCTTGCTGCTGCAAAGAGGGAAGAAAGGAGGCACGCGATGGAGTCGGTGCCGCGGGGAGGGAAGAAGCTTGCTGCTGCTATTGAGGGAAGGAAAGTAGGCGAGGGATGGAGGGTAAAAAAATAAATAAATATAGTGACATCTATAAAAAAAAAATTGTCATTATAAATAGATATTTTATTTGTAAATATAACTCACAAATGTCATTAAAAAAAATTTATAATTATATTTTTAATTAAATGTGAATGTGAAGGTGTCATAATAAGCCTTATTTCTTTTCTAATACTATAGGGAGTTTGAATGATGACTAAAGATTTTTAATATAGTTATTCTTATGTTTAAGTCTCTGATACATAAGTCTCCGATGGAGGAGAATGAAGAAGTGGAAGATGAACAATAGCTTTAAGGTTTTGGATGTATGTACATGTATACCTATGTTCGTAGGAATGAGCTACCTTTTATAAGGTTATGACTCAGCTCTCCTTGTCCCGAGATTCTCGCTAATGTTACATACGTTCCTAAAATAAATAGTGATGTTGTCCACCTTTCTCGAAGTAAAATGACAATATTTTTCACGTTCTTTGAGGAATAATGATTACATTATCTGTGTCTTCAGTGAACCACAACTTATCATCTTAATTGCCACCGGTCGGTGTGCTACTCCGGCTAGTTGGGTTGATTTAGAGGCGGGATCATCATAGAGCTGGGGCCGCTTGGAATTGAGATTGAGTGGATTCAAGGTTGTGGGTAGTTGGCGTCACATGAAGTTGGGGAATAACTCAGCTCTCCATTGACTTTGACTACCATCTCAATATGACTATTGACCTTCTTGGCCACGTGACATCCTTTGAGGACCTCCTATATCACTAACCAATGTCAAGATTCAACGCTGTCCCTTGATGAGATGTAGCTAGAACAACTTGTAGATCAAGAAGAGAAAAGCACAACAGGACTTGATCTTCCGTAGGAATCAGCAGGATGTTTGTCATATCTCTTCTTGGCAGACAGAAGAATCGTATACAATAATGATAAATCACAATAATGATAAATCGTATATATATATAAGTGAACGAGTTTCCACCCGCATAGGATTCACATACAAAAAACCAAACTCGTAATAAGCATATCCCATAGGTATTTATCAGGTATATCCGCAATATTCGCATATTAGGATCTTAACATGTAAGTCCACCGACTCGGAGAAATATTGTCCAAAAGAGAGATCATCGAGATCACTTGGGAAAGGGTATGTGGATGCAATGAAATAGTAAGGACCAAACAATAGAGGAGGCTTGAACGTTTGATTGCTGAGATTGAACCCAATGTCTTGGATCTCAGACCTACTGAAGTACATTCCAGTGGATGGGAAAATTTGGACCTGTATTTGCATATAAGAGTTGTCGTTGAAAAATGGATTTTGCAAGAATACTGATCCAGGTGTGAGATCAAGTACTGTCTGCAATTTATTTTCCAGTTCTTGGAACAGCGTTCTATTTGACACATCTCTGAAAAAAGGTGCTCTGAAGTACATCACTCCCTGGAATGGGTAGGCACAACTGCAACTCTGAGGATTAGGACTCTGATCCGGGGGGCACAAGTTCGACACACAATTAACGCTGGTTGAGTAAGGAACTGGTTGTTGTCGGCCAAGCATGCATAATGATGGTATTCGATTCCGATAGCAAATAGGATTTCCTACGAGTCTAAAATGACTGATGGATTACTGAAAATTATGATGAATAAATTGCATTGAAACTAAATTAAAAAAAAAAATTGCATGTTAGTGTTCTCACGTCAGGAACGTATGGTTATAATCGTTTGGCAGTTCGATTCCTGTGAGATCATTATATTCGAAGCTCACAAGTTGTAATTGTTTGCTGACAGACGGGCCCAGTCGAAGGGTGCCATTAAAATGATTGTAATCCAGTATCCTGTGAAAAGTATGGATTTCACTATTTGTGGTGAGAATATTATCTTTTTCCAATGAATGCTCTGGTGTGACACTTACACTTGCTGTAACTGAGGAAAACTGAAAAGTGTTTCAGGTACTTCTCCATAAAGCCCTCCTAACTGTATCACTCTGGAGCAATCAACATGGAAACATTAGTCATGGTTATCAACTAAATTGCTTGATTCATAATCATGATGGATAGTTGTTGAACTAACAGCACAGTGAGCGATGTAACATTCGAGAACCATGCTGGGCTTTCTGAGGGAGCAAAGGTGTTGTTGCTCAAATCCCTGAAAATCATACAGTTGGTGTTCGAGTGTTAAATCAAAGTTAATTTACTCAACTTAGGGAAGTGCTTAAGGAAATTCTGTGAAGTCTTACACATAATAGAGGCTATCCATTCCACTCAGATCTGGTATTAAACCCGTTAACATGTTATTTGCTAGGTTTCTGAAAAAGATTGATGCAGGAAGTGAGTTCTTCTATTGCATTGATAAACTTCATCTGATGATGCATGCTAAACCACATATGACATATCAAACCATAAATATATACAATCTGTGTTTGACATTGCATTATTCTTATATTATTCTCATTGTTTAATAACCTATGATGTTCCTGTTCATGCTAAGACCATAGAATGTTGGCTTACATCTTTTGTAGTTTGGCTGATGGTTGATGTTAGTATGGCTTACATCTTTTGCAACATCTTAAGTTGTTCAAAAATGTAGCCAATTGCCTATTTATACTTTTAACAAGTAGAATATGACATATCATACAGTTCATTGATGCTTGTAAGATTGTTGATATTGGATGGAACTGAGCCACTTAGGAAATTCCTGTCCAATCGCCTGCCATGGAAAGAATTAACCAGTTACTAACGAAGATCAGTTAGAATTTATGTTGGATTGAAGGATATATACTTACAGAACCTGAATGGTTGTTACTAAACATATGGAATCTGGAATTCTTCCCGTTAATTTGTTTCCAACAAAAAGTCTGCCAAATATTGTTGTTATCAGGAGTCAGAATTTATTTAAAATTTTCTCAAGTTTTAGAGGAAATGTGAATCTACAAAATTCAACTTACACGTGTAACAATATCATGTTTGAGTGAAAGAGTTTTTCCGGGATGTCATCAGATAATTGATTTTTGTTGAAATGGCTGTCAAGCAGGCCGAAAAGAACGAACATTAATAGAAAAGAAACGAAAATTAAACGGACTATGGTATTTAATAATTCAAATGTGCAAAAGTCGACTTGACTTTCATTGCTTTATGCCCTTTGGAATGACTTACAAATATTTTGCGTGGTAAAGTAGGTCCAAGCCAGGTTCTAGTTCATTGGAGACTGGAATAGGTCCACTGATATGGTTATCGGAGATATCGAACCAGAAAAGATTGGAAAGCTTGCCCATGGATGATGGGATTTCGCCAGTGAACTGGTTTGAGTTTAGAGCGCTGGGAAAAAACAGATCAAAGTGAGTGAGCATTGAAGGCTCGACATTCCCAACCAGAATGATTTAGCTTACAGATATGAGAGGTTTTGTAGAGATCCTAGTTCATCTGGGATACTCCCAGTAAAGCTGCAACCAGCTAAGATTCTGCAAGATAGTACGCATTTTATCAGGTCTAAAACACTGCATAATGGACAGTTGAAAATGATTTGAAGCGAGTGAATTCTTGTTATAAAAGGAGTTCTGCCTCACAGGGTGGTCAGTTTCATCAAGCTTCCAATACTCGGAGTTAGTTGACCACCAAGCTTATTGTTGAATGATAGATCCCTGCAAGTTTTCTTGTCTGTAAGATCTCTTAAGTAATGGCTATTCTATTTGTTTAAACAATCAGAGAATCAATAGTGTTCTCGGCAAAGGTTTATGATTTCAGAAAAGCTGCACCAAGTTTACATCTGCCATGAGGTAAGACTGCAAATGAACTTACAAAATTCTCAATTCGCTGAGTGTTCCGATGTCTGCGCTCAGTGTGCCCTTGATCCCCATGGTTGACAATTTGCTGATTGATCCTGTCCGAACCAGGAGTCAACGAACGCTGGGGATGTGGCGCTCCCTACTAGATCCTCAGGTGCAACAAAACCGAGCCGGGAGGGGTGTCCCGGCGACGACCCTCCGACGCTCAAGTCAGGCGAGGAAATAGCAAAGAAGTGGCTTTGAAGTAGAAGACTCTCGTACCTCCGGTGAAGAAATGAAGGCCTTATATAGAACTATCGAAAGAGCCCAGGCACGTCAATCGAAGCAGTCATCTGCTTTAGACCATACCCAAGTATGGGTCTGTCAGAAGAGCATATATGAGGCCATACTGCTACTGTATCCACCTCTCCCTGATGTGACGGCGAGATCTTCCATCATGCAATCTTGTGTACGGCCTAATCATCAGACATGCCTTCTCTGACATCCCATATCCCAAGACAAGCACATAGGCCGCTCGGCTAC
This sequence comes from Zingiber officinale, assembly GCF_018446385.1. Taxonomy (NCBI): domain Eukaryota; kingdom Viridiplantae; phylum Streptophyta; class Magnoliopsida; order Zingiberales; family Zingiberaceae; genus Zingiber; species Zingiber officinale. The sequence continues at coordinate 28,796,357 of NC_056005.1, read as the reverse complement.
CTCTGTACCCTCGCCCTTATCTTGGCCGAACGGACCACCCGCTCGGCCCTTCGATCCCAGCCGATCGGTCTCCCGCTCGGCCCTTCGATCCTCCTGCCTTGGCGTCGGAAACCCATGCCCATGGATGGATTATTTCTAGCTCCGCTCGGACCATTACCCGCTTGACCAGCCTTCCATCCGTCCTTAGGCTGGGACCCTTCAGAGGGTGGGCCCCCCATTCTTACCGCCGGATCACTTGCCTTCCCTTCAAGTCTAGTCGAAGGAGGCAGTGAGTCCGACTGACTGGACTATGTGTCCGAGCGGGCGGTCGTCGCCTTTCAGTCGCTTATAATATTCCTGGGGCCGTTCGGCCCTTTTGCCAAGTTCAGCCGCTCGGCTCTTAGTTATGGTTGTCTTGTCGCTCAACGTGGATGTTTGCTTGTCTAAATCTTCTCGAAAATCACGCAAATCCTCTTCATTAAGGCGAAGCGTGCGCGGTATGGGCGCATTAATTGCGCTTGGTGACAGAGCGCCACGTGTCGACCATTGTGTGGTGGCGGCGTCACTTACGATGGGATGCCCCCGTTTAAAATGGACGGCCCGATGGCGTCCTTGTCTGTCGTGACCTGGATCGGACGGCGGAGGCCGACTGATCCCGGCTGTATAAAGCCTCAGTTCTCCTCCTTTGCCGCACGCTCGCTCGTGCTTTCTCCTTCTGCCTCCTCTGCCGCTGTAGCCTCTGGCGATCCAGTTCCCCCTTCCGGCTGCTACCTTCTCCCCGGTGATCTTTTCCGTCCATTTTCTTCTCAGTGAGTCTTCTCCCTTCGTTTACAAGGTCTTCCCAACTTGTTTTGCCTCTTTTGCTCCCATTCCTTCGATTCCTCGCTATCTTTTTGCTTCTTCGAGATGGCAAACTCCTCCGAACCCGCTGTTGGTGTTCATGGCCCTTGGTATCTGACCATGGAGAGTCGGTTTGATGAGGAGGGTGCTCGGCGCCTTGCTCGGACGTATGGGATTCCCGATAACTACGAAATAGTTGTAGCCGACCCGACTGACCGGCCCCATGACCCCCCGATCGGCACCATTTGTTTTTTTCTAGACCAATTCCAGGGCGGCCTTAGATTTCCTACCCATCCCTTTATTTTAGAGGTTTGTAACTATTTTCGCATCCCGCTCGGCCAACTTGTGCCGAATTCCTTTAGGCTGCTGAGCGGGGCAGTCGTCCTCTTTAAGCTGCACAGTATCCCTCTTGACCCCAAAATATTCCACTTCTTTTTCTACCCTAAACAATCCGAGCCGGGCACTTTTATCTTCCAAAGTAGAATAGGCTTTAGATTTTTTGATAATATGCCGACCTCCAACAAACACTGGAAGGAGTTTTTCTTCTACATCCGACTTCCCGAGCGGCCAGCATTCCGTACCAAATGGCAGACCGCTGTGCCGACTCAGCCGGAGCTCGGCAAGTTCAGAAGCAACCCGGCTTACCTTCATGCGGCGAACTGGTTGTCCGGTCAGCGGTACAAGATCGACCAGTTGCTTCTCAAGGGGGTGTTGTATATTTTCGGATTATCACCCGTTCGGGCCAATCTCCCCTACCGCATGAGTAAGGACCTTTTACTCTCTTCGCCTTTTTTGTCTAACTGATTTTAATTTCTTCCATTACAGCTGAAGTCATGTGGCGCTCCAAGGCCACCGATCATCTGAAGTTGAAGTCCGTGGAAATCGAAGCGGCGACTAAAAGAGAACTCGCCGAGCGGGGTCTTATCCCCAGCCGCCCGGCAGCTACAGGAGAGGGGGGGACGCAGTCTGCCCCTGAAACAGAAGTCACCTCAGCCGCTTCAACGGATGTTGAGGCGGATCCTGTTTCCTCTGCTCCAGCAGAGCTGGGAGTCCCCCAGGTCGGGGATCCCCCACTGGAGGTTCGGCGGAAACGTCGAAGAGACCCCGGCCTTCCGACTCAAGGCGAACCACAAGCGCCGATCGGGGTAGATTCGCCGGACCGCACACCGCCGCAGATCGGGACCCCCGTGGCTTCGCCTACCGCACGGCCCTCTGGCTCTCCTCCCCAAACTCGTCGCCGCTTACGTCGGTTGGGCGAAACTTCCACCATGGAGGAGTCCTCGCATCAGGCGGTCGAGACTGTAGAAGCACCGTCCGGCCATCCGACCATCAAGACTACCCTCCGATTCCCATCGGAGGAATATTTACTGTCTGCTGATCGGCCATCAAGCCCCGTCCATGAAATAACCCTGACGGGCCCGCTCGCCAAGCTCTTCGAGGACGCCCAGATTCAAGTGGCCCTCATGACGCCTAAGCAGCTCGGCGATAACAATATGCAGCAGGCGACTCAGGTAAATTCATTTCTCTTGTGCCATGTTTCCGTTGGGTCGCTGATCTTATTATTTCCCTTACAGCGTTGGGCTGAGCAAATCGCCACTAGCCATCGGCTAGCCGAGCTGGAGGATCTCCTGGAGAAACTCCAAGTGTCAGGGGGTCCATCGGCCGAGCGGGAGAAACAAACCCTCGAGGCCGAACAGAAGAAGTCCGCCGACTTGGCGACAGAGGTGGCTCGACTTGAAGGCCTGGTCAAGACACGCGATGCAGACGTGAAGCGCGCCAGCAGCCGGAAGAGGCGGGCGATTGCTGATTTGGACAAAATGAAAGTTGAAGTCCGAGCCCTAGATCAGCAGTCTAAGAATCTGGAAGCCCAACTAGCTGCCGAACGGGAAGGGCGCTCGGCTGAACGCACCAAAGCGGAGGTGGACCTGAAAGTTCTTCAAGATTCGCTGATTGCCTCCCGAGCGGCGCTCAGACAATATAAGGAGGGAGAGTCGAGTCGCCTAGCAGCAGCTCGCCAAGAATACCTCTGCTCGGAGCGGTTCGGCACAAAATTCGGTGGCAACGTCTCCTCAACTTTCCTCGAGGCGGTCAAGGTCACCATGGCGTACTTGAAGAAGGGTGGCCACCTTCCCGAGGAAATGCACATTCCAGCCTCCGACCTGGCGGCCATGATTGATGATATCCCGGACACCTTCTTTAATTTTGAAGACCCAGAGTGAGGCGAGTTGTTTCAAGTGCTTTCTGTATTTCATCCGCTCAGCGGATGCAAAAATTTTTGTACGTGCCGTTCGGCCTCCTTATGTTCCTTTGCTTGCATTTTTTGTTTGCCCTTCATTGTCTCGTTTTAGTGTGTTGCTGCTTATTCGTAGAATCAGTTGGACTCCCCTAGCTTCCTACTAAACGGCCGATCGGGTTAACCAATTGACTTGTTTCCTCAAAATCGTTTAGCGCTTGGCTATACTAATTGCCTTCAGTGAATGCGAAGTGTTGGCAAACCGACGGCCGATCGGGTTAATCAATCTGGTACTTGCGAACGATCATGATCGGCGCGGCTCTTGATCTTTAACGACGGTGCTCGTCGATCTTCCGCTCGGGGATTTATAGACGCCGGCTCGTCTCTCGATTTTTAACGTCGGTGCTCGACGGCACGGTTATTTATAGCCGATCGGCGCGGCTCTCGATCTTTAACGACGGTGCTCGTCGACCCTCCGCTCGGGGATTTATAGACGTCGGCTCGTCTCTCGATTTTTAACGTCGGTGCTCGACGGCGCGGTTATTTATAGCCGGTCGGCGCGGCTCTCGATCTTTAACGACGGTGCTCGTCGACCTTCCGCTCGGGGATTTATAGACGTCGGCTCGTCTCTCGATTTTTAACGTCGGTGCTCGACGGTTATAGCCGGTCGGGGCGGCTCTCGATCTTTAACGACGGTGCTCGCCGACCTTCCGCTCGGGATTTATAGACGCGGCTCGTCTCTCGATTTTAACGTCGGTGCTCGGGGCGGTTATTTATAGCCGGTCGGCTCTCGATCTTAACGACGGTGCTCGTCGACCTTCCGCTCGGGGATTTATAGACGCCGGCTCGTCTCTCGATTTTTAACGTCGGTGCTCGACGGCGCGGTTATTTATAGCCGGTCGGCGCGGCTCTCGATCTTTAACGACGGTGCTCGTCGACCTTCCGCTCGGGGATTTATAGACGCCGGCTCGTCTCTCGATTTTTAACGTCGGTGCTCGACGGCGCGGTTATTTATAGCCGGTCGGCGCGGCTCTCGATCTTTAACGACGGTGCTCGTCGACCTTCCGCTCGGGGATTTATAGACGCCGGCTCGTCTCTCGATTTTTAACGTCGGTGCTCGACGGCGCGGTTATTTATAGCCGGTCGGCGCGGCTCTACGGTTTAACGTCTGGGCTAGACGGCCTTTAAGGCTAACTCCTTACCAGGTCGAGCGACCTTGGCCTTCCTTCCAGCAGAAAATACTCAATGTGCTTTCATCTTTCTACTTATTCGGGCCGAACGGCTCAGGGTCTGCTTCGTCGGGCATTTTGGCTCGGATAATTTACCTCCGACCGGACGGTACGGGGCCTTCGTTCATCGAGCGTTTGGCTCGACCCATTTACCACCGGCCGAGCGGCGCGGGGCCTTCGTTCATAGAGCGCTTGGCTCGACCCATTTACCACCGGCTGAGCGGCGCGGGGCCTTCGTTCATCGAGCGCTTGGCTCGACCCATTTACCACCGGCCGAGCGGCGCGGGGCCTTCGTTCATCGAGCGCTTGGCTCGACCCATTTACCATCGGCCGAGCGGCGCGGGGCCTTCGTTTATCGAGCGCTTGGCTCGACCCATTTACCACCGGCCGAGCGGCGCGGGGCCTTCGTTCATCGAGCGCTTGGCTCGACCCATTTACCACCGGCCGAGCGGCGCGGGGCCTTCGTTCATCGAGCGCTTGGCTCGACCCATTTACCACCGGCCGAGCGGCGCGGGGCCTTCGTTCATCGAGCGCTTGGCTCGACCCATTTACCACCGGCCGAGCGGCGCGGGGCCTTCGTTCATCGAGCGCTTGGCTCGACCCATTTACCACCGGCCGAGCGGCGCGGGGCCTTCGTTCATCGAGCGCTTGGCTCGACCCATTTACCACCGGCCGAGCGGCGCGGGGCCTTCGTTCATCGAGCGCTTGGCTCGACCCATTTACCACCGGCCGAGCGGCGCGGGGCCTTCGTTCATCGAGCGCTTGGCTCGACCCATTTACCACTGGCCGAGCTGCTAACTGATCTCCCCGTACCTCTCCCACCTTGTCTTCGATGGGGAACTTCATCTTCTGGTGGAAGGTTGAGACGACTGCTCGGAATTCTCCGAGCGCCGGTCGGCCCAAAATGACATTGTAGGACGAGGGAGAATCAACCACCACAAAATTTATTGTCCTGGTCCTCCTGAGCGGCTCCTCTCCCAGCGAGGTAGCCAGCCGGATCTGTCCAACCGGCTGAACTTCGTTACCCGTAAACCCGTAGAGCGGAGTTGTCATGGGAAGCAGCTCGGCTCGATCAATTTGCAGCTGGTCAAACGCCTTCTTGAATATGATGTTGACCGAACTCCCTGTGTCAACAAATATGCGGTGAATAGTGTAGTTTGCTATTACCGCTTTAATGAGCAGGGCGTCGTCGTGGGGCACTTCGACTCCTTCTAAGTCCCCGGGCCCGAAAGTGATTTCCGGCCCACTTGCCCGCTCTTGGCTGCAACCGACTGCGTGGATCTGGAGCTGCCGGACGCCTGCCTTTCTGGCTCTGTTGGAATCTCCTCCGGTCGGCCCACCAGCAATAACGTTGATCTCGCCTCTGGCAATATTGCTTCTATTCTCCTCTTCCCGAGCGGACGGTCGTGACCGTTCTCTGGACGCCCGGCGATTATCCTGTCTCGGAGATCGGTGCCGATCGGGTGTCTGTTGATGTCGCCTCTCGGGGCGGGTCCGGTCAGCTTCATGAGTCCTTTGTCTCCTGTCGGTGGGAGGTGACCGTCGTTCGGCCCTTCTAGGAACGGGATTGGCCACGAAGGGAAGACTTCGACAATCCTTCGTGTTGTGCGTATCCGTCTTGTGGAAGGAGCAGAACATAGGGGTCCTCCTCTTCTTTGGCTTGGGCCGAGCGGCAGCCACTTCTTGTACGTGCGACCTGGCGTGGGGAGATCGTATTGCTTCGGCTCTCGGTCCTCTAGGTGGCTGCTGAGCGGCATGCTGTTTCCGCTCGGCCTGAATAGGTGCCCGCTCGGTAGGAGTTTCCTTTTTCCGGGCGGTTTGTGCTTCTTCCACGTTTATGTATTCGTTGGCCTGATGTAGCATATGATCATAATCTCCGGGCGGCTTTCGGATGAGCGACCGGAAGAAGTCCCCATCCACAAGGCCCTGCGTGAAGGCATTCATCATCGTCTCCGATGTGGCCGTTGGAATATCCATCGCCACTTGGTTGAATCGCTGGATGTAGGCTCGAAGCGATTCTCTCGACTCTTGCTTGATGGCAAACAAGCTGACACTTGTCTTCTGATAACGCCGACTGCTAGCGAAGTGGTGGAGGAAGGCCGTTCGGAAGTCCTTGAAGCTAGTGATGGATCCGTCCGGCAGCCTCCGAAACCACCGTTGAGCCGATCCCGAGAGAGTTGTAAGGAAGACGCGACACTTTACTCCATCTGTATATTGATGGAGTGTAGCTGTGTTATCAAACTTATCCAGATGATCATCCGGGTCCGTTGTTCCGTTGTACTCTCCGATCGTCGGAGGCACGTAGTGCTTGGGTAGAGGGTCTCGTAGAATAGCCTCCGAGAATTGGCGATTGATCCGCTCGAGAGATGAATCTGCTCGGGGAGCTTTCCCCTTTCTGGCGTCTCGCCTGGGCATTTCGTCGGAAGAAGATCCTCTATCTCTTCGAGCTAGTGCGGCTTCAGGGGTGCGAAATAAGGCCCGATGGAATGTGACGGTGGCTTGAGGTGCGTCCGCTCGGCCACCCGACGTAGATGTTGCTTGTTGCTCCGGCCGCTCGGCTGCCTCTTTCTGTTTTTGCTCCACAAGTTTGGCGGCCCTCATCTCGACCAGAGCATCCAACTCTTCTTGTGAGAGTGCCACATTGTGTATCCTTCCAGCCTCGTCCATTGTCCCTTGATCCGCATGGTTGACAAGCTGATTGATCCTGTCCGAACCAGGAGTCAATGAACGTGGGATGTGACGCTCCCTACTAGATCCTCAGGTGCAACAAAACCGAGCCGGGAGGGGTGTCCCGGCGACGGCCCTCCGACGCTCAAGTCAGGCGAGGAAATAGCAAAGAAGTGGCTTTGAAGTAGAAGACTCTCGTACCTCCGGTGAAGAAATGGAGGCCTTATATAGAACTATCGAAAGAGCCCAGGCACGTCAATCGAAGCAGTCATCTGCTTTAGACCATACCCAAGTATGGGTCTGTCAGAAGAGCATATATGAGGCCATACTGCTACTGTATCCACCTCTCCCTGATGTGACGGCGAGATCTTCCATCGTGCAATCTTGTGTACGGCCTAATCATCAGACATGCCTTCTCTGACATCCCATATCCCAAGACAAGCGCATAGGCCGCTCGGCTACCTCTGTACCCTCGCCCTTATCTTGGCCGAACGGACCACCCGCTCGGCCCTTCGATCCCAGCCGATCGGTCTCCCGCTCGGCCCTTCGATCCTCCTGCCTTGGCGTCGGAAACCCAAGCCCATGGATGGGTTATTTCTAGCTCCGCTCAGACCATTACCCGCTTGACCAGCCTTCCATCCGTCCTTAGGCTGGGACCCTTCAGAGGGTGGGCCCCCCATTCTTACCGCCGGATCACCGACATTTGCCAAAATCAGGTCGAAACTCGTGGCAACAAAAACAAGAAACTTGTTTCAGTTTCAGAAAAGATGCTCATGTTCGATATAATTATTCTATTAGGTGGACGGATAAAAAGCTTTTTTGCACAGTAAGATCTCTTGTTTGCTTCCGCTTCTTCTTCCTCGAGATCTTTTAGATAACGTTAAAAGATAAAGATATGGCTTTTCATCAGGCTCTTTATCATTATGTTCATGTATTTATTTTTTTATATTATGTTATCGATGAAACGATGATCCATTATATATATTCTTGTCTTTTCTCTATTCAAACTCTTATTTCGTTTTTAGAATTCATGAAGTTAGGAGAAAATTCAATACTATCAATTAGTATCAGAATCATAAGTTTTGTTTCGTCATTTTCATTGATTATAAAAGTTAAGTTTTCATCGATTTGTTATTTATATGTTAGATTAAGTCTACTAGTATAACATAATTTCTAATCGTCAAAAATTATATAAGCTAAAATTAAGTAGATTTATTTTTTGTGCTTTTCATGTTTATATGAAAAACACAAAGAACAGTAAAAATCGTCGTAGTCTAAAATTACTTTAAACAAATGATCGTTCTCGAGTCTGAAATTTTAAATAGAAATAATTGAAATTTAATTTATTAAGAGTTTTAAACTCACGATTACATCAATTATTAATTTATTTTTAATTAGTTGAAATTGTTTTTTTTTCCGAATAACTTTTGTTAGTCTATCTTTTTCGTAGAACATTAATGCTTCATGCATCAAATAATAACTGTTTCAACATGAAACAGACGAAACAGTAAAAAAAAAATTTGTTTCAACAACGAAACAGTATGTAATTAAAACAAACTGTTTCAACAACAAAATTAAAAAAAAAAAAAACGTTCCATTGAGACTACTGTTTCAACAACGGTGTCTTTTTTTCATCTGTTCTGTTTAACGTTGAAATATTAAACATTCTTTTTAAATTAGTTTACTGTTTATTAAAAAAACAAAATGCATTAAATAAATTTTAAAACAATGATTAGGACTTAAAGGAAACTTTAATTTATTAAGAAAGGGTTCTATACATAATTATATGGTCACATATAGTAAATTTTCGAATTAATTGAGAGAATGAATTGGATCATATCAATCGATTATCTTAATATATAAATCGATTAATAAGTTTAATTTTATATTGTTAAAGTTGATTAAGTAATTTCTATTCAAATTAAGTTTCTAGAGTTTTCTTAAGTCTATCTACATAACAATTAGTTTAACTAATGTGTTAGCTCAAAGGAAGGCATCTTAGGTAGGTTTAGTACATTTTACGTTGATAAACATATATCTATGCTAAAAGTAATCGACCCAAAAAAAGATTACTTTTTTGTCAGATATATGCATATAGTAGCTTCCAATTATAGAATAAAATATTATTTTATTCAGATTATGCACAAAATATGTCGACCCAAAGGAAGACATATTACGTGGTTGATTAAAGTTGTTGTGAGATATGAACCAAAAATAACTCATATAAAGTATCATATTATGCGTACAATGGGTCGACCCAAAGGAAGATACATTATGTGGCTAATTAAAATTTGAATTATATCAGAGAGTATCGCTAATAGATAATATGTCAACCCAAAAGAAGACACATTATGTTGTACTTAATATCTCATAAAGAGTTCATTTATGTGCATTTAAAATTTTATTTTATTTACATAATTTTATGTTACTTATATGTTTTTGGCTTTAGTTAAATCATGAGCTTAAATAAATATCTCTTTTTAAATTTCAGTGCAATTTGTAACTACAGTATTAATAATATCTCAACATTAACTGGTTCGAATTTGCTGAATAAAAAGAATATGTGATAGTAGTCTTAGGTTACATAGACTTAGACATTAAGGAATAATCGTCCTGTACCTCTGACCAATGCTAGCACTATAGAGCATAGGGCTAAATTTTAGCTGTGGGAGAAATCAAATCACATGTGTCTGACTATCATGAGGCTTTCCATACCGGCATCAATAAAGGACTCAATAACAGAGGGAGGAGATACTAGGAGTTTCCTGGACCAATTGGCAGACCGATTCACCTTAAATGAAAAGGTCGAGACTACCACACTTCTTACGAAGTTAGTAATCATACGGTACAGTGGTAAAGAAAACATAAGGGAATACATTAGGGAGATGTCCAATATAACGACAAGTCTGAAAGCACTAAAACTTTATATGCTTAAAGGTATGTTAGTACATTTTATCTTGATGTCTCTACCTACACGGTTCACTCCTTTTAAGATATCGTATAATACTCAAAAGGAAAAGTGGACATTAAATGAGCTCATTGCTCAATGTGTGTAAGAGCAGGGGAGAGACTAAAGATTGAGACAATTGAGAGTGCTCACTTAGCATTTGGTTCTCAAAGTGCGAGTAAGAAGCGAAAGAGAATCAATAACAAAAGAAAAGGAAAACAAACTGTAGATTCTAGAGGCAATGGTCATAAGGAGCACAAGAAGTAGGATAAAGAATCTACTTATTTCTTTTGCAAGAAGAAATGTCATATGAAGAAAGATTGCCTCATGTACGCCAACTGGCGTATAAAGAAGGGTAAACTTCTCAACTTTGTTAGTTCGGAAGTCAATTTAATTATTGTACTCACTGACACTTGGTGGATAAATACCAATGCTACTACTCACATAAGTGACACTATGCAGGGTTGTCTCAAGAACCGACTTCCGCTTGATGGTGAAAAATACATCTATACAAGAAATGAAAAGAAGACTAAAGTCGAGTCGATTGATGTTTTTAGGCTTTATTTAGGAACCAATGTCTTTCTAGATTTAGAAAATATATTTATTGTATCGTATTTTGACAGAATTTAATTTTAATTTTTTGTTTGGACAAATTAGGATATTCTTGTTCATTTAGAAATGGAATTTTTAGTATTTTCTTTAATTCAATGTTGGTTGATAATGTTTCCTTGGTTGATAAGCTTTATAAATTGAACACCTTTACTCCTATAGTTGACAATGTAATAATACATAGTATAGGTACGAAACGTAAATTGTCTGACGAAAATTCTTCCATGTTGTGACATAGGCATTTAGGACATATATCCAAACAGCGCCTAGAAAGGTTAAGTCACATGAAATTCTTGATTCCCTTAATATGTCAGACTTTGATATCTACATGGAGTATGCTAAGGGGAAGACCACAAATAAAAGGAACAAGGGGGCTAGCGATTGTAGTGAAGTTTTGGAGCTAATACATACGGACATTTATGGATCATTCTCTAAAGCATCTTGAAATGAATACACATATTTTATTAGCTTCATAGATAACTATTCTAGATTTGGCTATCTGTACCTTATTCATGAGAAATTGTAATCTTTGGACATGTTCAAAATTTTTAAAGTCAAAGTTGAACTTCAACTACGTAAGAAAATTAAAGTCGTCTGATCCGACTGTGGAGATGAATATTATGATCGATATAATGGATCAGGTGAACAATATTTAGGACATTTTGTGAACTACCTTGCTGAGTGTGAGATTGTGCCTCAATATACTATGCATAGTACATCCAGTCACAATGGTGTAATTGAGCGTCGCAATCAAACCCTAAAAGACATGATAAGAAGTATAATGACTTTCACTTCTCTACCAAAGTCTTTGTGAGGTGAAACACTCAAAATTACAGTTTACCTCCTCAATAGAGTATCTAGTAAGGCAATAACTAAAACCTCATTCGAGATGTGGACGAGTAGAAAGCCTAGCATTAAGCATTTATACATTTGGGGTTGTCCAGTTGAAGCTAGGCCTTACAGGGCTAATGAAGGAAACTAGACTCACGAATAGTTAGCTGTAATTTTATAGGTTATTCTGAGAAGTCAAGAAGATATAAATTTTATGATCCCTCTAATAGATCATTCTTCGAAACAAGAAATGCTAAGTTCATTGAGGACAATGGGAGTGATAATGTCAAGGAAGTATATTTTGAGGAATGTGTTGGCAATCCTCTTGTGGTCACTACTAGTGCGATCAGTAGCGATGTGGTTGCCATACCGTACATTATAGATATTACATGATCCGACGGTAAGGATGAGGGACCCCTTTTGAGGGGAGGCAACGCCACGTGGAAGTCAAAAGGTCAAACGGCCGACAGGAGAAGGGGGGAACGGTCGGCCAAACGGGGTCTAAGCGGAATCAAAGACAACCCGACGGGGGAGTCGGGTCTCCGACGCTCATGGAGAACAGGGTCGCCTGGCCGATCGAGTAGCCCGCTCGGCTGAGGTAGAAAGCAGCAATACAGTGAACAGTCAGCAGAGCACAACAACCGGGAGTATCCCGAGCGGACCAACACCTACGACCGGACAGACGTGAGGGGACTGCCGACCGGCCGGACGCTCGGCATGGGGTAAGAAGAGACAAAAGGACAAGGGAACATCTTTTGACAGAAGGTATGTTCAACGACCAGGCCATACGCAGGATCTTACGACAGAGGGTACCGCTGTCCCATCGGAGAGGTGCTCGGACTGTAGCAGTATGGTGTCAGACAAGCTCCTCTGACAAGCCCATACTGAGGTATGGTAAGAGGACACGTATTCGCCTCGGTATGTGTGCATGAGCCTCTTCCTGGCTCTATATAAGGGTCCTCATTCTTCACCGGAGGTACGCATTCTCTCGTATTCGAAGCCACTTTTGCATCCCCTCTTGCCTGACTTGAGCGTCGGAGGGTCGTCGCCGGGAATCCCCTCCCGCCCTGACTTCCTTGCAGGTTCGCCGGAGATCCGTACGGCCGGCCAGAGACCCACGTCGTCCTTTCGGAGAGCGCCACGTGCCCAGCGTCCGTCGATTCAGTGTTCGGACAGGATCAAATTGGAGTCATCTGTGGGAACACACCTGCATCCGATCGGAAGAGATGGACGAAGCTGGACGACAGCACACCGTGATGCTCTCCTCAGAGGAGCTCGACGCACTAGTTGAGGCAAGAGCATCTAAATTAGTGGAGCAACAGAAATTGAAGGTGCAAGCCGAGCGGCTGGAGCAATAAGCGACATCAGCATCAGGAGGCCGAGTGGAAGCAATGCCTGCCACAGTTCCATTTCATCGGGCCTTATTCTGTACGCCCCCTGAAGTTGCAACAGCTAACCGTGACCGAGGATCTTCGTCCGACGAGGCGCTCGTGCGAGACAACAGAAAAGGAAAAGCCCCCCGAACGGTCGTTTCGCCCGAGCGGATCAACCGGCAATTTTCGGAGGCCATCCTGCGGGACCCTCTGCCAAAGCATTATGTTCCACCGGCGATCGGGGAATATAACGGAACCACCGATCCGGACGACTATCTGGGTAAGTTCGACAATACGGCTACCCTACATCAATACACAGATGGAAGTGTCGGGTGTTCCTTACCACCCTCTCGGGATCGGCGCAACGGTGGTTTCGGAGGCTGCCGGACGGATCCATCACAAGTTTCAAAGACTTCCGCACGGCCTTCCTCCACCACTTTGCAAGCAGTCGGCGCTACCAGAAGACTAGCGTCAGTCTATTCACCATCAAACAAGAACCCAGGGAGTCGCTCCGAGCTTACATTCAGCGATTCAACCTGGTGGCCATGGATATTCCAATGGCCACCTCAGAGACGATGATGAATGCGTTCACGCAAGGCCTAGTGGACGGTGATTTCTTCCGTTCACTTATTCGGAAGTCGCCTTGCGACTACGATCATATGCTACACTGGGCCAATGAGTACATCAATATGGAGGAAGCCCAGGCGGCCCGAAGAAAAGAAGCTCCAACCGAGCGGCCAGCCACTACCGAGCGGAAGCATGTGGCCCGTCAAGAGCCGCCCAGAGGACCTCGAGGCGAAGCAGGCTGACCTCACCACGTAAGGTCCCATGCTGTTCAAGAGGTAGCCGCCGAGCGGCCCAAACCAAAGAAGAAAGTATGGACCCCGATGTTTTGCTCGTTCCATCAGACTGACACACACAACACAAGAGATTGCCGAAGCCTTCCCCTGATCACCCACCCCGTTCCCTGGAGTGGCCGTCGTCGATCGCCATCATCCGACAGGCGACAGAGACATCATGAAGCTGATCGACGACAGTCTCCCAAGCGGTATCATCCTCAGAGGCACGAGGACAATGTTGGATCGAGACCGCGCTAGAGGGGGGGGGGTGAATAACGCTCGTGGCTATTTTGTTCGATTATCGGAATCGTAAGAATTATCGGAGTAATTAAGCAGCGGAATAAAACAAAACAAGCACACAGAGACAGGAGGATTTTTACTTCGTTCGGAGCCTTGATCGACTCCTACTCGAAGGCCCGCGATCCTTGATCGCTTCCGGTGGGCAACAACTATAAGCTCGATAAAAGGATTACAAGATGAAGTACAAGTAAATGGAAAAACTAGTTATACCGACGACAAGAGTAGAATTTTGGAGCTTCGGGTCGTCGGAGACTTGTAGCAGCACTTCCGGGCGTCTTTCGGAGCAGCACGTTGAAAAGAGAAGACTTGGAATGCGTTGTCTTGAAGTGCTGGTCGAAACCCCCTTATAAAGGGTGTTCAAGGCGCCTTGAAGGCTGTTCAAGGCGCCTCTATGCTGCCTGGTCTTCCGTATGGATAAAACCTGAACTGGTCGAACTTCATCCTCTCAAGGCACCTTATAGCCCTCTCAAGGCGCCTTCCAAGGCGCCTTCTACCTGCTTCAAGGCGCCTCCAGTGGTGCTTCGCAGCCAGCTCAGCTTTAGGTTGTTCCTTTGCTCCTGCAGGATCCGTTAGTCCCAAACACTATCCTGCAACACAAAGTTAGCACAATAAACATGATAAATGAAGTATAGACAGTCTTCGGACTGTCCGAGTCTGACTTCGGGTTTCCAACCGGAAATCCTAGGTCGACCCGACGCCTACTGTTCCCTCTTCGGGGAACGCGTCCTCACCTACTCTGTTGTCAGCCGATCCTCCAGATCGATTGGACTTTCTGCTGGACATCCGCTTCCCGGCTAGTCTAGTCTTTCACCTGGTTCGTGACACCAGGACTTTCCACCTAGGGTTTCCACCCCCTAGGACTTTTGCCTGAAGACATCGACCTACCAAGACTTTCCGCATAGGGTTACCACCCCCTATGACCTAGGATTACCACCTCCTAGGGTTTTTCCCTTTGCCTAACCGCAGCTAGGACTTTCCTGAAATCTTATTTAACCACGTTAGATAACAAGGAATCTTAACTTTGAATCCCTTTGCCATTATCAAAACTGAGGTTCGATCGTCGGATGCTTACTGCACCAACAATCTCCCCCTTTTTTATTATGGCAACCGAAATTCAAAGTTAAGTAAAAATGCAATAAAGATACGCATAAATAAGCACATGCATAAATAAAGCATAGGCACATTCACAACAAAATTTTCATTTTAATTTTCTTTTAATTTATAATATTCTTTGAATTTCTTCTTACTCTCCCCCTTTGCCATACATCAAAATACCTAAGAGAGTGAAGAAAATCTGGGTCTTAGCTTAACTTTCAAAGATAATTTTCAATCTTATCTTCCAATCTTTTAATTTACTTTTGATAAACACTTAGTTTTTCTTGTAACACTTTTAGATCATAATTTTGAAAGCAAAATTCTTCCTTTAATTTGAGAGATATTTTTAGCTGAGATAAAGTTATTTTGTCTTTAAACAGTAACTTAGCAAATTTTTTTGATTTCAAAAAGATTTAGTTTTTTTTTTTAAATTGTTTTGATGAAAATTTTGAGAATGCTTTGGAAAATACTTAGCATTTTCAGCAGAACTTAGCATTTGAAAACAATTACTTTGAGAGATACTTAGCTAAATTTCTTTTTTTTTAAGCACTTTAAAAAGTACTTAGCTAAATGTTTTTGAAAAAAATATTTAGCTATATTTGAAAATACTTAGCTATGTTTTCAGCGTAAAAATGATTGCGTTGAGAAAATATCTTGCCAAGTAGCTAAGTTTAGAAAATAATTTAACTAAGTTTAGTTAGAGAAAACTTAATTAAGTACTCAGCTTTGAAAACATTTAGCTTATAGAGGAGTTATAATTTAAAAGTCAAGTCATAAATAATTTTAATTTTAAAGCTAAGTTAAAAATAGTTTGAATTTTCGAAGATATGTCAAAAATAGTTTTTAATTTTAAGGTCAAGTTAAAAATTTTAAAGAAAAACTAATTTTAAAACCGACTCAAAATCACTCCCCCTTAATTAATGCCTTAATAAATTTTTGGGTTCAGGAGTTCAAGCATGAGAGGTTAAAAAATTATTTTCCTAATTTTCCATCTCACTCATTTTAGATTAACAAGCATGTTTAGCATATGAGTGAGTGTGACATGGAATTTACTTTAATTTACAACATTGAAAATATCAGATAGAATTCCAAATAAGTGACCATTATTTTGAAGATTTAAAAATTAATTGAGTTTAGAATTTCAAAGAATTTAATAACTTCTGAAAAGGGTTTTGAAATTAATTTTTCAGAGGATATTACAAATGATTTTTCAAATAATTTTTTAAGTAGTTTTGAAATAATTTTGAAATTAATTTTTCAAGGGATTTTTCAAATGATTTTGAAATGATCATTTTTCAAATGATTTTACAAATAACTTTTAAGTTTTAAAAGATTTTTTAAAATAATTTTTCAAAGATTTTTCTAATAATTTTTAAATGATTTCTTAAAAGATTTTTCAAATAATTAAGCTTTAAAAGATTTTTAAAATAGTTTTTCAAATAAATTTTGAAATGAAGTTTTCAAAGATTTTGAAATGATTTTTGAAAATATTTTTCAAATAATTTTTAAAAGAATTTTGAAATTAAGTTTTGAAAAGAAGTTTTAAAATAATTTTGAAATTAAGTTTTGAAATGATTTTAAAATGATTTCGAAATTAAGTTTTGAAAGGATTTTGAAATTAATTTTTGAAAAGATTTTAAAATGATTTTTGAAAAGAATTTTTAAAAGATTTTGAAATGATTTTGAAATTAAGTTTTGTAAAGATTTTAAAATGATTTTTGAAAAGAATTTTTAAAAGATTTTGAAATGATTTTGAAATGATTTTTAAATGATTTTTCAAAGATTTCGAAATTATTTAAAATGATTTTGAAATTAAGTTTAAAATGATTTTGAAATTAAATTTTGAAAAGATTTTAAAATGATTTTTGAAAAGAATTTTTAAAAGATTTTGAAATGGTTTTTAAATGATTTTGAAATGATTTTTCAAAGATTTTGAAATTATTTAAAATGATTTTGAAATAATTTTGAAAGATTTTGAAATTAAGTTTTAAAATAATTTTTAAAAGATTTTGAAATGATTTTGAAATTAAGTTTAAAATGATTTTGAAATTAAGTTTAAAATGATTTTGAAATGATTTTTCAAAGATTTTGAAATTATTTTGAAATTATTTTGAAATAATTTTTAAAAGATTTTGAAATTATTTTGAAATAAAGTTTTAAAAGATTTTGAAATAATTTTTAAAATATTTTTAAAATAATTTTTGAAAAGATTTTAAAATGATTAAGTTTTGAAGAGATTTTAAAATGATTTTTGAAAATAATTTTTAAAAGATTTTGAAATTAAGTTTAAAATGATTTTGAAATAAAGTTTTAAAAGATTTTTTAAAATAATTTTGAAATGAAGTTTTAAAAGATTTTGAAATAAAGTTTTAAAAGATTTTTTTAAAATAATTTTGAAATGAAGTTTTAAAAGATTTTGAAATAATTTTTAAAATAATTTTTGAAAAGATTTTAAGATGATTAAGTTTTGAAAAGATTTTAAAATGATTTTTGAAAAGAATTTTTTAAAAGATTTTGAAATTAAGTTTAAAATGATTTTGAAATTAAGTTTAAAATGATTTTGAAATGATTTTGAAATAAAGTTTTAAAAGATTTTTTAAAATAATTTTGAAATGAAGTTTTAAAAGATTTTTTAAAAGATTTTTCAAATTGATTAATTGATTATAGAATTATAGTTATGAGTTTAATTTGAATTTTAAATTCCTTAGTCATCTCACCCGATCTAAGTTTTCAATCAGGTAATCCTATAATTTTTGTGAGATGAATTGAGGTTCAATTTAAGGGTTTGGTTTAACTTTGTGTTAGATTTAGATTTAGTTTTGGGTTCAACAAGTAAGCATTCTTTGGATAAACTTCTGGGCTATGGTGAGTCACAAGGAACTCATTAAAGTAACCATGCCTTCGAGGTTTTCCAAATAGTCCTACCCACTGAACTTAATACTAAACCTTGGTCTAACTAGTTAGGATCCATTTAAGGGTAGCTTCGGTCAGTTCCACTTGGCCAAATGCACCAGGTCGAAGCCATATCTTCCTAGACATGTGATGCCCAAGCTTCCCTAACGTACTATCATCCAAAAACTTCACCAGTACCGTGGGTCAAGTTAAACCTCGCCCATTTATCTAACCTTAATTACCCTGCCGGGTAGTTTACTCTTGTTTACCCATTCCGGGTAGATTAAGTTCGGTTACCCAGTCGGGTAATTTAGTTGGGGGTGCCAGCTATTCTGGATCCTCCTTCTATTGACTTTTGAATTTTAATTTAATTTCGAATTTAGAATTTGTAATTTGATTTTTGAATTTTATTTTAATTTCGAATTTAGAATTTGTAATTTGAATTTTGAATTTAATTTCGAATTTATAAATTTGAATTTTTTAATTTTGAATTTTGAATTAAGTTGGTTTGATTAATATCGTTTTTCTTTTTGCTCCCCCTGGATCATGGCCTCGATATGGTCTATCGAGGTAGTGTATTTGATCCTTCGGAACCCAGTATTGGCCAAGTCCAACTTGGTTGATCAATTTGGACTTGGGGACCCATGCTTGGACTACCTTTATATTATTTCTATTAACTAATGATAAATACGATTTGTATTTCGTTTTGGTCTTAAATCCAAGTCCGGCTTTGTTGTAAACGGCTCGTTGTTTTCCAAGAATCAGATCCAGATTCTTGGAACCCAAGGTGAACCGTTCCAACGTGTTCTTGAGTTCTTTAATTTGAGCTTTCAAATTGGAATTTTCTTCCTCAAGTTGTTGGACTTGAGTTGAACTTCCAATTTGAACTGACTCAGTTAAAGAACTTGAGTCAGTCGCTTCCTTAAGGGTTGTTAACTCCTTTTGGAGCGACTTAACCCGAACGTTGGATTTAGCCAATTTTTTAAGCAAGTATGGAATTAAATTTTGCGAGTCATCTAAGTTAATACTAGACATTAAAGCACTTACTGTGGGTTTTGGTCCTTCGGAAACGGATGCGGATCCGTGGCTTCGCTCGGACTCGGTGTCTGATTCGCTTTCGGTCTCTGAATCGGACTCGAACTCGGACTCGGTGTCGATAATGTTCGCTAGTACTGGTAGAGCGAGAAGGCTCGGTTGCTCTTCAACGGATCCGGATTCATCTGATGACTCAGACCAGGTTGCTTTCAACATATGTTTCTCTGTCTTACTTGTACCTGCAACCATCATAATACCTTCCTCGGCCGAAGTAGTATCATTCTGCTCATCCAATTCAAATAAATCATTTAAATCATGCTTACTTGTGTTTGACATACCTTCGTGAAGCTCTATCAGATTCTTCCACAGCTCCTTGGCGCTTGAGAATGGGCCGACACGATTCAGCTCCTTATTCGTTAAGCCGCACTGAAGTGTATACGTTGCTTTTGCGTTTGCTTCTACCTTTTTGATAAGGTTCGCGTCCCAGTTCTCGTACGGTAGTGGCTTGCCGACACCGTCAGTTGGCAGGTGAAGCCCGGTTTTGACGATCATCCAGACTTCAAAGTGAGTCTGGAGATACGCCTCCATCCGACCCTTCCAGTCTTCGAAATCATCTCCGGAGAAGAGCGGTGGGCGAGCAGTGTTGTAGCCTTCTTAATGGGCCATTTTAGAAACACAATCTCACAAAATAAACACAATAAAGCTTGTTCCAAGACTTAGTCTTGGATTAGTAGTGCGGGAGAGAAATAAAGATAGTAATTCAGGAATTTTGAGAAAAAATAATAAAATATTATTAAAATAATATTAAAATAATATTACCACAAATTTTTGAAAACGCAATATTTTATCAATACAAATAAATCGTGAAAGGATGAAAATGTATTTTTTGAAAATAATTTTGGAGGGAAAAAACGAAAGGCGTAAGGTTTTATTTTTACCCTATAAACACGACAAAGCCACGAAAAAATGCTTGAATGGTGGTTGCACTAGTTCAAAGCGACCCCGCTCTGATACCAATTGTTGGATCGAGACCGCGCTAGAGGGGGGGGTGAATAGCGCTCGTGGCTATTTTGTTCGATTATCGAAATCGTAAGAATTATCGGAGTAATTAAGCAGCGGAATAAAACAAAACAAGCACACAGAGACAGGAGGATTTTTACTTCGTTCGGAGCCTTGATCGACTCCTACTCGAAGGCTCGCGATCCTTGATCGCTTCCGGTGGGCAACAACTATAAGCTCGATAAAAGGATTACAAGATGAAGTACAAGTAAATGGAAAAACTAGTTATACCGACGACAAGAGTAGAATTTTGGAGCTTCGGGTCGTCGGAGACTTGTAGCAGCACTTCCGGGCGTCTTTCGAAGCAGCACGTTGAAGAGAGAAGACTTGGAATGCATTGTCTTGAAGTACTGGTCGAAACCCCCTTATAAAGGGTGTTCAAGGCGCCTCTATGCTGCCTGGTCTTCCGTATGGATAAAATCTGAACTGGTCGAACTTCATCCTCTCAAGGCGCCTTATAGCCCTCTCAAGGCGCCTTCCAAGGCGCCTTCCAAGGCGCCTTCTGCCTGCTTCAAGGCACCTCCAGCGGTGCTTCGGAGGCGCCTCGGACACTGTTCATCCGAGGCTTTAGGTTGCTCCTTTGCTCCTGCAGGATCCATTAGTCCCAAACACTATCCTGCAACATAAAGTTAGCACAATAAACATGATAAATGAAGTATAGACAGTCTCCGAACTGTCCGAGTCTGACTTCGGGTTTCCAATCGACCCGACGCCTACTGTTCCCTCTTCGGGGAACGCGTCCTCACCTACTCCACTCAGGAGATTTACCTGTTGCCAGTCGATCCTCCAGATCGATTGGACTTTTGCTCAGCACTCGATGCTTCCGGACTTTCTGCTGGACATCCGCTTCCCGGCTAGTCCAGTCTTTCACCTGGTTCGCGACACCAGGACTTTCCACCTAGGGTTTCCACCCCCTAGGACTTTTGCCTGAAGACATCGACCTACCAAGACTTTCCGCATAGGGTTACCACCCCCTATGACCTAGGATTACCACCTCCTAGGGTTTTTCCCTTTGCCTAACCGCAGCTAGGACTTTCTTAAAATCTTATTTAACCACGTTAGATAACAAGGAATCTTAACTTTGAATCCCTTTGCCATTATCAAAACTGAGGTTCGATCGTCGGATGCTTACTGCACCAATAGACAATATAATCCTCGAGTATCCAAGGAGCGGCCGAGGCCGTCCGCCCAGGAGGAAGAAAACAGAAGCAACACGTCCCGCGGCGAAATCAATATCATCGCTGGCGGGCCGACCGGAGGAGACTCCAACAGAGCAAGGAAGGCAAGTGTCAGGCAACTCCAGATTCATGCAGTTGGCTGCAGCCAAGAGTGGGCGAGCGGGCCCGATATCAGCTTCGGGCCCAGGGATTTGGAGGGAGTTGAAGTGCCACATGACGACGCCCTTCTCATCAAAGCGGTAATAGCTAATTATACTATTCACCGCATCTTCGTTGATACAGGCAGCTCGGTCAACATCATATTCAAAAAAGCTTTCGACCAACTGCAAATCGACCGAGCTGAGTTGCTGCCCATGACAACCCCCCTCTACGGGTTTACGGGCAATGAAGTTCTGCCGGTCGGACAAGTCCGACTGCTATTTCGCTGGGAGAAGAGCCGCTCAGAAGGACGCGGACGACAAACTTTGTCGTGGTTGACTCTCCCTCAGCATACAATGTTATCTTGGGATGACCGACACTCAGCGAGTTCCGGGCGGCCGTCTCCACCTTCTACCAGAAGATTAAATTCCCGGTTGAAGACAAAGTTGGAGAAGTGCGAGGCGACCAGCTGGCGGCTCGGCGTTGCTACGTCGAAATGGTCCGAGCCGAAGCTAGTTCCGCTCGGAAGACGCCACGGATCGAGGTGAACGCTATAACCGAAAAATCACCCTCTTTGGTTTATGAAGAAAATGAAGAAGTGCAGATTCACCCGACCCGATCGGAGGCCACCACATTCATTGCAGCCGATCTGGAGGCAAACCAGAAAGAGGAAGTGATCAAATGCCTCCAGAGAAACTGTGAGGTCTTCGTTTGGTTGACACATGAGCTGCCCAGAATCTCGCTGAGTATAGCACAGCATGAGCTCCATGTCCGACCGGACGCTCGGCCGGTGAAACAAAGAAAGAGGGACTTCAGCGCCGAACAAAACGCCATCATCCGAGCGGAGGTCGAGAAGCTCCTGGAGGCCGGCCACATACGTGAAGTGCAGTTTCCGAGCTGGTTGGCGAACGTGGTGCTAGTCTCCAAACCGGGCAACAAGTGGAGAGTTTGCATCGATTTTCGGGATCTCAACAAAGCATGCCAAAAGGATTTTTATCCTTTACCCTGGATCGATCAACTGATGGACTCCACAGCCGGCTGCGAGTTGATATGCATGCTCGATGCCTATTAGGGCTACCATCAAGTGCCGCTCGCCTGATAAGATCAAGAGAAGGTCAGCTTCGTTACAGCCGACGACACTTACTGCTACAATGTGATGTCGTTCGGACTGAAGAGCGTGGGAGCAACTTACCAGCGCTTGATGAACAAAGTGTTCAAGGAGCAGATCGGACGAAATTTGGAGGTGTACGTGGATGATATTCTCATCAAGTCCGTCCGAGCGGCCGACCTCTTTAAAGACATGGAGAAGACTTTCCGAATGCTGAGGAAGTATGGAGTTAAGCTGAATCCTCAGAAGTGTCTGTTTGGAGCAAAAGGCGGGCGTTTCTTGGGCTATATAGTGACCGAGCGGGGCATTGAGGCAAATCCCAGCAAGGTGAAAGCATTACAAGATATGCCGCCCCCAAGAAATCTTAGGGAAGCCCAGCACTTGACCGGTCGGATAACGGCATTGTCCAGATTCATCTCGAAAACGGCCGATCGGAGTCTCCCGTTTTTCAAAATCCTGCGCAAAGCTACTAAGTTCCATTGGAACGAAGAATGCGATCGGGCGTTCGAGGAGCTGAAGACATACTTGAATTCCTTGCCTGTGCTAGCCAAGCCAGCTGTAGGTGAGCCGCTCTGCATTTATTTATCTTCAACCGAGCAGGCAGTAGGCTCGGCATTAGTAAGGACGAGCGGAGAAGAACAACCCATGTACTTCTTGAGTCATATTTTAAAAGAGGCTGAATCTCGCTACACTGGGCTCCAGAAGCTAGCTTTTGCTTTGGTACTAGCCGCTCGAAGACTTCATCCTTACTTCTTGGCACACACGATCATTGTCCGGACAAATAGCCCATTGGGAAGAGTGTTGCTGAACCCAGAAGCGTCCGGACGGCTCATCAAATGAACAACAGAGTTGAGCGAATTTGATATTCAATATCAACCCCGATCGGCGATAAAGGCGCAGTCCTTGGCAGATTTCGTCACCGAAGTACAAAAGCCAGAGCTTGAAGCTATGTGGAAAATATTTGTGGATGGATCGTCTACTCTGCTCGGAAGCGGAATTGGGGTGTTATTGCTCTCTCCACAAGAAGAACGGATGCATTTATCCGTCCGGCTGGACTACAGAGCCATAAACAACGAAGCGGAATATGAAGCCCTCATAGCCGGCTTGCAGGCAGCCCAGTATATAGGGGCCGATCGGGTAACACTCCACTCAGACTCCCAGCTGGCCGCTCAGCAACTTTCGGGCACGTTCGAGATTAACAGCGCTCGGCTCAGGCTCTACGTGGAGGCCTTCGAAAAGCTTAAGGCCCATTTCAGAGAAGTCATTATCCAGAAGATACCCCGAGCAGAGAACCAGGCAGCAGACGAGTTAGCCAAACTCGAAAGTTCAATATCACCGGTCGTCATACAGCAGCCAATTGAACAAATATCATTGGTGGCGCATATCGACCGGATGGAGGGTCTCACTTTCCCGAGCGACTGGAGGACAGCCATCATAGAGTTTCTACGCTCAGGTGCGACACCGTCCAATCGGGAGGCCGCTCAGCTACTATCGAGAAGAGCCAGTCGGTTCACACTCATTGGAGACCAACTTTACAAGAAGGCCTTCTCCTGCCCGCTTTTTAAGTGTGTAAGCTCGGAGGACGCGGAGTACATCATCCAGGAAGTACACCAAGGATCGTGCGGCGGACATCTGGGCGGACGATCACTGGCTAGGAAGATCCTACTGGCCGGGTACTTCTGGTCAACCCTGTAAGAAGACGCCGCTCGGACTGTCGCAACGTGCCTTTCCTGCCAGAAATACCACAACGTCTCTCACCGACCAGCGGAGGAGATGAAGGCATCTACAGTATCCTGCCCATTCGATCAATGGGGAATGGATATCGTGGGCCCATTCCCTATGGTGACCGGTCAGCGGAAATTTCTTCTAGTGGTGGTCGACTACTTTTCCAAATGGGTGGAGGCCGAGCCGCTGGCCAAGATCACCAAGCAGATGGTCAAAAAGTTTATTTGGCAGAATATAATCTGTCGATTCGGCATTCCCCGCCGGCTCATATCGGACAACGGACGACAATTCACCGGGAAGCAGCTCGAAGAATGGTGTAAAAGTTATGGCATTGAACAACACTTTACTTCCGTAGCGTACCCCAAAGCAACGGCCAAGCGGAAGTAACCAACAGAGAAATCCTTAGAATTCTTCGAACTCGGCTCGACCATATGGGAGGAAGTTGGGTGGATGAGCTGCCAGGCATCTTATGGGCTATCCGCACGATCCCAAAGGAGGGAACGGGAGTCACGCCGTTCCATCTAGTGTACGGCGGCGAAGCAGTCATCCCAGTTGAAGTCGGCGTAGAGTCCGTCCGGATCCAGAATTATGATGATGATAACGCCGAGCGGAGGAATATGGAGCTGGACTTGATCGAAGAAGAGCGAGCCAAGGCGTCCGTCCGGCTAATGCCGTACCGACAGAGAATGAAGCAGAACTACAACCGGCGCGTGATCCCGAGAGCGTTCCAAGTCGGCAACCTAGTATGGAAGAAAATAAAGCCGGTCGGGGATGTCGGCAAGCTGGAAGCTTCTTGGGCAGGCCCCTTCAAAGTCATCGAAAAGCTCCGCTCGGGTGCCTATTATCTGGAGGATGAAGACGGATGACAACTGGATCGACCATGGAGCGCGAACCACCTCCAGCCTTACCGAGCGGGGTGAAAGGTGCGCCAATGTAATGTATTATGCATACTTTCCGTTCGACTGTATATTTGGAATGCAGGAGTAAAAATCAGAAAATTAGCCCAAGTATAAGGCATCGTCAGCCGAAGCGGAAGACCGTCGAGCTCCGACGTTAAATATCGAGAGTCGAGCCGGCGACTATAAACCCGCCGAGCGGAAGACTGTCGAGCTTCGACGTTAAATATTGAGAGTCAAGCCGGCGACTATAAACCCGCCGAGCGGAAGACCGTCGAGCTCCGACGTTAAATATCGAGAGTCGAGCCGGTGACTATAAACCCGCCGAGCGGAAGACCGTCGAGCTCCGACGTTAAATATCGAGAGTCGAGCCGGCGACTATAAATCATCCGGCCAGAAGAAGACAATAAAGAGGTCGACTTCTAAATCGTTTAGTCGATCGACCTTGAGCATCAATTCTTCGGTTGGGAGGTGAAGTGAGGCCCTGACGGTACGACGCTGACCAGGAGTCGTCTGGGCGGAAGCCGGGGAAGGATCGGAGGCTAGCGCCTAAAATTGGGACAAAATCGCTGAACGCTGGACTTGGCGGGGAGCAGGTGGAAGGGTGCTGATCGGAACAGCCTCAAGGGGGCTCGCAGATGCGTCTAGTTGGGAGGCCGTCCGATCAGATGAGATCGCCTCCACCTCTGGCGCCTTACCGCGAGAATCGGCGGTGGCCCGCTCGGATGGATGGACCGCAGATGTAGTCGAGCGAAGTGGCGTCTCTGTGCGGCGCCTCTTTTGTCGGTGGGGGCGCTCTTCCACTTGAGCCGAGCCTTCCTCCCGGACGGAAGGCTCTCGACTAGCAGTTGCGCCAGCCGCTGGCTCCGGGAGAGAAGCCTGAGCGGCCGACTCCCCCGCATTCGTCCTAGTCTCCTCCTCATGCGAGCCGACCGGCTCAATACCCAGTGCCTCCATTTCCTTGGCAGCTATGGCCTCGAGTGTCGTCACCTTCCTCTTCAGGATACCAGCCATCACCGACTCCATGACAATGTTCGCTGCAAAGGAAAAAGAAGAAAATCAGTTAGCAATCAAGGCAAATGTACAAGTAAAATTCTTACCGAAGCCGCTCGGGAGGGGGGTTCTGATCAGACTCAGGCTGAATATGTACATAACCCCTTCAGGCAGGAACTTATTGATGTCAACCCGCAGTCCGGCTAGCATGTTGGCGGCGTGAAGATAATCCGGTCGGGTCTTGAATCTTTTAAGCTCTGGGGAGACTGGTGGTCCGACCTACCACTGAGTTCGGAAGGAGGCCCGCTCGGGAAGGCGAATGTAGAAATAGAACTCTTTCCAATGTTTATTGGAAGAGGGCAACTTATTAAAGAAAACTAAACCAAGCCGAGCCTGGAACATGTAGGTGCCCAGCTCGGACTATTTAGGGTAGTAGAAATAGTAGAATACCTCCGGTCGGAGGGGAATATTGTGGATTTTGAATAAGACGACAACGCCGCACAGAAGGCGAAAAGTGTTGGGGACTAGGTTTCAGAGCGGAAGGCCGAAAAAATTGCAGACGTCAATGATAAAGGGATGAATTGGAAATCGCAGACCGGCTGTGAACTGGTCGCGGAAAACACAAAAAGTTTCGCGCGGCGGTTTGTGTGGCCGAGCAGAGGGAATGTGTAAAATAAGTTCGAGGTCGGAAGGAATTTCAAAATTATTTATCAAAATGTCGACTTCGCGCCGATCGAAGCACAACTCCATGGTGGTATACCATGGGCTGAGGGTTTGGTCATCAGGATGAGAAGAACTGGTCATGGTCCGAACGGACGAAACCAAAAAAGGCGAAGAAAGGTAGAAGACAGAAGAAAGAAGATGGCAAACGAAATAGAACCCTGAGGACCAAAACGCAGGAAAAGAAAGAAAGAAACCAAAGATAGAGCGGAAAAAGAGCCTTATAGAGAAGGAGGATCGACGAAGAACACGAGATCGCCGGAAAAAGGAGAATTGAAGCTGCCGGAGCACTGAAACACCGAAGGAAGCTTCTGGGCACGCGAGAGCAGAAATGCAGCGAAGGCGGAGGAGGCGAAGGCTTTATAGGGTTGAGCCCGAACGACCTCCACCGTCGGATTCAGGTCGCGAGAACCGAAGCGCGCATCGCACCGTCCATTTCAAACCGCCTCGATCCCGTCGGAACACCACGCCGCCGCCGTACAATGACGGCAGCATCACCACGTGGCATTCCGCCACTGGAAAGCATTTAATGAGCGCGTGCTCGACCTTAATGATGGAGATTGGCGAAAACTTCGAAAAGATACCGAGGAATGTTGGCGTTGACTGGCGTTTCAGCTGCCCCCTCGGAGCCGAGCAGGGGATAGTTGCATATGAACGCCGCTCGGCGCGACTGATGGTCCAGTCAGTCGGACTAATCGCCTCCTTCGACTAGACTTGAAGGGGAGGCAAGTGATCCGGCGGTAAGGACGAGGGACCCCTTTTGAGGGGAGGCAACGCCATGTGGAAGTCAAAAGATCAAACGACCGACAGGAGAAGGGGGGACTGGTCGGCCGAACGGGATCTAAGCGGAATCAAAGACAACCCGACGGGGGAGTCGGGTCTCCGACGCTCATGGAGAACAGGGTCTACTGGCCGATCAGGTAGCCCGCTCGGCTGAGGTAGAAAGCAGCAATATAGTGAACAGTCAGCAGAGCACAACAACCGGGAGTATCCCGAGCGGACCAACACCTACGACCGGACAGACGTGAGGGGACTGCCGACCGGCCGAACGCTCGGCATGGGGTAAGAAAAGACAAAAGGACAAGGGAACATCTTCTGACAGAAGGTATGTTCAACAACCAGGTTATACGCAGGATCTTACGACAGAGGGTACCGCTGTCCCATCGAAGAGTTGCTCGGACTGTAGCAGTATGGTGTCAGGCAAGCTCCTCTGACAAGCCCATACTGAGGTATGGTAAGAGGACACGTATTCGCCTCGGTATGTGTGCATGAGCCTCTTCCTGGCTCTATATAAGGGTCCTCATTCTTCACCGGAGGTACGCATTCTCTCGTATTCGAAGCCACTTTTGCATCCCCTCTTGCCTGACTTGAGCGTCGGAGGGTCGTCGCCGGGAATCCCCTCCCGCCCCGACTTCCTTGCAGGTTCGCCGGAGATCCGTACGGCCGGCCAGAGACCCACGTCGTCCTTTCGGAGAGCGCCACGTGCCCAGCGTCAGTCGATTCAGCGTTTGGAGAGGATCATTACACATTTAGTGAACCTAGTGAACTAAAATGTTTCCATGACATCTCTAGTGCAATTGAAAGAACCTACCACTGAAATTGAAATATTGCCTCATATTGATGATGAAGTACCTCAGCCACCTCAAACAAAAGTACCTTTAAGGTGATCCACGGAGAACCATGAATTCTCGTGATTCTATTTGTCTCCAAGAGCATGATTTTGACATAGGGTTGGAAAGTGATCATATATCTTTCCAAGAAGTCAAACAATGCTCTAACCCTGAAAGGTGAATTAACGCCATGAAAGAAGAGTTGAAGTCTATGGTAGACAATAATATTTGGTAACTGGTCGAATTGCATGAAAGAAAGAAACCCGTTGGTTGCAAATGAATATCTAAAACTAAACGGGATTTAAGGGGCAATATCAAAAAGTATAAGGTTCATTTTATTGCTAAGGGATTCATTTAGAAAGAAGACATTGATTATAAGGAGACTTTCTCACCTATGTCAACGAAAGACTCCCTTAGGGTAATCATGACACTTGTAACTCATTATGATTTGGAGTTACATCAAATGAACGTAAAGACTGCATTCCTTAATAGAGACATAGAGGAGTCTATATATGGTGCAACCAGAGAACTTTGAGTCTAAGGACTCAAAGCACCTAGTATATAGATTAAAAAAGTACATTTATGGTTTAAAGTAGATGTCCCATCAGTGGTACCGAAAATTTGATCAAGTGGTTATCTCATTTGGATTTAAAGAAAATCCTGTTAATCAGTGCATATATGTCAAGTTCAGTGAGATCAAGTTTGTTATACTTATTTTATACGTGGACGATATATTACTTGCAAGCAATAATAAGGGTATGTTGTATCAAACTAAGTCATTTCTATCTAGTAATTTTGAAATGAAAGATCTTGGTAAAACATCCTTTATTTTAAGCATACAAATCTATCATGATCGTTCAAGAGGTATTCTTGGACTTTCACAGCATACCTATATTGAAAAGGCCCTTATAAGGTATGATATGTAGAACTGTACACCTAGTGACATACCTATAGTAAGAGGTGACAAGTTCAACTTGTAGCAGTGTCCACGACTTGAACTTGAAATAAAAGAGATGGAATAATTCTCATATGCGTCAGCAATGGAAAGTCTCATGTATGCACAAATTTGTACTCGACCAGATAAATCATTTATAGTGGGGATGTTAGGTAGATATATAAGCAACCCAGGGCAACGCACTAGAAAGCGGTTAAGAGAGTGATGCAGTATTTGCAAAGAACTAAAGGATATATGCTCATGTATCAGAGATCAGATTACCTGGAGGTAATTGAATATTCAGACTCTGATTTTGTTGAATGCTTGGATAGCAGGAGGTCCATTTTGGGCTATATTTTCATGCTTGCTGGAGGGGATATATCTTGGAAGAGCGTCAAGCAGACGTCAGTAGCCACTTCTACTATAGAGGCAGAGTTGGTAGCATGCTATGAAATATCCAATCACGAGATTTGACTATGGAACTTCATCACGGTATTGCAGATCATTGATGACATTGACAGACCATTGAGGATCTACTATGATAATAAAGCCGCAGAATTTTATGCTAAAAACAGTTGTAGTTCGTTGAAGTCTAAACACATCAATATTAAGTTTATAGTGGTTAAAGAAAGAGTTTAGAGTTGTCAGACCATGGTAAAGCATATCAGTACAAATTCCATATTGGTCAATCCACTCACCAAAGGCTTGGTATCTAAGGTGCTTCATGCGCATATTGTGGATATTGGAGTCCTTCTTACGAAAGAAGAACTCATCCAGGAGTCTGTATTTATTTTATTGCCTATGTTGTTTAATAAAGATAAACATTTATTTTAATTAGTGTACATACTTAAAGTTCAAAATATTAATGAGAATTTATATGTTTGTTTGACTTTCTGATTATGATATCATCATTTACTGCTACTATTTAGCATTTGATGTTTGTAAATATGATATAGATTCCTTTTGGAATCATACAATTTGGATCATAATTTACTATTGCAGTTTAGCATAAAGTATTTTACAAATATGATCTAATATCTTTTGAGGTCATCTTAGGACTAGTTGGAAATTGACATGTATTGATCACATTTCATGTAATTTCCACTCTACACATTTACATCTTGATCTATGTCATTAATGACATTGGTATTGTGATTATTGTTGGGGCTTGTTACGATCATATACAATAGCTATGACCTCTTTAGTCTTATACCAATGAAGTTAATGGATTAGATTGTTTATAGAGGTATCTTGTACCCATACAATTTGATATCAACTAAAGTTTTACTTGTATTTCACGTACAACTCACATATATCCCAAGTAAGATATTGTTGAATATAATTATTCCTATTAGGTGGACTTGATTGTAAGTTGCACATGTGAATACAATTTAAACCCTTTAAAGCAATCTAACTTATGTTTAGTAGGTTTTGGATAATTGGATGTGGGTTAATGTGTAGAACTCTTAGTCCGATCTGTTATCATCTATAGGTTAATAACAAATTGGTTGCCTATATAAGAGGAGGTCCTCAAGGATTTAAGGAAAAATCTTGACCTAGTTTCTTATTCCTCGTTGACAAGAAGTTTTTCGACGCCGTCATCCCCTAAGCCCCTTGGAAGATCCTCCCTATTTGTTTCCACTTCTTCTTCCTCAGGATCTTCTAGACGACGCTAAAGAATAAAGACATAACTCTTCAATCAAATTCTTTGTCATTATGTTCATATATTTACTTTCTCATATTATGTTCTTGATAAAATAAAAATCCAGACTTATATGTTCTTATCTTCCTAAAATTTATGAGGTTAGAAGAAAATTCATATTCGATCAGCTCACATAATGGTGACTTTAGAGTTGTTGCATGAGACACCTTCCCAAGGTGTTTCACAAGGATCGTTGGATGTCCCCCAGCTCGGAGGCGTGTTCTGCCACTCGCTCATTAGAGACATCAGAGCAGCAGCTGCAAAGGGAAAATGAGAAACATTTGTTAAGAAAACAACAAGAAACATCCACTCCAATCTTCGCACAAGAAATTATCAGAGATAAACAAAAGGATACCATCTTGGGGGTCTGTGCTTCCCAAACCGGTCTGAAGACTTGCAACGAATGCACACAGGATGAAAATAAGAGTTCTCATCTCTGTGCTCTTGCTGAACACGTACTGTGAGCTGCTGACTCCACTATCAGAAGTTCAACTCTTCTTTCCGTCACTCTGCAGAAGAGGTAACAACTGATCTACCTGCCATGATTCACCTCATCATCCCCCCTGCAGCACTCCAGTGGAAGAATAATCATAAGAACTTGCAACCAGCAACAGGAGCCTATTCAAAAATGCCCTGCCTTGACTTCAAAGTCAATGGCACGGATTTTGTGGCTAACTTTCAAACTTGGGCTACTGAAAAAGTCGCAGTCATGAGAAAGAAGAAGATATTATGCGTCCAATGGGAAGAGTAGTTGGCTGCGGATTGTCAATTGTGGACCTTCATCATTGAGCCTTCTCTTCCACTACTTTTAGCACTCAATTAAGAACTCACCCAACTTGCAATGGTCTACAAGACCGAGGCATGCCCATTTGCACTTGCTTGTGCAGTTCAATCAATAGGAAGTAGGAACACACTCGGGGACACTCAGTTGGATCGGGGACCACAGTTATTTAATGTGCTCAAAGTTGGCTCGGCCACTGGACCTCAAGAGGTCGACTGTGATGGGTTCCGCTACAATGATGGATTTAAACATGCCAATAATGCTTTTGAAAATCAAATCAAATTAAAATGGGAACAATGACACAACAGATCATGTTTTTTTAGCGGAGCCAACTCAAAGTACAGTTAATTGACATGAACTAAATATTTAATCAAAGCTTTGATGGTAATAAATTAGTGAAATGTTTATTGTAATTTTATGAAAACTTAAATGTACATCAAATTTTAGTCTTTAGATCTTATTGATTGATTTCTGAATGGGTGTCAATGTTCTAGTGATATTTAGATAATCATAAATTATCCTAAAATTTCTTATAAAAAACTTAACTTCTTCCTTAGTCCCTACATGAGAAAAAATTTATTTTCACTTCGTATAATTTTTTTTCCCAACTTCATATTGTATATTGATTTACTTAATTATCCTTATCTTTTTAGGTAAAAAAGTTTAAAATAAAATATAATTCTTCCTAAATACAATACATTTAAATTAGAATATATTATATTTTTCCATCAAATTGAGGATGATTTTTTTCTATCTGATTAATTGATTGATATATTCGATTTTAATTAAATAGTGTTGAATTTTGAAGGAACTATACTTCATTTTAGATTTTTTATATCTATAAAAAATAATGAAAGATCCTATTATATGAAAATAATGATATAATTCTATCTAAATTTATACTAAATTCTATTTTAAATGTGTTAAATTTAGAAGAAATTATATTTTATTTTAGATTTTTATATTTTTAAAAAATAAAAATAATTAGATAAGTCGATGTATATTAAGAGTTAAAGTAAAAAAAAATTTTAGAAATAAATTTTTTCTAATATAAAAACTAAGGAAGTTAAATTTACAAAGGATTTAGGACAATTTATCCTTTGGATAAACACTTTCGACAAGTCTTCGTTGGAAAATTGAATTCTCGTACAAATACGCTATTGTTGTTACGTTGTTGCTGATTGATGTGCATCGGAGCCAAGCTTAAAGCATTGCACAGCTCATGGAAACTAATGCAATAAAATTACCCGTTTAGTGGTCCTGAACTCATCAATTTATATTTAAGGATATCTCCTATGATTAGAATCCTATAAAAGTTTTTTTTTATTTTAATATGTCACATCATAACATATCAATTTTTAAAAAAATCTATTAAAATATCTTCAATAATTAATAATTAAAGCTCTAAATAATTTTTTATAGATCAATTTTAATATATAATTACATACATATTACATCAATTTCAAGATAAAAAAATATCTTTGAAATTTCACTACTACCCTTAAACTATAAATTTTAAATATTATACCTACAATGATTAGAACTTTTTGTTCAGTTTTTTCATTTCATAAATCTCTTTAAAAATCTTACATTTGAGATGTCCTCAAGTGCTCTATCATTAGAATGGCTAATAGCGGATTCAGATAAAAGTTTAATGGGGTGCTCAAAGAATAAATTAAAAAATATTTCTTGCTATCAAATAAATATATCAAAAATAAAAATATTGAATTAATAATTATAATGATACAGATATAAAAATATGTACATACCAATAAAGTAATTATTTCTTGACACTTGAACTACTAGTACTAGGTCTGAACATACAAACAAGAGGAGACAATTGTATTCTACGAGTGTTCATCTGTTAAAAAGATCGTAAAATTTGTTCATTTTTAATTATGGCAAAGATATCCTTCTCAATGTATACTACCAAATTGTCATTCATCAACTCATCCCACATCATATTACTCAAATCAATCTTGATAATTTTCATCACAGAAAAAACTCTTTCAACAGAAGTAGTTGTAACTGGTAAAACCAATGCTAACTCGATCAAATGATGTACCAATGAAAAAACTGTATTCTTGCTAGTTTCAACCATTTTTTTAGCAAGACTTCCCTAATCTTCAATCAGTCAATGAAAAGTCCTCCGGATAAAGTTCAGCAAGGTGGAGTAGTTTACCAATATAAAATTGAGAAAAAGAGTCTTTTGGATCTAAGCAAGCAATACAAGTAAGTACTATAGCTTGCAAGGTTACAAACAAAGTCCCAATTTAAAAATACATAAAAAAAGATCATGAATTTATAAGGAAAAAATATCTCTATTAGTATTAGGAACGTCTCAAGATTCTTCAAGACCCTAGACAAAAATTTTAAAAATAAAGTTCTTTAATATATTTTTAAATCTTCTAACATTTTTCATTTAGATTTGGGACCGAAAATGATAAGTTTAAAAAAATATTTTTAAAAAATTAAATATTATTTTTCTAAAAAAATTAAATATTATTTTTTAAAAAAGATTATATAAAATTTAGTTATCTGGTTGGTATTTTGGTAATAATTTTATTTTTTTTATTAATAAAATTATTAAATTATTTAATCTTTTTTAGATAGAATGTAGATAAGAGTTTATTAATTTTAATTTTAAAAATTTTATTTTTGCTAAAGCATTTTACTTTGTATTTTATAGATAAAAAAAATCTCTAATTCATATTATTATCGAGGAAGAAAAAGAAAGAGCGAGAAAGAAATATTATCAGCAAGGGAAGAGAAGAGCGTTTCCTTAGAATATCATCGACGAAAAAAGATAAACATATAGAATCATTGATAAGAAAAGAAAGGGCACAATACATTGTTGAGAGAACGATTAAGATTTTTAAGAAATATTGAGAAGAAAAGAGTTTATTAGATTTTATGAGAATAGTGTTGCTAATTGTAAAATAAAACGGAAATTAGAATAATAATTCAAAAAAAAGAAATATGTTAATTAAAAAATGAATTATATTTAAGGTATAATATAATCTCATATAAAATTATGATAGGAAATTAATGATGAAATAAAGATAAGCGTGGTATAAATAGGAGATGAAATCAATAATGAATTAATTGATAAGGTGTAATTAATTAATTAGCAAGATATTTATAATTAATTAATATTAATAATGTTAATTTATTTTTTTTAAACATTTTCAATTAATTAATCAATGGGCCCCAATAAAATTGGGCCCTAGGCATAGACCTTAATGATCTATGCTTTGAGTCGGGCCTGATTGCTATGAGACCTTTTGGATAAAGTCCAAAAATAAAACATAAGGACTTAGGTTCAAGTGAACAATATCATGCCATTATGAAGATATCTAAATTTCTTTTGGTCATAACAATTGATATTAGAGTCTAGATTGCCAAAAGGTCTAGCCACCGACTGTGCACAAGAGCTATAGTCTAATTGAGACATGCGAGTATAATATTTACCTCGAACAAAGGAAGTGGGGGGGGGGGGTCCAGTGTCTGAATCAGGAGGACTATACACCAGGTAAGAAGTCCTAGTTGTGGCTAGATAAGAAATTCCTAGTAGATCGGGTGGATCGAGGGGCAAGAAGACTTGGTGGGTCGAGTATCGGACGTGAGAAGCCTGTGATCCTTCGTTTGAAAGGGAGATTGTTGACATCTAAGGTTGCAAACAAAGTCCCACATTGAAAACATATGGGAAAGGATCATGAATTTATAAGGGAAAGATATCTTCATTGGTATAAGACCTATTGGGTAGAGACTAAAAATAAAATCATGAGGGCTTAGACTCAAAGTGGACAATATCATATTGTTCATCTCTTGAACCATCATATCAAGAACCTAATATTGTAACAATAAAAAGTGAATAAAAAATACTATTAGAAAATTAAAATTAATAACATATTTAGAAATAATACCTCATAAAAAATTTCAACACGATAGTGATGAAACTTAGTAATCATTTGCCCATTATGTCTGTACAACCACGAGTTCTCATATTTTCTTCCACATTCGATACTGGGATCATATGATTACTACAAAATTTGTTGACGACATCTAAAAATTTCTCCCATCCTTCCTCTCTTAATTTTTGTAATCGAACTTTCATCGTCTTAATTAAACTAATAGCTAGTACAATGTTTTGATCCTTATGTTGTAAGGCAAGTGACAATTCATTTGTGATTCCCAATAAAGATTTCATCATATTCATCACAAACACAAATTCATAACTCTCCATTTTATCAATCAAACTGGTGGCGATACCATTATTATTATCATTAGTATCATCATCATACACATTTTTAAGTACTTTTAAAGTAGAAGTCCACGTAGAAATCAAACGGATAATAGTCATATAATGTGAACCCGAATGAGTATTCCTTGGTCATTTTAAGCTGATTTCCTGATTTTTTTCCTTTACCACTAACAATATCTCCTTTCTCCAAACATTCTACAAGTCTATCATGTTCAAGTTGTCTAAACTTGTTTTTTCTTTCACATGAAACAACTGTAATATTCACAATCATAGTAATATATTGGAAGAAATCACACATAATTCGATTGTTTTAAGCAACTGTAACAACAACTAATTGAAGTTAGTGAGCAAAACAATGGGCATACATTGCAGATGAATTTTCCTTCAATATGAGAACCTTCAATCCATTCTACTCACCTCGCATATTTGAAGCTCTATCATACCCTTTACCTCTCAATCTTGATAATAACAACTTATGTTTTGCAAATAATTCATTAATAACCTTCTTCAAAGAAATAATAGAAGTATCAAATACATGCACAATAGCAAGAAATTTTTCAGTAACACATCCATGTTTATTCACGAATCTTAAAACAACTCCTATTTACTCTTTGACTGAAATGTCTCAACGCTCATCAACCATAAGAGAAAATATATTGTCTTTTATATCATTAAGAATGACATTTGTGACTTCAGCAGCACAAGCCTGTGTTAAATCCTTGTGTGTTGGGACTAAATATGTAGCTAGAGGGGGGGGGGGGGGTGAATAGCTCGGCGCGTGCTTGGTGCTTGCCGTTGCTTGTTTCTTCAAAGATGTGCAGTGGAAATACAAAGAAACAAAATACACAACGCTAACAAAAAGGATTTACTTGGTATCCACCTCACAAGAGGTGACTAATCCAAGGATCCACACACTCACGCAGCCTCCACTATGAAAACCCTCCTTTATGGTAACTAACAAAGGCGGAGAAGCCCTACAAGTTCACACTACAAGAAGAAAAGGAAAGGGAAACAAAATACAACACAAGCTTACAATAAAACCATAACCCTAGCTTTCTTCTTCAGCTGTAGATTCGCCTCTTGACTTGGAAAACCTCCAAGAACCTTCAAGAACTGGCGATCTGAACTTTGTGGAGAAGCTGTGGGAGCACTGTGATGATCGGAGATGAATCGGTGAAGTTCTTGCCAAAGGAATCGAACGCCTGCAGCTAAATATGACGCCAACGGTCAAATCCCGATCGATTGGATTGCTCCCAATCGATCGGGGAGGCTTTGGATCGATCAGCTGATTGATCCAGAGCGCCTCTGTGCTCTTGAAAAAATTCCTGGATCGATCGACTGATCGATCCAGGACTTATCGCGCGAAGACGCACCTCCCAATCGATCCACTGATCGATTGGGACCTCTGGATCGATCAGTTGATCGATCCAGCAGGCTTCTGTGCACTCGTGACTGTCTCCCAATCGATCCACTGATCGATTGGGACGAAGGTTTCTTGTGGGGATTCCCCAATCGATCGACCGATCGATTGGGCTCCAGCCAATCGATCAGCTGATCGATCCAGCTGCTGGTTTTTGCCCAAAACCAAGTCCCAAGCCCCTCAAACCAACATTCGATCAATCTTGACCTGTTGGTACATAAAACCTAGCATCCGGTCACCCTTGACCAGCTAGGACTCTCTCACCAAGTGTCTGGTCAATCCCTTTGACCCACTTGACTTTTCTCCTCGTGCCAAGTATCTGGTCAATCCCTTTGACCTACTTGGACTTCCACCAGATATCTGGTCAACCTTGACCCATCTGGATTTCCCTGTGCCAAGTATCCAGTAAATCCCTTTGACCTACTTGGACTTCCACCAGATGTCTGGTCAACCTTGACCCATCTGGATTTCCCTTGCCTGGCTTCACTCACCAGGACTTTCACCTAGCTTCACTCACTAGGACTTTCCAACTGCCTTGCTTCACTCACCAGGACTTTCACCTAGCTTCACTCACTAGGATTTTCACCTAGCTTCACTCACCAGGATTTCCTTCTGCCTAGCTTCACTCACTAGGTCTTTCACCTGACTTCACTCATCAGGACTTTCCTTCTACCTAGCTTCACTCACTAGGTCTTTCACCTGGCTTCACTCACCAGGATTTTCCTTCTGCCTAGCTTCACTCACCAGGACTTTCCAGTCAAGTATCCGGTCAATCCTTGACCTACTTGACTCTCCATCACAACTGGTCAACCTTGACCAAACGGGAATTGTATCAATAATCTCCCCAAATGAACAACTGCACCTTCATTGTCCATATCATCTAAACCCAATATATTGTCAAATATCGAAACCCAAACCAAGACTCAAGCTTGGTTAACCAGGTCAACTTTGACCTAGGGAATATTGCACCAACAATCTCCCCCTTTTTGATGTTTGACAATACCACTTGTTAAGTTAGGAAATTAGGCTAATCCCATAGCCTCAACTCCCTTCATGCCAACATGTGAATGATGGTTTCATTCATTCTCCTCCTTTTCTAGAAGGCAAACTCCCCCTTTAGGTACTGAAGGCCTAACTTAACCATGCATTCTCCCCCTATTGGCACACATCACAAACATGCACCCATCTTTGGGCACACATCAAAAACAAACTCTCCCCCTGAAGAGTTACCCATCGTTGTTTACAACTTCACTCGTTGCTCACAAGACAATAATGAAGGTCCCATACCCTTCATTATCATCAATTGCTCATCTGTGAGCAAACACCACTTGAATAATGAAGATATCCGTTCTCCATTATATCCCAATGCCCAACCTTGAGCATTTTCTCTAAAAGAAGGTTAACCACCTTCCAAGGTGTATGAAAAATAATTTTCATGTCCTTAAAGAGTAACTTCCCCTAAAGACATGCATGAAACTTCTGTCATTGCACCAACAATGATTTGGAATCCCTAAACCTTTAGGAAATCCAAATTTAGAAGTTTAGAGGTTCAAATGTTCAAAATTTGACGCAAACCTCAACCTAAACTTCAATTTAGTCTTCCTCAACCAATCCATCCTTATTTTCAACATGAAAACACCCTTTTTACGTATACAAATGTATTTCGAGGGGTTAGGAATGGTTGCCTTGACTAAAACTGGTTTGGAATGCTGAAATCAGCCTTTCCCAGCCAAAATCAGCTTCCTCAATCGATTGGAGTTGGGTTCCAATCGATTGAACCCGGCTGAATCGATCCACTGATCGATTCAGACTTCCTGGATCGATCGGCTGATCGATCCAGCGAGCTTCTGCTTGCGAGAGAACCTTCCTCAATCGACCCCCGATTGATTGAGTCACTCCAATCGATCGGGTGATCGACTGGAGTTCTGATAGTTGCTGAAATTCCATTTCAGTCAACTTCAGAAACCCCTAGAAAATTCTACAAAAGTCCAAAAATTATAAAAATTTGTGTAGATACTATTTAGGGAATATATTATCATGGAAAAATAGTTTTATAAGAAAATACATCATATTTTCAAAGATTAACACAAACTAAAGAACTTGCTAAAACTTTAGTGTTTTCTTCTAGTTTGTGCTCAACTATTCAATGATGATTACTATCAAAAGATAGTCTTCATCAAGGTTTTCCAAAAACATTTTAAAATAATTTTTAAAATCAATATCCCACCATGTTCCTTGGGCTTAATGCACATGACTTGTACATTAGCTTTCCCAATGATGGGAAAACACATAACTATGTGTTTTGATGAACCTAAAACCCAAAAGAGTGCACTAAATCAACATCTTGAGTTTTTTTCATCATCCTAACATCTCACTTGTATCTAATGTGCACTAAAACATATACAAGTCACCTTATGGGTCTTTGTAAGATGTAAAGTTTGGTTTTGCCCTAATCTAGGGATCATGCATATTTATCTAGGCATTTTTGAATAATAGACATCCACCAAGGATGTTACTTGTTAATAAATGTCATTAGTCCTTAATTGCAAGGAATTAAAAATTAATGCATGAAATGATATGACATACATCAAAATGAAATATTTTCAAAAGAAATTTTTTTTATAACTACATGATGTATGTGTGGCATGACATGATATTTTTGTGTTTTTCATAATAATGCATGAGTGCAAACACAATTAAACAAATATGATGTCATGTCATTTGATGGACAAGCAAAGCATGGCAATGTTTAGCATAAACAAAATATACCTAGATTATCTATCTAAGTATCCTTAATCACATAGCTAATCCTGAAACTTAAACCTTAGATTGCCCAATTTTCCCAAGAAAATGTCAAAAATCAAATTTGACATTTCTTTTGCTTTTCCTAATTTGTGCCACTTTAAATTAAGCATATTCCTCAAATTTTGGCACAATTTACTCTTTTAAAGAGTAATCAATTGAGTTAAAGCTTAAATTTGCCTTTAACTTCCTAAGAGCATACCAAAATCCCAACTTGGTAGTTCTTATGATTTTCTCAAATTGTGTCATTTAAAATTCATCCAATTTCTCAAAATATGACACATTTTACTCTTTCCAAGAGTAAACCCTTTATCCTTTTCATTTTCAAAGGTTAATAATCACCTTAAAAATGCTCCTTTAGTGTCAACTTCATTATGATTGGGTTAACTACCCTTCCACTTAAAGTTGACACTGTCTAATCCATCTAGGGGGTAGAGAAAATGCTCCTAGGAACCCAAAACCTATTGGTTCTCCTTGGATGCTCTAGGTACTCATTAGGGATAACTTCCCTAGATACCTTCTTAATGACCTTGTTAGGCTTCTTAAGAGCCTTGGTCACACTTTCTAGGTCAACCCTAGGGATTTCTTCCCTTGTGACCTTCTTAGTGACTTTCTTAGACTTGTTAGAAGTCTTAGTCACATTTGTTGCAAAAATACTCTTAGGGATAACCTCCTTAGTATTTTTGGTTTGCCCACTAGGCCTAGGATTGGTTCCATAGCTATATGGAACCCTATGGTAATAAATTATATCCTTCTTGGTTTTAGGTTTGTATCCCAAACCCTTATGACCATTGGATGACTTTGATACTTCTAGACTTAGGTTTTGACTCTTGGACCCTTGTGTCATATTTGTGATTTTTCTAAGAGTGCTCTCTAATTTGTCAAGTCTTGACCTCAAGACTTGATTTTCCTTCCATAATTCTTCAATCTTAGGTTTTTCACTAAAACCTTGATTTTTCTTCTTCTTAGGCAAATACCTAGAATCCTTAGGGTTCTTGCCTAAATACCTATCTACCTTTCTAAACCTAGGTTGAGAGGTTTTAGCATGATAAGCTACATGATTTTCTTTAACTTTATCATGCCTCATATTTTCATGGTAAATAGCATTGAAATGATATAAATTAGAACTATCATGCTTTTTACCATTATTTAAGGGGATAGGTTCAATGAATGATACATTCCTTTTTACCTTGGAGGCTCCCCCTTGAGTTATGCTTCCCTTATGAGCCTTGACTGCCTTCTTCCCCTTGGGACATTGACTCGGGTAATGTCCCTTTTGATTGCAAGAGAAGCACACAATGTGCTCTTTGCTCTTCTTTGTTCCGGGAGCAGTCTCCTTGGGCTTCTCCTTGCCCTTTTGTGCCACTTGACCCTTCTTATTGGCCAATTTAGGACATTTACTTTTGTAATACCCTTTTTCCCTACACTCAAAGCAGATGATATGATTTTTGTTATTTTCTATTGAAATTGTTATACCTTTGCTTGTAGGGGTGGCATCTTCTTCTTTTGATCCGGAGGTAGAAGCTTCCTCTTGATCCGAACTTGATACTCCTCCAATAGATTTGTCTTGACTTATGGAGGTGGAAGCTTCTTCATCCTCTTCTTCTCTTGACCCGGATGTGAGGATTTCTCCTTCTTCTTGATCCGGTGTCATCGAAAATTACTCCCCCTCAATCCTAGAGGTGGAGGCTTCTTCATCTTCGTCTTGTGTATGGAACAAGGAGTGTGCCCTATCATTGCCCTCTTCATTACATTCCTTTGAAGATGAAGCTTCTTGGTCTTCTTCTTCGGAAGATAAGCATCTCTCATTTTCAGAATTCTCCTCCTCTTGATCTTGCTCCAATGAGTCACCCTCTTTGGATTTTTCTTGGATTGGTACAGTGGTGGGGATCTCATGAATCTTGGATAATTTGCTCCATAGCTCTTTGGCATCTTCAAAATCTCCAATTTGCTTCAAGATGTTGCTCGGCAATAGATTGACCAAAAGCTTGGTCACTTTATCATTGGCCTCACATCTTTGGATTTGTTCTTGGCTTCATTTGCTTTTCTTGAGGACTTTGTCCTTGGAATTTGTTGGAGTCTCAAAACCTTCCATGAGACCAAACCATTGCTCTATCTCCACCATTAAGAAGTTTTCGATCCTTGATTTCCAAAGATCGAAGCTTGTAGATGTGTACGGTGGAGCCACCCTTGTGTCAAATCCAAGTCCATCTTGGAATTGCATCTTGAAGTTGAGCTTCTTGAATTCTTTGACTTTGATAATTTTGCTCCAACTTCTTCACCCTCTAGCTCTTCTTGTTATGTTCGCCCCTTCTGGCGATGATTCCGGTGAAGAGCAACCTTACTCTGATACCACTTGGTGGGACCAAATATGTAGCTAGAGGAGGGGGGGGGGGGGTGAATAGCTCGGCGCATGCTCGGTGCTTGATGTTGCTTGTTTCTTCAAAGATGTGCAGCGGAAATACAAAGAAACAAAATACACAATGCTAACAAAAAGGATTTACTTGGTATCCACCTCACAAGAGGTAACTAATCCAAGGATCCACACACTCACGCAACCTCCACTATGAAAACCCTCCTTTATGGTAACTACCAAAGGCGGAGAAGCCCTACAAGTTCACACTACAAGAAGAAAAGGAAGGGAAACAAAATACAGCACAAGCTTACAATAAAACCCTAACCCTAGCTTTCTTCTTCAGCTGTAGATCCGCCTCTTGACTTGGAAAACTTCCAAGAACCTTCAAGAACTAGTGATCTGAACTTTGTGGAGAAGATGTGGGAGCACTGTGATGATCGGAGATGAATCGGTGAAGTTCTTGCCGAAGGAATCGAACGCCTGCAGCTAAATACGACGCCAACTGTTGAATCCCGATCGATTGGATTGCTCCCAATCGATCGGGGAGGCTTTGGATCGATCAGCTGATCGATCCAGAGTGCCTCTGTACTCTTGGAAAAATGCCTAGATCGATCGACTGATTGATCCAGGACTTATCGCGCGAAGACGCACCTCCCAATCGATCCACTGATCGATTGAGACATCTGGATCGATCAGCTGATCGATCTAGCAGGCTTCTGTGCGCTCGCGACTGCCTCCCAATCCAGCTGCTGGTTTTTGTCCAAAACTAAGTCCCAAGCCCCCCAAACCAACATCCGATCAACCTTGACCTGTTGGTACATAAAACCTAGCATCCGGTCACCCTTGACCAGCTAGGACTCTCTCACCAAGTGTCT
Organism: Zingiber officinale; assembly: GCF_018446385.1. Lineage (NCBI taxonomy): Eukaryota > Viridiplantae > Streptophyta > Magnoliopsida > Zingiberales > Zingiberaceae > Zingiber > Zingiber officinale. The sequence continues at coordinate 28,752,927 of NC_056005.1, read as the reverse complement.
GGTCAATCCCTTTGACCCACTTGACTTTTCTCCTCGTGCCAAGTATCTGGTCAATCCCTTTGACCTACTTGGACTTCGACCAGATGTCTGGTCAACCTTGACCCATTTGGATTTCCCTGTGCCAAGTATCCAGTCAATCCCTTTGACCTACTTGGACTTCCACCAGATGTCTGGTCAACCTTGACCCATCTGGATTTCCCTTGCCTGGCTTCACTCACCAGGACTTTCACCTAGCTTCACTCACTAGGATTTTCACCTGGCTTCACTCACCAGGATTTCCTTATGCCTAGCTTCACTCACTAGGTCTTTCACCTGGTTTCACTCACCAGGACTTTCCTTCTACCTAGCTTCACTCACTAGGTCTTTCACCTAGCTTCACTCACCAGGACTTTCCTTCTGCCTAGCTTCACTCACTAGGTCTTTCACCTGGTTTCACTCACCAGGACTTTCCTTCTACCTAGCTTCACTCACTAGGTCTTTCACCTAGCTTCACTCACCAGGACTTTCCTTCTGCCTAGCTTCACTCACTAGGTCTTTCACCTGGCTTCGCTCACTAGAACTTTCCTTCTGCCTAGCTTCACTCACTAGGTCTTTCACCTGGCTTCACTCACTAGGATTTTCCTTCTGCCTGGCTTCACTCACCAGGACTTTCCAGTCAAGTATCCGGTTAATCCTTGACCTACTTGACTCTCCATCACAACTGGTCAACCTTGACTAAACGGGAATTGTATCAACAATCTCCCCAAATGAACAACTGCACCTGCATTGTCCATATCATCTAAATCCAATATATTGTCAAACATTGAAACCCAAACCAAGACTCAAGCTTGGTTAACCAGGTCAACCTTGACCTAGGGAATATTGCACCAACATTGTGAACTATTGGAGACTTCATTTGATTGTTCCAGAGGCACTCTCATTCATTGTCTTGGCAACCTCATCATTTCTTTAGGTATACTACTCAATCAATTCAAGAAAATGACTCGTCATGTTCACAGAAAGACAAACCTTGTTTCAAAAGAAAGTGTGTAAAATCCAAAGTTGTCATTAATCGAGTGCGATATGCAACCTCCATTCCATGACCCTATGCTTGTAGCAAATGCGCACACTTTGTCATTGATTTTGAAAAGCCTCAAGTTGTGTTCTTGCATAATTGTGAGCATTAGATACACCAACAATATGCATATTAAATACTTCCATTGCTTTTCTCCAATTATTCATCCTTGAATTAGTAAATGCCTCATCTTCAGCTTTACATCCTCTATGAGAATTTTTAAAGAGACAGCACAAAAAATAAAAAACTGCATCTTTTGATATGTTGTACTCTAACCATGGAAATTTTTTAAACCAAGTAACTTTGAATCTTCTATACTTTTTACCAAATTATCTTTAGGGATAACTATGACCAAATGGTTGATAAGGTCCTCTAATCAAATATTCTCTTCGAATCTGATCTCTAATTGAAACATCAAATTTATTAATTGGTTTTGTAGCCCTGGGTCACTAACAATATCAACCGGGTTGAATTCAATGCGAGAATATTTTTCTTACTATTTTCTTCCTTAGAAGGCAATATTTCATTTTAAAAATTTCTCCATAACCTATGTCAATTTATCAAAATTATTAAATTATTAAATAAAAATAAAATGTAAAATAAATTCACGTATTATGTGTAAAAAGGTCACAACATAATAAAATAAAATTAGTGACAAATTAATATCTTTCAACCCCAAGGAAGGGGCAAGGGCCAAGGTAGAGGCTTGGTGGGCGATGGTGACATGCTGACGTGTTATGGTAGTAAGTCAGTTGGCAGCGATACCGCAGTAACACAGGCTACAATAGACAGTAACAGTCGAGGCAAGCATTGTAGCCTGCGGCAGGCAGGCCGCAGGCGAGGGGGCACTAGGCAAGTAGGCAAACCACTTCCAGGCACATCGCAGGCGAGCGGACAAGCGGACGCTAAGCAAGTAGGTAGGCAGAGGTAGGTGGCATTGTAGTAGTCGAGGCGAGCAACTGAGCAAATGCTTGAATTAGATTATTAACATTTTTTAATTTCCTTGATTCCTTCCCAACTTAAACACAAACACGTGTCATTTAAAAAAAAAAGGAAAAAAAGTAAAAAAAAAATAGAAAAGTCATCTTCTTCCATGACTCTTTTGTTTCTTTTACAGTGGGGAAAATGACAGGGACTATGAGTCTGTGATACCAACACCAACACCGAATGATAGGTGGTGCTGTTCGAGCTCGTCTTCCTCCTCCTCGTGACCTTGCCCCTCGTGCTATAGCTTGCAGGTGGAGTGCATTTTCATGAGCAAGAGGGTGTTTCCACACACCCTCATGCCCCCTTGTTGGTTGTATTTAGGACTCAATATTCTCATACTTACGTGGAGCATGATGAGATGGAATGATTGCAGAGTTCCATTGCTGGTTGTCTTCAATACAAGCACTTTCTATATTTATTTCGATGATGACTGGTATAAAATTTTTATAAGAATGAATCAATTATTTTTGTTGGTGTAATATCCCCTGGGTCAGGTTGATCAGATTGACTAAGCTTGAGTTGCTTAAACTTGAGTCTTGATGTTTGGATTTCGATGTTTGACAATACATGGAGATTGCAGATGTAATCATCTGATTGGAGAGATTGTTGATACAATTTCCCTTTGGTTAAGGACTAACCAGTTTGATGTGAAGATAAGTCAAGTAGGTCAAGGTTGACCAGATAATTGACAGGGAAAGTCCTAACTGGAGGTTAGGCAAGGGAAAATCCTAGTAAGTGAAGCCAGGTGAAAGACCAAGTGAGTGAAGTTAGGCAGTTGGAAAATCCTGGTAAGTGAAGCCAGGTGAAAGACCTAGTGAGTGAAGCTAGGTAGTTGGGAAATCCTAGTGAGTGAAGTTAGGTGAAAGTCCCGGTGAGTAAAGTCGAGCAGTGGAAAAATCCTAGTGAATGAAGCTAGTTGAAAACCCTAGTGAGTAAAGCTAGGTGAAAATTTTGGTGAGTGAAGCCAGGCAGATGAAAAGTCTTAGTGAGCGAAGCTAGGCAGATGGAAAGACTTGGTGAGTGAAGCTAGGCACGTGGAGATTCAGGTGGGTCAAGGTTGACCGAACACCTAGTGTTGGGAAGCCCAAGTAGGTCAAAGGATTGACCGGATACTTGGCACGAGGAAATCCAGATGGGTCAAGGGTGATCGAACATCTGGTGGAAGTCCAAGTGGGTCATGGAGGACCAGACACTTGGCACGAGACGGTAAGTCCGAGTGGATAAAGGTTGACCGGACACTTGGCACAAGGAGAAAAGTCCAAGTGGGTCAAAGGATTGACCAGACACTTGGTGAAGAAATCCCAACAGGTCAAGGTTGACCAAATGCTAGGCAGAAGGAGTCCCAACAGGTCACGGTTGACTGGATGTTGGGTTTGGGAACCTTGGACTTGAGTTTAGGCAAGTCAAGGTTGGGGCAATCGATCAGCTGATCGATTAACCCAAACTTAATTGATCAGCCGATAGATTAGGAGAGTGCTGCGACAAGCAGCGGCCCAATCAATCTACCGATCGATTAGGAGCAAAAGTCGCCAGCATAGAGAGCTAACCAATCAATCAGCCGATCGATCGGACACCGCCAATCGATCAGCCGATCAATTGGAAGCTTGTTTTCTTGCGCGACCGTGAGGAAGCTTGAATCGATAGGTAGATCGATTCAAGCCTTCATCCAAAAAGCACAGAGGCGCTCTGAATTGATCGACCAATCGATTTAAACCTCCCCAATCGATCAGTCCATCGATTGGGATACAACCATTGCGCATGATGCAGGTTTTGGACGGTCGAGATTACTGGGATCTGACATGGCAATTGATTGGGAGGAGCCTCAATCGATTGGAAGCCCTAGAAGCGCAGATATAAAGGCGACGAAGCGTTCAAACGCTGTAACCTTTCTTCCTGATCTTCACGCATTCTTCAACGACATTCACCGCCAGTTCTTGGAGGCTCTTGGAGACCAGTGCAGGTGCACTTCCAAGGTTCAAGAGATATCAACAAGCAACAAGGGAGCAAGAAAAAGGTTTTTCTTTGTATTCTTGTATTTTTCTTCTTGCTTGTGTTGTATTTGTTGTGTGTGAGTGTTGTACGAGGTTTCTCCACCTTCGGTAGTTATCGAGAAAGAATATTTTTGTTAGTGGAGTGAGCATCGTGTGTGGATCCTTGGATTGATCACCTCTTCTTGAGATGGATATCAAGTAAATCCTTTGTGATAGCATTGTAAGTTTGCTTCGAGTTCATTCCACTACAACAACATCATCACAAAGCAAGACAACAAGCGCGATGAGCTATTCACCCCCTCCCCCTCTAGCACAAATCAACCCTAACAAGTGATATCAGAGCAAGGTTGCTCTTCACCGAAATCATCGCCGGAAGAGGCAACAAGATAGAGGGAGAAGAAGTTGAAACAAGTCCAAAGTCAAAGAATTCATCAAAAGCTCAACTTCAAATGGAATTCCAAGATGGACTTGGATTTGACGCAAGGGTGCCTCCACCATTCATATTAATGACGAGCTTCGATTCTTGGAAATCAAGAATCGAGAATTTTTTCATGATGGAAATAGAGCAATGGTTTACTCTAATGGAAGGCTTTGAAGCTCTAACAAATTCAAAGGGCAAGATTCTCAAGAAAAGCAAATGCCGAGAACAAATCTAAAGAAGTGAGGCCAATGACAAAGTGACCAAAGTATTGGTCAACATATTACCGAGCAACATTTTGACTCAAATTGGAGAATACAAGGATGTCAAGGATCTTTAGAGAAAATTGGCAAAGATTCATAAGGTCCCCTCCACTGTACCAAACCAAGAAGAATCCAAAGAGAATAACTCATTGGATCAAGACCAAGAGGAAGAGGACTCCAAAGTTGAGAGATGCTCAACTTCCGAAGAAGGGGTCCAAGAAGCTTCATCTTCAACGAGGCAAAATGAAAAGGGCAAAGAGGGAGCATACTCTTTGTTCAATGTACAAGATGAAGATGAAGAAGTCTCCACCTCTAGGATTGAGGGGGAGCAACATTCATTGACACTAGATCAAGAAGAATGAGAAGCTTCTACTTCCGAATCAAGTGAAGAAGAAGATGGTGCCACCTCCAAGACTCAAGAAAATTCAAATGGAGGATCAAGTGTCATCCCTACATGTGAAGGTATATCCAGTTCAATTAAAAATAAAAATCATATTATATATTTTGAGTATAAGGAACATGAGTATTACAAGAGTAAGTGCTCTAAGTTGATCAAGAAAAAGAGTCAACTGGCACCAAAGGGCAAGGAGAAGCTTAAGGAGACTGCCCCCATAACAAAGAAGAGCAAGGAGCATATTGTGTGCTTCTTGTGCAATCAAAAAGGACATTACCGGAGCCAATGCCCAAAGGGGAAGAAGCCGGTCAAGCCTAAGGAGGAAGCTCAAGTCAAGGGGGAGCTTCTAAAAGTAAACCCAAGATATCATTTGTTGAGCCCATTCCTTTAAGTAATGGTAACAAGCATGCTAGTTCAAATTTATATCATTTTAATGCTATTTACCATAAGAATAGGAAGCACAATAGTGTTAAAGGAAAACATGTAGCATATCATGCTAAAACTACCTCACCTAAGGGTAGGAAGGTAGATAACCACTTGGGCAAGAACACTAAGGATAATAGATACAAGCCCAAAAATAGAAATGCTCAAGGATTTAATGACAAACCAAAATTTAAGGATTTATGGAAAGAAAATCATGACTTGAGATTAAGACTTGATAAAATGGAGAATACCCTAAAAAAATTTTTTTTTTTTAAAAAAAAACATTCTTAAGGGTCAAAATGAGCATAATCTAGAGTTAGGGAGAGTTAGACAAGAACCATCCAATAGTAGGAGGGGTTTGGGATACAAACCTCAAACCAAGAAGAATGTTCCTTCTTATCATAGGGTTCCACATACCTATGGAACCAACCCTAGGTCTAGTGGTCAAGTAAAAAACACAAGGGAAGCTATCCCTAGAAGTGTTTTTGCAAAGACAAAAGTGACTAAAACTTCTAAGAAGTCTAACAAAGTCACTAAGAAGGTCACAAGGGAAGCTATCCCTAGAGTTGACCTAGAGAAAGTGATCAAGAATTCTAAGAAGCTTAATAAGGTCACTAGGAAGGTATCTAGGGAAGTCATCCCTAGTGAATACCTAGAGCATCCAAGGAGCACAAATAGGTTTTGGGTTCCTAGAAGCATTTTCTCTACCCCTAGATGGGTTAGAGAGTGTCAACTCTATTTGGAAGGGTGGTTAACCCAACTTTAATAAATTTGACACTTGGAGTTATTTTCAAGTTTTTGTTAACCTTTAAAAATGTAAAGGATGAATTGTTTACTCTTTGGAAGAGTAAAATGTGTCAAAATTTTAGAAATTGAATTTAATCTAAATTGGCACACTTGAGAAAAATATAAGAAATGTCAAGTTGGGATTTTGGTAGTTTCTTAAAGGCAAATTTAAGTCTTAAGTTAAGTGATTACTCTTTGAAAGAGTAAAATGTGTCAAACCTTGAGGAATTATGCTTAATTTAAATTGACACAAATTAAGAAAAGTAAAAAAATGTTAAATTGGGAGTTTGACATTTTCTTGGGAAAAAGCGGACAATCTAGGATTTATTTTAGGTTAGCTAAGGTTTAAGGATACTTAGATAGGTAATATAGGTATATTTTATTTACGCTAATTTGTCATGATTGTTTGTCCATCATATGCTATGACATCATATTTAACATTCATGCTTTATTATGAAAAGTACAAAAATATCATGTCATGTCATACATACATTATGTAGTTATAGCAAATTTTCCTTTAAAAATTATATATTTTGATGTATGCCATAAATCATCATGCATTATTTTAATTTCCTTGAAATTAAGGATAATGACATTCACTAACAATTAATATCCTAGGTGGATGTTCATAATTCAAAATGCCTAGATAGATATGCATGATCCTTAGTTTAGGGTAAAACCAAAATCTACATCTCACAAAGATTAGAAGGTGATTTGTATGTGTTTTAGTACACATTAGATACAAGTGAGATATAAGGATGATGAACAAGACTCAAGATGTTGATTTAGTGCATCTACTTGAGTTTTGATTTCATCAAAACACATAGTTATATATACTCCAATCATTGGAAAAGCTAATGTATAAGTCATGTGCAATGAGCCCAAAAAACATGGTTGGAAATTAGTTTTGAAAATCATTTTAAATATATTTTGGAAAACCTTGGTGAAATCTATCTTTTGATAGTAATCATCATTGAAAAGTTAGACACAAACTTGGAAGAAACATTAAAGTTTTTATAAGTTTCTAATTTTGTGTCAATCTTCGAAAATAAGATGTATTTTCTTAGAAAACTATTTTTCCATGATAATATATACCCTAAATAATGTGTACAATAATTTTCATGTTTTTTTAGAGTTTTGCAGAATTTTTAGGCAGTTTCTGAATTTTGGCTGAAATTCACTTTCAGAAAATCAGAACTTCAATCGATCAGCCGATCGATTAAGAAGGATTTTCTCATGAGCAAAAGCTCACTGAATCAATCAGCTGATCGATTCACTCAAGTCTGGATCGATCAGTGGATCAATTCAAGCACTTTTCCTCGAACAAGAAGCTCGCAGAATCGATCAGGCGATCGATTAAAATGGTTTCAATCATTTGAAACTCAACCCCAATCGATTGAAAAGGCTAATTTTGGTTGGGAAAGTCTGATTTTAGCACTTTAAGCCATTTTTAGCCTCTTTAACCATTCCTAACTCCTTGAAATACATTTATACACATTTAGGGAAGTTTTCATGATGAAACAAGAGAGGATTGGTTAGGGACCACTAGGTTGAAGTTTAGATTGAGGTTTGGTTTCAATATTGAATTTTTGAACCTCAAAAATTGGTGTTGTGAACAACGAGTGAGGTTGTGAACAACGTTGGGTAACTTAAAGGTATGGGATAATGAAGCCTAACTTAAAGGTATTGTCAAACATAAAAAAGGGAGAGATTGTTGGTGTAATATCCCTTGGGTCAGGTTGACCAAGTTGACTAACCTTGAGTTGGCTGAAGCTTGAGACTAGATGTTTGAGTTTCGATGTTTGATAATATATAGAGATTACAGATGCAATCGTCCAATTGGAAAGATTATTGATACAATTCCCTTCTAGTCAAGGACTAACCTGTAAAATACCAAAAAAGGGCAAATAACCATAAGGGAATTTTCAAAATTTTTTAGATCTAGGGATTTTTCAGAGCTCGTATGACGAGTTTAAGGGGATCAAATATTGGGCCCCGAGAAAGCTGGTTTAGGCTACCTCATTTAAATGAGGAAAAGTTTGATTTTTTCTATTCTTTTCTTTTTCTTTCTTTTTCCCCACAAGCCGTGCCCTAGCCTCCCTCTCTGCCTGACGCCGCTCCTCACCCGACACCCTTTCTTCCTCCCGATTCTTCATCTTCACCACCCGACGACGGCGCCACCAATGACTCTTCTCCCCTCCCCCGCGTTCATAACCCCTGGCCCAAGGAAAGCCCAAAGCCCCATCGTCACTTTCCCTCTACCTCTTGCCTCTGCCTAAAATCACCGATCGCCTCTTGCGTCGCCGATCGCCCTCTCGCGTCGCCCCCGGTCGCCACAGCCGGCGCCACTCCGATCTTCAATGCCACTGACCGCTGGGTGCCACTCCAATTAGTGCAACCATCTTCGCTAACTGATTGTTGATGCCGGCACCGCTGCACCCTCTTCCCTAGTGCCGGCCACCTCTACTCTCAGCCCCCTCCGATCGCATCGATTAGCGGACGCTGAGCATCGACGTCAATTGTTCAAGCCCTATCATCGAGTTTCTCCAGCGTCGGTACTTGCGCGTAGTCTCGATCTTGCAAAACACCGACGATTCTTCTTTGCCATGCACTAGTTCTGTTGTATTTGGTTGAGGTCAGCCTAACAGACAGTTACTTCTTGCTCTTGTACCTTGATACCGAACTACAACTATTGATTTCCTTCCTTGTTGGTATCAACAATAGTTGACGGTGTCACTATCGGAGAAGAAATCAGCTGGTACCAAGATTGGGTAAGTTAATTTAGTCTTGAGATCTAGATTCGTAGAGCTTTGGGCTTATGGATGTTGCTAACTGAGATAAATGATTACGACAGTGGTTTCGTTGTAGTTTCAGCCTTGAATATCTAGCATTATTCCGACAGCCACCCCTATTAGCAGTGGGGCAGCAAGGGAGATTTGGTGATAGGGTAAGATGATGGAAATATGATTCTTGTTTTAGCTTAAAAATTTGTATTGCTGCTAGTAGCTTAATTGGCATGGGGTAATTCAGATCATAATTATAAAATTTGTCAGATCAGTAACTTAAGGTGAATCTGGACAAGTGCTTACATGATCAATAGCATTTATTTAGAGATTAAATAAATGAATTAGGGTTCCTAGTAAATAAGAATTTAATTTAGCCATTTGATATTTGTGTTAGTAGCTAAATTAAAGGTGTTGATACAGGACTCTTATTTACGACGAGCTGCCTTACATGAGATACCTTTGGTACACGCTATATTGGAGGCGGGTACTTTGACTTATCTTCTAAGATATTATCATTTGATATGCATAGTAATATTTAACGAGTAGTAATATTTATGTTCATTTTTGCATTGGTATGTCATTATCTATTACCTGAGCATGCTGTATTTATTACCTGCTTTTGCATTCATATACCTTTGATTATTTATGTCCTTAAGGTAATGACATACCATGCCTCATTATGTTCAGGACCTAGATTTATTCTACTATACCTGACCTATGTACCTAGGATATTCTATTGGTCCATATACCTTTTGGTACACATTATATAGAGATGGATAGGATCAGGATATTTCCATGCTTAGTGTCATGCACCATTTCGCATGATTGCATGCTGTGTAATAGTCGGCTCAATTATTGTTGAGCACATCGCTAGTTACATGGATCTGCACACACAACCACTCATGGGTTAATGATTTTTATTCAAGCAAGGTGTGTTACAGCAGGTTGTTCTATCAATCCGTCGGTCCACTCATGGGTAGTGTGACGCAGCGTGGTAGCAGGACAGAGATCCCTCCTCTAGATTATCTTAGGGAGATGAGAGCATTGAGCTCCCCCACTTATGATTTGGGGTAGGAGGATAGGTGTACTCCGACAGCATCCCGTCCACTTGGTCACTCATCAGGAGCAGTGATGACAGAGTGCACGGTTGTCATAGCCTACCTACTCGGTCTCACCATCGTGTGTGAGATGGCTGACTGGCGTTAGGGGTGACCATGTCATTGGCATCATATGTATGATTGCATTTATTGCTTGTATTTGCTGCACTTTATTTGCTGCATATTTGATGGATGCATATGATTGATATGCATACAAGATCATGATACTCCTCGGTCTGACGACCTTGTATACCTTATACCCAGGCCCTGGTTAGTACAGTTTTCCCCCTTTATTTCAATTTTGCATTGTTCCTTTATATATGTATATATATATATATATACACACACACAGGAGGTTATACTCATATTTATTACTAGTTGTTATATCTTACTATACATGTCAGTCGGTACCCGCTGAGGATTTGACTCACCCCATTGATATTACCATTTCAGGTTGATATTGTCGGGAGGTTCTAGTAGCTAGTCCCCCATCACTTCGTGTTGCGATAATTTTTGGTTTACGGACTTGGGTTCCTTATTTGTGTTAATATACTATGTTGATTTATATACTTGTGATGTTGGATTGTACTCGAGGATTTTATCAACTTCTAGTTTACTGCATCTGTTTTTCCACTGCGTTGTTTTCTCTGTTGTGTTTTGGGTTTTCCATTGTGTAGTGGAGTAGGTGGTTTTCAAATATAAACTGCTTGGTTGTGTCAGCCTGAGGCTGAGATTATATAAACTGCGTGGGTGTTTATTTATTTCATTATATATGTTCCGGCCGTGTCGGTCGAGGTATGTGTGGCCTTGAGGGAATTGTAGTTAAAATCTCATATTGTCACCCGTACAGGGGAGATGCTGGCGAAATTTTTTCTGGTAGGGACTACCTGGGGTGTGATAATATTTTTGGTATTAGAGTCAGGTTTATGATGCCTGTCTATTACGTGTTATATCTTTCGTGTTTTAGATGTTCAAGTTAATCTGATACCAATATTTTTGGTATCAGAGCTAAGTTGGTGTGTTCTGTTTGTTTTTCGTGTTTTTGATTTTCGGGTTAATCTTATACCAATATTTTTGGTATCAGAGCGAGGTTGAGATGCCTATGTTTCGTAGTCTGGATTTTCAAGTTAACCTGATACCAGTATTTTTGGTATCAGAGCAAGTTATACGATACTTGCTTTTTGTTCTAGATTTTTGAGTTAATCTGATACCAATTCTTTTGGTATTAGAGCCTGAATTTGCGAGTCAATCTGGGTATTTTCGGTTTTATACGGCTTTTTGTCAATTTTCATGGTTTAGAATTCTGTTTCGGATTTATACGGATTTTCGTCAATTTTACGTTTCGAAATTTCGAGGTATTATTTAACCTTGTCAAGGAAATGTTATTTTAGGGACTAGACAGCGATGTAATATCTCCAGACGGTAAATAGGTATGATGTTTTAATTTTATAATTTTGGTACTATATTAATACTTGGGTAACATAGATATCTTTATTGGTCATAAGGAGATATGTAGTTTATATTGGAATTAGCTTCATTGATTGTAAGTTATGGTGTGGCGTCCTTCTCATAAATGTGGCATACTTACTAGACAATAGGTATAAGACCACTCTGTAGCTTATTATCACAGAGAAGCACTTATATTAAGGCAAACGTGAGATAAACCATACAAGGACGACCACGAAGGAAATAAAGAGGTGAATTTTGGCAAACACTAAGAGAAGGTATCAAGGTAAGATTTGCATGAAAGGATTTAAGTGATGTGCATTTAAGTGGACCATGCATTAATTTTGGCCTGTTTGGTACGAGCTTGTACCTGTACTACTCCACAAGGATCACCGATTGGACTTCCTAAAATATCCTTTTCTTCTTGTATTTGATTTTGCCATTCATTCCTTTGTTTTTCCCTATCCTTTCTTACCTCCTCTACAACACACTTACATGAGTTATGCGATTCCTCTTCTTTTGCCTAGTCCTCCTCCTCCTATGTCTAGGGTTGGTGATTAGTACAACTACTAAAATTCAGTGGCTTCCTCCACTTAGAGTTGTGCTAGGGGCCAATACTAGCACCTCGGACACTTGAAATGTCTCATTCTGATAGTGGATCGAAAACCTATCTTGGAACTATTTTTCAAACTTAGTTAGACTCCTTTGTAGTTGACCTTTTCTTTATCTTGCCTTGATCAAACAATAATGAGCAAATGAAATGCAGTGTAGCAGACCCCTACCAAGTTAAGTCTCGACACCAATATGTAATTCACTGATTATGGTAGGCCAGAGACTGGGCAAATTCATGCAGTTACCAGATAGGATGTGCAGCGGGCCGACGGATCTTTTTCTGCGGTATGGTTTTACTTTATGCATTATCCGCTGATATGCTGATAGATACTGGTAGCTCGCATTCTTTTATTTCCTGTGCCTTCATGAGGGACATAGTTAGACTACCTACTTTTAAACCGCAATGATTGAACGTCTCCTTACCGTTCGGTGATACATTGGGTGTCACTAAGGAGGTCAGAGGTTGTCCGTTAGATTTTGGCAATATGATATTCATGGTTGATTTACTAGTACCAGAAATGGTCGAGTTCGACATTATCCTTGGCATGGATTGGCTGTCTGCATTTCATGCCACGGTTGATTGTCAAACGAGGGTGGTTACATTCTGACCTCCTAACCAACCCTCGTAGGATTTCATTAGCATTAGGGATGATGGTATATTGATCATTTCTGCGATTCAGGCTAAAAAGCTGCTGTCACATGGCTGTCAGGGATTTCTTTTGTCTTTGATTAATACTGATGATAGCAGTAGTTCTCAGCTCTCAGACATTCCAATGGTCTGAGAGTATCCGAACATATTTCCAGATGAGCTACCAGGCTTGCCTCTCAGAAGGTAAGTAGAGTTTGCTATTGAGATGATTCTGGGGACCGCGCCAGCATCGAAAGCTCCATATCATATGACACCGAAAGAGTTGGACGAACTAAAGGTCCACGTCCAGGAGTTATTGGACAGGGGATTCATTCACCCTAGTGTTTCTCTGTGAGGTTCTCCGGTATTGTTTGTCAAGAAAAAAAATGGTACTCTGAGGTTATGCATTGATTACAGACAGCTGAATGCAGTGACTGTCAGGAATAAGTACCCCTTACCACGGATTGAGGATTTATTTGATCAGCTTAGAGGTACATCAGTATATTCTAAGATTGATCTGTGGTTAGGATATCATCAACTGAGAGTTAAAGATTCAGATATTTAGAAGATAGCATTCCGTATAAGATATGGACATTATGAATTTTTGGTAATGTCATTTGGGCTTACCAACGCTCTAGTGGTGTTTATGAATTTGATGAACCACATCTTTTTGGAGTATCTAGATCAGTTCATTGTCATTTTCATTGATGACATTTTAATCTACTCACATTTTGAGGAGGAGCATGCACAGTATCTTCGCATAGTTTTGAAGACTCTTCGATGACGTCATCTATACGCAAAGTTCAGTAAGTGTGCCTTTTGACTATCTTCAGTCAGTTTTCTAGGTCACGTGATTTCTAGCCGAGGTATTTTTGTAGACCCTCAGAAGATCAAGGTTGTCACCAGCTGAGAGCAGCCAAAATCAGTTCAGGAGATCCATAGTTTGCTGGGACTGGCTGGATATTACAGACGGTTCATCGAAGGTTTTGTTGGGTGCTACTTAGAATTCTGTTCTGTTTCCCCTGTACAAAAATTTGTACAAGCACAGAACTTTTCCTAGCAACTCATGTGTTCTTCAAAAGTTAAACTTAGATTGGAAACGAAACTTAACATTTTTACTCTAAGTTCAAACCATGTGTTTTTCATAAGTTAAACTTGGATTGGAAACGAAACTTAACATTTTTACTCCAAGCTCAACTCATGTGTTCTTAAGAAGTTAAATCATATTATAGAAGTTGATTAAATATCTATTTCAAGGATTGACTTCTAGGTCATTGGCGAGGCACTCAGCCTTCTTGGTTATGGGATCATCCACCACTTCCTAGACAAAGCCTTTCAAAGAAATTGAATATTTAAACTCCTCACAGTAAACCTTAGGTTTAACTAAAGAGACCTCAATCGAAGCACAAGATGGAAACACAAAATCAAAGTACAAAATCGAAATACAAAATCGCTAGCCTCTTGTGTTGGTATTTCAGGATCCATACAAAGAAAAACTTAAACTAGTTCGCAGCGGAATAAAGAACTAGTTGTACCTTTCCTTGTAGCTAAAGATCTCTTGATCTTCTGCTGTATTCCTCTCCTATTCTTAGACGTCGTGTGGGTGACGATCTATCAAGATGAAGACACCCAACCCTCTCCTTCTTTTCCAAGCTTTCGGCCACCAAAGAATATAAAGTGAAGAGACCTCCTCCTCCTTCTTCTTCTCCTCCAAGCAACCGACCACCAAGGTAGAGTCTTCTCCAAAGGGGCACCGGTCCTAATGAAGAAGAAAGGATGGATGCCGCCGGCCTTTAGGGAAAGAAGACAATAGAAAAAAATAGAAGAAGGGTCGACCACACAAGAGAATAAAAGAGAAACCTTAGGTTGTGTTAGTTTTTGGGCACCTCCCTCCTCCTCTTTTATAATCTTTGCTAGTGGCTAATAAGGAAAGTTTTTAATAAAATTTCCTTTTATTTGCTATTATAGATGGTTACAAAAAAGGAAAGATTTTAACAAAATTAAAATCTCTCTTTAAACCATTGTAAATAGCTATAAAAGGAAAAATTATAACAAAATTTTGTTTTAAACAAAATCTTCCTTTTATTCCTATAATGGTTGGTTAAAAAAAGGAAAGATTTTAACAAAATTAAAATCTCTTTTTTAACCATTGTAGATAACTACAAAAAGGGAAAGATTTTAATAAAATTAAAATCTCTCTTTTAATCCATTGTAGAAAGCTATAAAAGGAAAGATTTTAACAAAATTTTGTTTTTAACAAAACTTCCTTTTCTCTTCTTGTATGGCCGGCCCCATGCTTGGGCGCCAAGCATGGCTTGGCTGACCCACATCTTGGGCACCAAGAGGGCTTGGTTGGACCCTTGCTTGGGCACCAAGCAAGGATGTGGTCGGCCCCTCATTTGGGTAAGAAGCAAAATCAAAACGGGTGAACGCGAGACTTTATAGAGGTTACAACAGGGACTAAGAGGAGGAATTAGTTTTGGTCTCCTGATGAGCTTGAGCTTCCTGTGTTCGATCCGAACTCTCAACTCAAGTTCATCAATAATAACTCATACTACTAAAGAGTTATTATTGAACTACCGCAACAATCCCATATTACATTATGGGCTCATTCTTATCATGAGTGCATTAATCTCCCTGTGTTCAAGATATCAAATGCTCATTAATTAAATGAGTTACTAACAACTCACTTAATTAATATCTAGCTCCAAGAGTAGTACCACTCAACTTCATTGTCATGTCGGACTAAGTCCACCTGCAAGCTTTACATGACAATCCTTATGAGCTCCTCAAGGGGGCATCATCAACCTAAATAACTAGGACATAGTCTCCTTCTAAATCAACAACACACCATATAAATAATATTATTTCTCAACTTATCGGGCCTATTGATTTAACGAATAAATCTCACCCTTTGATAAATTAAAGAAATAAATATATGTGCTTGTTATTATATCGGGATTAAGAGTATGCACATCTATAATAACAGAGGTTATGTTCTTTTATGCAGTCAGTATAAAAAGAACAACCTCAAATGGTCCTGCTCAATACACACATAGTGTACTAGTGTAATTTTATAGTCAAGATAAACTAATACCAAATTACACTACAATCATTCTAATGGTTTGTCCCAATCCATCTTGGTTGTGAGCTACTATTTATAATTTATAAGGAACTGATAACATGATCTTCTGTGTGACACCACACATCATGTTATCTATAATATAAATTAAATGGACAACTGCATTTTACTAAATGTAGATATTTGACCAATGTGATTCTCATTTCAAAATAAATGTTCATACAGAAAGATAGGCTTTTAGTATACATCCTAATAATCTCCCACTTATACTAAAAGACTATGTTGCCATATATGCTGTCATACATCTGATTCACATCCCCTCAATATGCCCATCAAAAGCTCTCGCCTGAAGGACCTAAGTGAAAGGATCCAGGTTATCTGCTGATGTAATCTTGGCGACAACAACTTCTCCTCATTTTACGATGTCTCGTGTTAGGAAGTACTTGCGCTCAATGTGTTTACTTGACTTGTGGGCTCGTGGTTCCTTCGAGTTTGCTACTACACCACTATTATCACAATAAATATTAATAATTTTGGGAAAACCAGGAATCACATCTAAGTCTATCAAGAAGTTTCTGAGCGATATAGCTTCTTTAGCTGCCTCAGAGGCTGTCACATACTCAACTTTCATGGTAGAGTCTGAAACACATTTCTGCTTAACACTCCTCCATGCTATAACTCCACCTCCCAAAGTAAACACATACCTCAAGGTCAACTTACTATTGTCCCTATCTGATTGGAAGTCAGAATCTGTATAACCCATAGGGAGCAAATCATCTACCTAGTAAACGAGCATATAATCTCTAGTCCTTTTCAGGTACTTTAATATATGCTTTACGGTAGTCCAATGCCCTTGTCCTGGATTACTTTGTTTTCTGCTAACCATGCCCACAACAAAACAGATATCCAGTCTTGTGCATAACATTGCATACATTAGACTTCCTACAGCCGAAGCATAAGGAATTGCCTTCATGTCCTCTATCTCCTTTGATGTTTTAGGACACATCTCTTTAGATAAAGGTACTCCATGCCGAAAAGGTAGAAAACCTTCCTTGGAGTTGGCCACCATTATATTTGCTTTGAAGATTTAGCAGCATCACTTGTATGGTATTACATTTGAGATTCTCACTGATCATAAGAGTCTCAAATATATTTTCACCCGGAAAGAGCTAAATCTCCGTCAGAGGAGATGGATGGAGTTCTTGAAGGATTATGACTGTACCATTAGCTACCACCCAAGGAAAGCAAATGTGGTTGCCGATGCACTTAGCCGGAAGTCCAAAGGGACTTTAGCTTGCCACCGAGTTGTGGTCACAGACTTGATTCATGGTTTCTCCGAGTTGGGCCTTCAGGAGCAGGGATAGACAGAGCAGGGTATTCTAGTTATCATGGTTGCTCAATCGTCTATCAAGACGAGGATCCGAGAGGCCCAAGCCAGTGATCAGCACTTACAGTCCATTAACAGCCAGATAGCTTTTGGGCATCCGACCGAGTTCACCCGAGATGACGAGGGCATTATATACTTTTGAGGTAGATTATGCGTACCTCAGTCTCACCCAGTCTTGCAGGAGCTACTTCAGGAGGCTCATTGCTCTCGATTTGCTATCCATCTAGATGGAACCCGCATGTATCGAGACTTGAGGTGTTCCTATTGGTGGAATGATAAGAAAAAAGACATCGCGGAGTTTGTAGCGAGATGTCTAGTATGTCAGCAGGTGAAGGTTGAGCACCAGAAACCTGTCAGATTACTTTAGAGGATTCTGATTCCAGAGTGGAAATGAGAGCACATTACCATGGATTTTGTGGTGGGATTGCCTAGGACACGACGAGGCCATAACGTGATTTGGGTAGTCGTTGATCGATTAATCAAATCCATGCATTTCTTAGCGATCCGGAAGATCAATTCTCTAGATCGATTGGCAAAGTTGTGCTGTCGAGAGATCATCATATTGCATGGTGTACTATTGAGTATTATATCGGATAGAGACCCACAATTCACGTCCCGGTTCTGGTAGAGTCTGCAGCAAGCCTTGTATAAGGAAATAGGTTGCTAAACATGCAAATGCGCAGCGAAAAAAATCTATTTCATCCAAAAGATCCATGCGAAGGGAGAAGAAAAATATACTAAGTTTACATAGGAACATGAGAGATTATACCTTTGTAGCATGCTCACGGACTCCCGACAGCTCGGATCACAACATGATCTCACGTTCGCGCCTCTAGGTATCCACACGAACAAGCGTTCGTTTGTCTCACAAACTCACAAATGGAGATAGGTTGTGCTAGCAACCTTGAGAGTGGATTTTCAGCCAAGAGAGGAGAAGAGCAAGGAGAATGAAGATCTAAGCCAAAATGAAGAGAAAAACACTTAATTAGCATTAATAGCCTTAATGAGCATTTACACTCCATTAAGGACCACACACTTGTAACTCCTCATTTCAAATTCAATTTCAAAAATTGAATTAAATGAATCATTGAATTTTGAAATTCAATGAATATCTAATTAATCCTCACTTGAGTCTAACTCAAGTCTAATTCACTTGAGTCTAACTCAAGTCTAATTCAATTGAGTCTTACTCAATTAATCTCATATAATTCAAATTCAATGAATCACATTTGATTAATTTGAATTGACTCCTTGAGTCTAGTTTGAATTGGACTTAATCCAACAATTAGATCCAATTGAGTCTAACTCAATAAGTCCAATTCGGATAAGACTTAATCTAATGATTCATCATATGAACCAATCTCCAAATCTACTTATTCTTTGTGTGTGGCCCAATAGGTTCTCATAACGTTGGCAATGCACCCAAATCAACATTTAGATACATAAGCAATGAGTGGCATCTAGAAAGGCATCATTGCTACCCAAGTGACAAGAAAGCCAAGATCCAACCTAACCTGTCTATGGCTATTATCTTGTATGACTTGGTCCCTCTATCCTTGATATCTAGATTGATCAATGAGGCATAGACCGTGTCATCCTCTTATCAACCTTTGTGTTTCTTGATCTCTAAGTAGACACACTTAATCAAATAAGCTCAATATCTCATATTGACTCATTTGAGCATGGTCATGCTTTCTTTGTGTCCTACTAATCAAGGGGCCCATAGATATCGCTTCCATCATATGGAAGGGATATATCCCATCTATATCACTCACATCCCTCCACATAATTCATTGCATACCCAGTGATAGACTTTATTGTCCACCTTGTTACAGGTGGCGTTTGCCGATACCAAAGTACACAACTTCTTATGTAGGGAACTGTGACTTCAGGTCTAAGGACTATTCATACCAATAGTTACATGAGAATGTTTATGCCACTCATATAACGATCCATGAAATATTCTCATGGCGGGTCATTCAGTATATATTCTCTAATATATACCCATGTGTCAACCTGATATCTCATATCCCTGACTTGTAAGATCAAGTCATCCGTTGACCTACATGCTAGTCTCAACGCATTAATATTGTCCTTGTATATTAATGCTTGACTAGGAATAGTTAAGAGTAGTGTTCTCTACAATATCTCACTATCAATTCAACCAATTGATAAACTGTAGATAAGAACCTACTACCCAAGGACATTATTATACTTATTCAATTGACACTGAACTTAAATAAATATAATAACCAACTTTACCTTTTATTAATAATGATATATGATACAAAATGAGCCTTTTACAATCATCTCATATTTGATACTAGGGCTAATACTAACACCTTGGGCACATAACTCCGATTTAGTATAGCCTTCCATCTGCAGACAGATGGACAGTCAGAGCGGACCATCCAGACTTTAGAGGATTTGCTGAGGTCTTGTGTTTTGGATTTCGAAGGAAGCTAGGAGGATCATTTACCATTAGTTGGGTTCGCCTACAACAACAACTATCATTCGACTATCTAGATGACACCATTTGAAGCGTTGTATGGTAGGCCTTGCCGGACACCCACCCTCTAGGAGGAGGTTGGGGAGGCCCAGCTGCTAGGACCGCAGAGAGCTCAGCAGGAGGCAGAGTTGGGCTGCACTATTAGACGGAGGATGTCTGAGGTGTAGGACCGCCAGAAGAGTTATGCCGATCGGAGATGCAGACCCCTGGAGTTCTCTACTGGTGACCATGTATTCCTGAGGGTTTCACCCATGAAAGGAGTGAAGAGATTTGGCCTCCGAGGTAAGCTAGCTCCACGATACATTCGGCCTTTCCAGATCTTGGAGAGGATTAGAGCAGTAGCTTATCGTTTGACACTACCACCAGCTCTGGCAGGCATCCATGATGTGTTCCACGTGTCTATGCTGAGGAGATACGTAGCCGACCCAGCACACGTGCTGTCTGATATACCAATTCCCCTTCAGCTTGACGTTACCTATGAGGAGGTTCCAGTACGGATTTTGGACCACAAAGAGCATCAGCTGCGGAACAAGACTATCCGGTTGGTTAAAGTCGAATGACAGCATCATTCCGACAAAGAGGCTACATAGGATCTCGAGGATACGATCCGAGCTCGATACCACCATCTTTTCACTTGACGTATGTGGGTAAATTTCTATTCAGCATTTATACTTTCTATCTATTGTTAGTACTTACTGATGGTAGAAAATAAAATATGGGGATCAAATTTTTATTAGTGGGGGAGAATGTGAAATACCGAAAAAGAGCGAATAACCATAAGGGAATTTTTAGAAATTTTTTGAAAATTTTTCGGAGCTTGTAAAACGAGTTTAAGGGGATCAAATATTGGGCCCCGGGAAAGCCTGTTTAGGCTAACCCATTTAAATGAGGAAAAGTTTGATTTTTTCTATTCTTTTCTTTTTCTTTCTTTTTCCCCATAAGACATGCCCTAGCCTCCCTCTCCGTCCAACGCTGCTCCTCACCCGACACCCTTTCTTCCTCCCGATTCTTCATCTTCTCCACCCGACGACGGCGCTGCCAACGACTCTTCTCCCCTCCCCTGCGTTCATAACCCCCGGCCAAAGGAATGCCCGAAGCCCCAGCGTCACTTTCCCTCTACCTCTTGCCTCTGCCTAAAGTCACCGATCACCTCTCGCGTCGTCGATCGCCCTCTCGCGTCGCCCCCGGTCGCCACAGCCGATGCCACTGACCGCCGGGTGCCACTCTGATTAGTGCTACCATCTTCGCCAACCGATTGTTGATGTCGGCACCGTCGCACCCTCTACCCTAGCGTCGGCCACCTCTCCTCTCAGCCCCCTCCAATCGCGCCGATTAGTGGACGCTGAGCATCGATGCCGGCTGTTCGAGCCCTAGCATCGAGTTTCTCCAGTGCCGGTACTTGCGCGCAATCCTGATCTTGCAAAACACCGACGGTTCTTCTTTGTTGTGCACTAGTTATGTTGTATTTAGTTGAGGTCAGCCTAACAGACGGTTACTTCTTGCTCTTGTACCTTTATACTAAACTACAACTATTGATTTCTTCCTTGTTGATATCAACAGTAGTTGACGGTGTCTCTATCGGAGAAGAAATCGGCTGGTACCAAGATTGGGTAAGTTAATTCGATCTTGAGATCTAGATTCGTAGAGCTTTGGGCTTATGGATGTTGCTAACTGAGATAAATGATTATGATAGTGGTTTTGTTATAGTTTCAGCCTCGGATCTCTAGCATTATTCCGACAGCCACCCCTATTAGCAGTGGGGCAGCAAGGGAGATTTGGTGATAGGGTAAGATGATGAAAATATGATTCTTGTTTTAGCTTAAAAATTTGTATTGATGCTAGTAGCTTAATTGGCATGGGGTAATTCGGATCATGATCATAAAATTTGTTAGATCAATAGCTTAAGGTGAACCGGGACGAGTGCGTACATGATCAGTAACATTTATTTAGAGATTAAATAAATGAATTAGGGTTCCTAGTAAATAAGAATTTAATTTTGTCATTTGATATTTGTGTTAGTAGCTAAATTAAAGGTGTTGATACAAGACTCTTATTTACGACGAGCTGCCTTGCGTGAGATACCTTTGGCACACGCTATATTGGAGGCGAGTACTTTGACTTATCTTCTAAGATATTGTCGTTTGATATGCATAGTAATATTTAACAAGTAGTAATATTTATGTTCATTTTTGCATTGGTATGTCATTATATATTACCTGAGCATGCTGTATTTATTACTTGCTTTTGCATTCATGTACCTTTGATTATTTATGTTCTTAAGGTAATGGCATACCATGCCTTATTATGTTCAGGACCTAGATTTATTCTACTATATCTGACTTGTGTACCTAGGATATTCTATTTGGTTCATATACCTTTTGGTACACATTATATAGAGATGGATATGATCAAGATATTTCCATGCTTAGTGTCATGCACCATTTCATATGATTGCATGCTGTGCGATAGTCGGCTCCATTATTGTTGAGCACATCGCCATTTACATGGATCTGCACACATAACCACTCATGTGTTAGTGGTTTTTATTCAGGCAGGGTGTGTTACAGCAGGTTGCTCTGTCAAGTGTCAAGGGCTCTGTTGGTCCACTCATGGGTAGTGTGACGCAACGTGGTAGCAGGACAGGGATCCCTCCTCTGGATTGTCTCAGGGAGATGAGAGTATTGAGCTCCCCCACTTATGATTTGGGGTAGGAGGATAGGTGTACTCCGACAACATCTCGTCCACTCGGCCACTCATCAGGAGCAGTGATGGCAGAGTGTACGGTTGTCATAGCCCTACTCACTCGGTCTCATCATCGTTTGTGAGATGGTTGACTGCGTCTGGGGTGACCATGTCATTGGCATCATATGCATGATTGCATTTATTGCTTGTGTTTGCTGCACTTTATTTGTTGCATATTTGGTGGATGCATATGATTGATATGCATACAGGATCATGATACTCCTCGGTCTGACGACCTTGTATACCTTATACCCAGGCTCTGGTTAGTACAGTCCCCCCCCCCCCTTTATTTCAGTTTTGCATTGTTCCTTTATATATATATCCAGGAGGTTGTACTCATATTTATTACTAGTTGTTATATCTTACTATAAATGTCAGCCGGTACCCGTTGAGGATTTGACTCACCCCGTTGATATTACCATTTCAGGTCGATGTTGTCGGGAGGTTCCAGTCGCTAGTCCCCCATCACTTCGTGTCGCGATGATTTTTGGTTTATGTACTTGGGTTCCTTGTTTGTGTTAATATACTATGTTGATTTATATACTTGTGATGTTTGATTGTACTCGAGGATTAAATCAACTTTTAGTTTACCGCATATGTTTTTCCACTGCATTGTTTTCTCTGTTGTGTTTTGTGTTTTTCGTTGTGTAGTGGAGTAGGTGGTTTTCAAATATAAACTACGTGGTTGTGTTAGCCAGAGGCTGAGATTATATAAACTATGTGGGGGTTTGTTTATTTCATTATATATGTTCCGGTCGTGTTGGCCGAGATATGTGTGGCCTTGAGGGCATTGTAGTTAAAGTCTCAGATTGTCACCCGTACAGGGGAGATGCTGACGAAATTTCTTCTGGCAAGGACTACCTTGGACGTGACATGACCAGTTTGATATGAAGAAGAGTCAAGTAGATCAAGGTTAACTAGATACTTGATAGGGAATGTCCTAACTGGACGCTAGGTAAGGAAAAATCCTGGTGAATGAAGGCAGGTAAAAGACCTAGTGAGTGAAGCTAAACAGTTGGAAAATCCTGGTGAGTGAAGCTAGGTGAAAGACCTAGTGAGTGAAGTTAGGCAGTTGAGAAATCCTGGTGAGTGAAGTCAAGTGAAAGTCCCGGTGAGTGAAGCCGGGCAATGGAAAAATCCTAGTGAGTGAAGGCAGGTAAAAACCCTAATGAGTGAAGCTAGGTGAAAGTCTTGGTGAGTGAATCCAGGCAGATGAAAAGTCTTAGCGAGTGAAGCTAGACAGATGGAAAGACCTGGTGAGTGAAAGCAGGCACGTGGAGATTCAGGTGGGTCAAGGTTGACCGGACACCTGGTGTTGGGAAGCCCAAGTAGGTCAAAGGATTGATCGGATACTTGGTACGAGGGAATCCAGATGGGACAAGGGTGGCTGGACATCTGGTGAAAGTCCAAGTGGGTCATGGAGGACCAGACACTTGGCACGAGACGGTAAGTCCAAGTGGGTCAAGGTTGACTAGACACTTGGCACAAGGAGAAAAGTCCAAGTGGGTCAAAGGATTGACCAGACACTTGGTGAAGAAGTCCCAACAGGTTAAGGTTGACCAAATGCTAGGTAGAAGGAGTCCCAATAGGTCACGGTTGACCTAATGTTAGGTTTGGAAACCTTGGACTTGAGTTTAGGCAAGTCAAGGTTGGGGTAATTGATCAGCTGATCGATCGACCCAAGCCCAATCGATTAGCCAATCGATTAGGAGAGTGTTGCGACAAGCAGCAGCCCAATCAATCGGTCGATCAATTGGGTGCAAGTATCGCGAGCACAGAGAGCTGCCCAATCGATCAGCCGATTGATAGGGTATCACTAATTGATCAGCCGAACAATTGACTATTGTTTGATACTCAGAATATCGTACTGGTTCTCTTGTACTAAAATTTTGAACAAGCCCTGAACCATTCCTAACAACCTATTGTGTTCTTTAGGAATTAAATTAGGAATCGCAAATGGAACTTAACATTATTGATTCCAAATTTAACTTATCTATTCTTGGAGGTTTAGACTTGGATCGCAAACGATACTTAACATTATTGATCCAAATCCACCCATGTTATAGATTCAATTAAATATTAATTTCAGAGATCGGCTTCCAAGTAAAACATGGCGAGGCACTAGGCCTTCTTGGGTATGGGAGTATCCACCACTTCTTAGACAAAGTCTTTCAACGAAATTTAATATTTAATTTCCTTATAGTAACTCTAGGTTTAACCAAAAGGAACAATCAAATCACAAGATCAAAAAAAAAAAAACAAAAGAACACAACTTCGAAACCTAGAATCATATGCCTCTTGTGTTTGGTATTTCAAAATCTATACAAAGAAAAACTAGTATGATGCGGAATAGAATTACTAGTTATACCTTTCTTTGTAAGCAACAACCTCTTGATCTTCTATCGTATTTCTCTTCTTATCTCGGACGTCGTGTGGGTGATGATCTACCGAGATGAGAACCACCCAAGCTTCCTTCTTCTCCAAGCAAGTTTCGACCACCACAAGAACTCCAAGAGAAGATGAGGGTCGGCCACCACCAAGCTCTAAGGGATGCTAAGAAACAAGACCTCCTATCTCTCCTTTTTCCTTTAACAAGATCCGGCCACCAACCAAGCTCCTTGAGATGAAGATGCCGCCAGCCAAGGAAGAAGAATAGGAGAGGGAGAGGAAGAGAGGGGTTGGCCACCAACCAAGGAAGAGAGGAAATAATAGAAGAGATATTGTTATGAGGTGAGACACCTCTACCCTCTCTTTTATATTCCTTGGTCTTGGCAAATAAGGAAAGTTTTATTAAAACTTCCTTATTATCTTTCCCAATGAAAGGAAAGTTTAATAAAATCTCCCTTTCAAACTATATATGGTCGGCCAACTTAATCCCTCCAAATAAGGAAAGTTTTAAACACAAAATTAAACCTTCCTTATTTGTTTCCGTAAATTTTTAAATAAAAATTTCTCTTTTAAAAAATTCCCTTCATAGTTGGTCATAAAAAGAAACTTTTATAAATTAAAATCTCTCTATTAAAAACATGTGGATGATTTACAAAAAGAAAAGTTTTCTCTAAAATTAAAATCTTCCTTTTAATCTACAAATAAGAAAAGATATCAAATCTTTTCTTAATCTTTTGTAGAAACTATAAAAGGAAAGATTTAATTTTAAAACTCTCTTTTAAAATCATGAGGATGGTCACAAAAAAAGAAACTTTTATCAAAAATTAAAATCTTCCTTTTAACTACAAATAAGGAAAGATATCAACCTTTCACTTAATCTTTTGTAGAAAACTATAAAAAGAAAGATTTAAATTTTAAACTCTCTTTTAAAACCATGGCTTCCACATAATAAAAGATTTTTTAAAAAATAAAATCCTTTTATTTTAATGTGGCCGACCACACCAAGCTTGGGTTCAAGCTAGGGCCGGCTACCTAATGAAACCAACTCACCTTGGTTTGGCCGGCCCTAGTTTAGGCTCCAAGCTAGGCTTGGTCGGCCACCTTAAGGTGGGTAAGAAGGTGGGTATGAGTGTATATAATGCTTTATAAATAAGATGCTACAATAGGGACCGAGATGAGGAATTAGTTTTGATCTCCTGATGAAATTAAGCTTCCCGTGTTCGCCCCGAACACCTAACTTAATTTCATCAATAATAATTCATACCACTAAAGAATTATTATTGAACTACTGCACCAATCCCAAATTACATTTTGGGCTCCTTCTTATCATGAATGTGTTAGTCTCCCTATGTTTAAGATATAGAATGCCCACTAATTAAATGAGTTACTGACAACTCACTTAATTAATATCTAGCTCCAAGAGTAATACCACTCAACCTTATTGTCATATCGGACTAAGTCCACCTGCAGAGTTTACATGATAATCCTTATGAGCTCCTCTTGGGGGTATCATCAATCTAGATTACTAGGACACAGTTTCCTTCTATAATCAATAACACACACTATAAATAATATTATCTCCCAACTTATCGGGCCTATTGATTTATCGAACTAAATCGCACCCTTTGATAAGTCAAAGAAATAAATACTAGATATATGTGCTTGTTATTATATCAGGATTAAGAGCACACACTTCCATAATAACAAAGGTCTTATTCTTTTATGCAGTCAGTATAAAAAGAACTTACCTTCAAATGGTCCTGCTCAATACACTCAGAGTGTACTAGTGTAATTTTATAATTAAGATAAACTAATACCAAATTACACTACGACTATTCCAATGGTTTGTTCCTTTCCATCTTAGTCGTGAGCTACTGTTTATAATTTATAAGGAATTGATAACATGATCTTTTGTGTGTGACAG
Source organism: Zingiber officinale (assembly GCF_018446385.1). NCBI lineage: Eukaryota > Viridiplantae > Streptophyta > Magnoliopsida > Zingiberales > Zingiberaceae > Zingiber > Zingiber officinale. The sequence goes on along the minus strand of NC_056005.1, from coordinate 28,726,010 downwards.
CACACACCATGTTATCTACAATATAAATTAATTGAACAACTACACTTAGCATATAAATGTAGACATTTGACCAATGTGATTCTTTATTTCAAAAATAAATGTTTACAAAAAGTTAGTCTTTTAGTATACACTCTAACAATCTCCCACTTATACTAAGACTATGCTGCCATAAAAACTGTCATACATCTGATTCTCATTCCTTCATCATGTCCATCAAAAGCTCTTGCCTTAAAGTCCTTAGAGAAAGGATCTTCCGGTTATTATCTGATCCAATCTAGGCGACAACAACTTCTCCTCGTTATACAATGTCTCGTATTGGATGGTACTTGCGCTCTTATGTATTTACTTGCTTTATGGGCTCATGGTTCTTTCGAGTTTGCTACTGCACCATTTATTATTACAATATACTACAATAATTTTGGGCAAATCAGGAATCACATCTAAGTCCATCATGAAGTTTCTAAGTCATACAGCTTTTATGACTGCCTCAGAGGTTGCCACATACTTAGCTTCTGTGGTGGAGTCTGAAAAAGCATCTCTTCTTAGCACTCCTCCATTGTTATGGCTTTACCTTTTAGAGTAAACACAAAACCCCAAAGGTTGACTTACTATTTGTCCCTATCTGATTGGAAGTTAAAATCCATGTAACCCACAGGAAGCAAATCATCTGCTTGGTAAACCAACATATAATCTCTAGTCCTTCTTAGGTACTTTAATATATGCTTTACAGCAGTCCAATATCCTTGTCCAGGGTTACTTTCATATCTGCTAACCATGCCCATGGCAAAACAGATATCTGGTCTCGTACATAGCATATATTAGACTTTCGATAGTCGAAACATAAGAAACTGCCTTCATGTCCTCTATCTCCTTTGATGTCTTCGGAGACATCTCTTTAGATAAAGCTACTCCATGCCTAAAAGGTAGAAAAACTTTCTTGGAGTCTTGCATGCTAAAACGAGCAAGGATTGTATCGATATATGAAGCTTGGGACAAGCACAACATCCTTTTCTTGTGATCCCTTATTACTTTGATCCCAAGAATATGTGCACATTCTCCTAAGTCCTTCATATTGAATTGCTTGGACAACCATACTCTTACTTCCAACAACACTTTGATATTATTTCCAAACTAACAAAATGTCATCTACATATAGTACAAGAAATACCACCACGTTTCCATCACACTTCTTGTATACACAAGATGCATCCAGACACTAAATAAATCCATATGACTGGATTACTTCATTAAACTGGATGTTCCAAGACCTTGAAGCTTGCTTCAATCCATAAATAGATCGATTTAGCTTGCACACTAGATGATGTTTGCCTTTTTCAATGAACCCCTCTGGTTGCTTCATATGGATGTTTTCTTCAAGACTTCCGTTAAGGAAAGTTGTCTTAACATCCATTTGCCAAACCTCATAATCCATATGAGCAACAATAGATAAGAGTATCCGAATACACTTAAGCATTGCTACTGGCGAAAAGGTTTCCTCATAATCGATTCCCTCTTTCTGAGTATACCCCTTCGCAACAAGTCTTGCTTTGAAGGTTTCCACCTTCCCATCTGTCCCTCTTTTCCTTTTGTAGATTCATTTACATCGAATAGCTTTCACACTATTTGATGGTTTTACAAGCTCCCAGAATTTTTTACAATACATAGATTCTATTTCAGAGTTCATCGCTCTTTGCCAAGATGCTGCATCTTTATCTTAGAGTACTTTGTCATATGTCTGGGGATCAGGTTCATGCTTACCAGGGATCAAGTTCGAAGACTCCCAAAAACATGAATCTCTCAGGTTGCTTCACAACTCTCCCACTACGATGAGTCACTGTCTGTGGTTGTGTATCATTTGTGATACGTGTTGCAGGTTCTTGTGATATTTCATCTTGTACTGTTGGTATTAAAGTAGACGTGTCCTCTCTAATTTCTTCTAGAACAATTTCACTCATGGGCTTATGGTTCATTACACAATCTTCTTCTAAAAATCGAGCATTGGTGCTTACAATGATCTTCTGATTTTTAGGATTATAAAACAAACCACCTTTCATTCCCTTAGGATATCCTACAAACAGACAAACTTCTGTAGGTGATTCTAACTTATTAGTATCTCCTTTCAGCACATGTGCTGGACTGTTGGATTTTTTGGGCCGCGAAAACCGCTTTTCGCATCGTGGAAACCCCGAATCACCCATGCCACTGGATCTCGTGTGAAGGATAGATTTCAAAAATACGAGTACGAGTTTCAAACTATGATCTATAGTAGATCTACAAAGGAAAAACATTTTATACCTTTGAAGCGTGCCCTCGCAAATCCCGCTCGTCCAACGGTACGCCGGATCTCGAAGTTGTCAACGTAGACAACTCTCTAGTGATATCCACACGAACAAGAAGTGTTCTCTAACACTCAAGGATGGAGAAGAGAGCACCACAAGTGTGCTAGCACTTCTTGATGCTCTCGGATGGGATTGGAAGAAGAAGAAAAGAAAAGAAGAGAACACACTCCTCTAAAATCTCTATGTGACTTTCACTAACCTTTCTTCTTGGATTAGATTCACTCTCCTTTCTTCTCCCTTGCTTGAAACCCACGACCAAGAGAAGAGAAGGAGCAAGAAGAGAGCTTAGGAGGAGGAAGATCACTTGAATGAGAGTTACACTTGCAAAATGAAACTCTTTTCATCTAATTAAGTGGTTTGTAACCTCCATGGGATACCAAGAGTCACAACTCTTGGTAACTCCCATGAGGTGGCACTTCACTTAAGTAACCATGATGATGTGGAGCATCATCATTGGTCCACTTAATGCCAACTCACCAATGAGGTGGCATAAAGTCAAGTCAAACTTGACTCTTCATCTTCCTCTCAAGTCAAGTCAAACTTGACTTAATCTCTCTCATGGTTGATCTAATCCAACCATTTAATTCAAGCCAATTTAATATAATGAATCTAATTCATTTAATTAAATTGATTCAATGAGTCATAATCTAAATTAGACTCATTGAACACATGAATCAACTTGAGTTCAACTTAATTAGCCTAATTAGGATTACTCTTAATCCAATTTGATTCATCAAATGAATCTAATCCTCTTGGTTCATCATATGAACCTAATTTCCATCCACTTGTTCTTTGTGTGTGACCCAATAGGTTCTTGTAACGTTGGCAATGCCCCTAAACTCATTTAGAAATATAAGTAATGAGCGGTATCTAGCAATACATCATTACTGCCCAAGTTACAAGAATGTTGAGATCTAACATCACCTTGTGACTACTAATTGTGACTCCTCACAATATATGACAAGTGTCTTTCTATCCTAGACATCTAGATTGATCAATGTGAGGCATAGACCGTGTTATCCTCTAATCAATCTAAATCTTGAACTCCAAGTAGACTCACTGATGTGCGTAGATTATATACTCTTTTATTCATGTTTTTACGCACATTTACATACTTTGAGCATGCTTGATCTATGCATTTTTATACTTCCAGCTTTCCTTTTAGCATATTTACTCTTTTGGTTCGGAGATCTGCTTTTTGTGCATTTTCTGTACACAGGAGTCGATTTGGTGAAGAATCTACATCTTTGGGCATGCATTGGAGGAAACGAAGGGAGAAAGCACCGGGCCGTGTACCTCACACGGCCCTGCACTGGTATGGAGCTCGGGCCGTGTAGAGTTTGGCACCAACAGAAGAGGAAGATGACATGGCCGTGTGAACCTCGCACGACCGTGTCAAGATTTGAAGCCAACCAGAGCAGAAGCCTTACAGTGGAGGTTTCCAGAGACCAAGCAGGTGGTGGCCGTGTGCACCACACGGCCGTGTAGCATTTCCAGAGCGCAGAAGGGTCCTGGCCGTGTGAGTCGTGCAGCTTTGGCAGAGAGGAGCTGGACATGGCCGTATGAATCTCACACGGCCGTGTCACAGGGCCGTGTGGCGCCCGATTCCCTCCTCTATTTAAACCCTTCTTCATGAATTGAAAGGGGATCTCTCCCCCTTTGGGAGAAAGCAAGATTTGGTGGTTTCCTCCCATTCTTGGGAGGATTTCTGGGCGATTCTAAGGGAGATCTCGACGATTTCGACTCCGGAGCGAGGATTGGATCCGAAGACAAGGCTTCTTCGTAGATAAGTTTTCTCTTTCCCCCTCTTCTTGTTTTCTTGGATTGGGGATTCAAGGAAAGCTTGTAATATCTATTTCTTCGGATTTTCTTCCTCGATTCATGGAGTAGATCTTGTATTCTAGGATTAAGGGAGTATTTGTATGATGGATTGATGTAATCTCTTATGGATTTGCCATTTTCTTGTTTCAATGACATTATCTTGCTTGTATCAATTAGATCTTGAATGATTGATGGTGATTTGTGCTTAATTCTCATTCTTGATTGATTGTTTGGATTTCTTATGGACTTTGTAAAGATAAACTCTCATTCGATCATCCGAGGGATCCACGTGACAGGTGCAAGCCTGTGTAAGGACGTTTGAGAGATAATCTTGAAGAGGAAATAGGGATATTCGAGAGAGTAGGATGGATTTTATGATTAGCTTCTTGTATCTTGATAGATTAATGAGTCGTGGGCTTCTACGTTGATATCCGAGGAAGGCATAGTAATAGGTGCACTTCTGTGTAAGGACAACATAGGTTCATGTCTAATTAATCCTATTTAGATACATTTCTCAGTCCTTAGCCGGTTGTCTATTGCAAGAGGGAGCCGAGAACTTTCTACATGTTTGGCAATTGAGGGATAATAATTGGTGAACCATTTACATTCAAGAAATCTTACAAAGAAACCGAAACTCCTAGAATCTTCCTTTATCATAACCCAAAACTCTAAACTCTTGTTTGTTGATCTTTAATATTAGATTTGTTTACCTTTACTTTGCTTTTGAAACGATTGGATAGTTGTTTAGCTAATTCGCATTGAGACATTTCTAGTGCTTATTCCAGTTCCTGTGGATACGATAATCTTTTATATTACTTGCGACATTTCTGTACACTTGGGGAGAGTAACAAGTTTTTGGCGCCGTTGCCGGGGACTGCGCTATAACATTAAGAATTATCAATTAAGTTAGACTAAACATAACATTTGTTTTCCTTTCATATTGCATAGTTGTAACTAATCATTAGATTTCTATTTTTTTTTTTAGTTTCTTGTATAACTTTCACTTCTTGTTAATTCTTTTTGTACAAATTCAATTCTGCATTTTTGATTCTTTTAATTTTCTTTTTGTGTCGAATTGCTATCTGCTATCTTGTTCTTGTGTATGCGAAGATCTAACTTTGCAGGGGAATTCTTTCCTTTTGACCCTGAGATTGATAGAACTTTCCATAAAAGAAGAATTCTGCAAAGGCAAATCGAAGAACAAGAATATCTAAACATAGTGTGCAAGTCACTAGGAGATTATGGAGCTCCGAAGTCTGCAAAATAAATGGGAGCAATTGTTTACCCTAACATACAAGCAAGAAATTTTATACTCAAACCATCTTTTGTTTCCATGGTTCAGAAAACTCAGTTTGGAGGATTAGAGATTGAAAATCCTTATTCCCATTTGATGGAGTTTTATAGATATTGTTGTACTTTGAAATATGAAGAAGTTTCATCTGATATTATTCAGCTGCTTGCTTTTCCTTTTAGTCTGAAGGGTGCTGCAAAAAGATGGTACAATTCTCTAAAGTCTCAAAGTATCAGAACATGGGATGAGTTAGAGCAAAAATTCCTTGACCAATATTTCCCTCCAAGGAAAACTACTTATTTGAGAAGTCAAATTTTAAATTTTAAGCAATTGGATGGAGAAAAATTATACCAAGCCTAGGAAAGATATTCTTCTCTTCTGCAGTTATGTCCACATCATGGAATTGAGAAATGGTTAATTATGCATTTGTTCTATGTTGGGCTTTCTTTCTCAAATAAGAATCAACTGGATTTAGCATATGGAGGATCATTTTTGAAAATAAGTCTAGAAGAAACTTTTGAGATAGTTGGCAGAATCACGCAAAATTCCAATGATTGGGCAGAGCAAGATAGTTCATTCTTGACAATGGATATCATTAGAGGAAAGGATGATGTTGAAAAAGGGCTTATCTTAAATCAAAGTGATTTCCAAACATTATTTCCTTGGTGTTGTGCATCATTGTCAAAAACATTTGGTGAAAAAGCATTTTCAACAGAAAAGGGAGTGTGTCTTGGTGATCATAAGGAGGAAGATCTGTTTTTAGACAATGAAGAGTTGTTAGAAGAAAGCTTGGCTGAGGAGGAGACTATGTTGATAGAACAAGAGCCAGTTTTTCCAAAAATAGTACCACTTCAACTTGAACTTAAACCATTACCCCCAAATCTTAAGTATGAATTTCTTGGGCCAAATTCTACTTATCCAGTTATAATTAGTGCTCAGTTAAATGAGTTTGAAACAAAGAGACTGTTGGATGAGTTAAGGTTGCATAGAAAGGTCATTGGATATACAATAGATGATATAAAAGGGATTAGTCCATCTCTCTGTATGCATAGAATTTTACTTGAAGAGGGGTACAAGAACTCAATTGAGCATCAAAGGAGACTAAATCCAAATTTAAAAGAGGTAGTAAAGAAGGAAGTGATTAAACTACTTGATGCGGGGATTATTTACCCAATTTCGGATAGTGCATGGGTGAGTCCAGTCCACGTGGTTCCAAAAAAAGGAGGAATGACTGTTATCAAGAATGAAGAAGATAAGCTAATTTCAACACGAACAGTGACGGGGTGGCGAATGTGCATTGATTATCGAAAGTTGAATAAAGAAACAAGGAAGGATCATTTCTCTTTACCATTTATTGATGAAATGCTTGAAAGATTGGCTAAACATTCTTATTTTTGTTACTTGGACAGATATTCTGGTTTTTTTCAAATTCCGATTCATCCTCAAGACCAGGAGAAGACTACTTTTACTTGTCCTTATGGTACCTGCCTATCGTCGGATGCCATTTGGGCTTTGTAATGCTCCAGCCACTTTTCAGAGGTGCATGATGGCAGTTTTTTCAGATTTAATAGAGAAAATTATGGAGGTTTTCATGGATGACTTCTCAGTTTATGGGAATGACTTTGATTCTTGTTTGTCAAATCTTTCTACTGTTCTAAAAAGGTGTGAAGATACAAACCTAGTGTTGAACTGGGAAAAATGTCATTTTATGATTAAGGAAGGGATAGTTTTGGGGCATAAAATTTTAGAGCGTGGTATTGAGGTAGATCCAGCAAAAGTGGAAGTAATAGACAAATTACTCCCACCCATCAATATAAAAGGAGTTAGGAGTTTTCTAGGACATGCTGGCTTCTATAGACGCTTTATTAAGGACTTTTCAAAGATTTCCAAGCCATTAACTAATCTGTTGATTAAAGATGTTGAGTTTTGTTTTGATAGCGAATGTATTGAAGCCTTCAATAAAATTAAGAGTGCTCTTACAACAGCTCCAGTCATTCAAGCACCTGATTGGGATCTTCCTTTTGAAATAATGTGTGATGCTAGTGATTTTGCTGTAGGAGCAGTTTTGGGACAGCGAAGAAATAAGATTTTGCATGCGATCCATTATGCAAGTAAAACACTTGATGCAGCCCAAGTAAACTATTCTACTACGGAAAAAGAATTATTGGCAGTGGTATTTGCTATTGATAAATTTAGATCTTATCTAGTGGGATCAAGAGTAATAGTATATACTGATCATGCAGCTATCCGGTATCTACTTGGAAAGAAGGACGCTAAACCTAGGTTAATCAGTGGATTTTACTTTTGCAAGAGTTCAACCTTGAGATTAGGGATAAGAAAGGAGCTGAAAATGTAGTAGCGGATCATTTGTCTAGAATATCTCAAAAGTCGAAAATGAGGTGGATGTTGATTTGCCTATTGATGACATATTCCCGGATGAACACTTACTAGCCTTATCAAGTGTGAAAACTCCTTGGTACTCAGATTTTGTGAATTTCCTTGCTAGTGGAGTGTTACCTCCGGATTTTTCTCATCAACAAAGGAAAAAGTTTTTTTCAGAAGTTAAGAATTATGTTTGGGATGAACCTCTCCTGTACAAGAAATGCAATGATGTGATTTATCGAAGATGTATACCTGAAGAAGAGGTTAGAGATATTTTGTTTCATTGCCATTCTTCATCCTATGGAGGACATCTGGGTAGTTCAAAAACGATTACGAAAATTCTTCAAGCAGGATTTTATTGGCCAACCTTATTCAAGGATGCTAAGTTGTTTGTTCAATCCTGTGACCAATGTCAGAGAACTGGGAATATAACTAGAAGAAATGAAACGATGTTAAATTACATTCTTGAGGTTGAGTTATTTGATGTTTGGGGGATTGATTTCATGGGACCTTTCCCTCTTTCATATGGGAATAGGTATATTCTTGTGGCAGTAGATTATGTGTCCAAATGGGTAGAAGCTGTGGCATCTCCTACGTGTGATGCGAGAACAGTTATCAAATTATTTAGGAGTATTATCTTTCCAAGATTTGGGGTGCCAAAGGCAGTCATTAGTGATGGAGGATCACATTTTATAGAGAAACAGTTTGAAAACTTACTTAGAAGATATGGAGTGAAGCATAAAGTAGCAACACCTTATCATCCTCAGACTAATGGGCAAGCTGAGATATCTAACCGAGAAATTAAGTCCATATTGGAAAAGACTGTATCTACTTCAAGGAAGGATTGGGCGTTGAAACTAGATGATGCTTTATGGGCATATCGAACTGCTTACAAAACTCCTATAGGGATGACTCCATTTCGATTAGTTTATGGTAAGCCTTGCCATCTTCCAGTTAAACTAGAACATAAGGCTTATTGGGCAATTGCAAATTTGAATATGGATTTAAAAGAAGCAGGGGAGAAAATGAAGCTTCAGTTGAACGAACTTGATGAATTGAGGATGGATGCATATGAGCATGCTAAATCTTACAAAGAAAGGACAAAGAAATGGCACGATCGACACATTCTTCGTAAAGACTTTAATGTGGGAGATTTGGTTTTGTTGTTCAATTCAAAATTAAAACTTTTTCCTGGGAAGCTTAAGTCAAGGTGGACGGGTCCATATGAGGTAAAGAAGGTTTATCCTTTTGGAGCTGTAGATATTTGGAACAAAGATTTTGGGATAATTAAGGTAAATGGTCAACGACTGAAAAAATATATTCATGGCACGAAAATAGAAGAGGTACAAAGGTTGTATTTTTCTGAACCTCGCCCTCCAGATTGAATTCTTTTAGCTAGTATAAATTCATTTTGTTGGTTTTTACTTGTTTTTGATTTTTGTTTTCAGGATTAGATGCAAAACAAAGCCCGGCCGTGTTCTACACATGGCCTGGCAAAGGTTGCAGGGAAGGGAAGTGCTGGGGTAGTGCCACCCAAACACGGCCGTGTAAAGAATCCCGAGGAGAAAGATGAATAGGTCGTGTCCCCAACACGGCCGTGCGAAGAAACCCATGAAAGAAGATGTTTAGGCTGTGTCTCAGACACGGCCCGTGTCTGGAATCCAGAGAAGAAAGGGAAGGGGGCCGTGTCCCAGACACGGCCGTTCGATGAGAAAAGATCATGGCCGTGTGATATCACACGGCCTGATCCACATCTTCTTAAGGAATTAGGGCACGGGGTGGGGGCGGCACACGGCCGTGTACCGCCGCTTGCTCCTTTTCCCTATCCCCTCATTTCTAAAGGATTGAATTACTTCCTCCAATTTTTCCTTCTCATTCTTCTTTAGGAGATTAGATTTTCTTCCATGGAAAATGTGATTGAGGAGACTTCGGCCATAAGAAAAGGGAAGGAGAAGGTGGTTGCAAGAAAGGAGAGAAATGTTTGCTTTAAAGGTATTTCTAATGACTTTGGTATTATTTTCTCTAGTGATGAGCAACGGTATAGATATTCGTCTTTATGTAAACGACCTCTTTTAGGCACTAGGTTTCTTGATGTTGAAACTTTAGAAACTTTGGGGTTTAAGGATGATTTAGTTTGGCTATTTGAAAGGATAGGATGGAGTGGTTTAGTGAACATAAGATATCCTACTTATCCTAGAATTGTTCTTGAATTTTTAAGCTCAATAGAAGTTGATAATGTTCAAGGAGGGGGGAAGTGTAAATTCCGGTTGTTTAATGAAAATTATGAATGGACGTTGGGAGATTTTAATACTTGTTATGAGTTGCCAAAGAATGATGTGTGTGTGATTTTGCCCCAATTTGAGAATTCACATTTCTGGCAATAAATTTCTGAACAACCGTTATTTGATCCTCATAATTCCAGAGTTTGCCAAATTATCAATCCTATTTTTAAATATGCTTATTTGGTCATGAAAAACACTATATTTGGAAGGGAGGACAAAGAGGGATCGGTAAGACTTGTAGACTTGTATTGTTTGTGGGCAATGGTCGAAAATGTTCCAATTAATTCTGGTTATTTCTTTCTTAGACATTTGGCAAAATTAGGGAAATCAAATTCTACCACACCTATTATTTTGGGGGGATTACTTACTCAATTGGCCTTAGTATTAGGATGTGATTTGAGTGAGTTAGAGGTGGTGGAGAGTTTTTGTACGTTGGATTTCAATTCATGTTTAGCAATGAAAATGATTAAGCATGAAGAGCATGGATTTAGTTTAGTCATTAAAAATGGTTTCCCTTTAAAATTGCCCAATCATGATTTTACTACAATTCATAATAAAGAGAATTGGTGTTTAAAGTTAGCTAGGCAACAATCTAGAGCATTGTCAACTTTTACTCAAAAAAATGTTTCTAAGGGTAACCAAGAGATTCATAGTTTTATGTTTCAAGAACTTAATTCTGCTTTAAAGAATATTCATAGTGATTTAGATTCAACTAATGAATTTCTTGAAGATAAGAAGCTTATGGAGGAGGAACTATTTAAAAAGCTACAAGATTGTTTCAAGAGCGAAAGAGAATTGTGTGATAAGATTTCTAAAATGATGAATGCTTATAGGGCTAAAATGGAATTTCATGAAGATCTTAGAGGTTGTATGAGATTTGTGCAGGATGATATTGATAAATTGTTTGAATATCATAATTTTTTCAGAAACGAAGTTAAATGGTTTGTTAAGGATTTTGCATCTTCCTTCCCTGATTTTCCTGATCTTCCACCTCCTCCACCATACTGATTTCATCGGGACGATGAAAAGTTTAAGTCTGGGGGGGTGTCATATATTGGTGTCATGTATTGTTTAGTTTGGTTTTCAGTTTTTAGTTTTTGATTAGTTTTTCATGTTGGTTCTTATTTTCATTGCTTGTTGCTTTATTTTGCTTGTTTTTGAAATAATCATGGCAAAAAAATTTTGAGAACATCAAATCTTCACTTATATGCTTTCTTGGATTCAAGTGAAATGTTAGCACGATTATTGTCTCGATTCATGATGTTCGCATGATGCTACTAGTAAACTTTGTGTAGTTCTTTTTTCTATCTTGGGAAGCATTAATAAGCTAAGAATCTTATGGTGATGAGTTTTAGTTTTGGTTCAACCTTAAGGATTTTATCTTCACTACACTTGTGCTTGATGCTTGAATAGTTGATGACATTGAAATAGTCATGATTCATCTTGTTTGCTTAGTACTTGGTTCCCATGGTGATCTCTCAACTTTCATTTTGGTTACTGGATGAGGCTCAAATCATTAAAGCTCATTTGGAAAAATCAAAATATCCTAACATGTGTGCTAAAAGTACATTTGTGAATAAGTTTTGCACAATGCAACACTTAGAAAAAAAAAATGAACAATAAGGGATATAAAAAACAGTTGTCATGAGTGGAATCTAGCAAGTCACCCCTTTGAGACCGAGTTAGGTTACTGGGGAAATGACTGTTTAGTTTCTCTTGAGATTGAGCACACCTTTGAGACCTTGGGTTAGTTGAGAAATATGAACCAAGTGAATGGTAGGTAAGTGCCTATCATTGGTTACTTGTCTTTCACTGGAAACATTAGGAATTCAAATTTGATGACGACTTGACTAGGACATGGATTGAAACTTGAAGGGTGTTGAGTTACTTTTACACTGCGCACAAGATTCTTATGCTTGAACCATACTTTACTTGTTTCCATGATCAAGCTTGTTAATGAAACTTTTTGATAGAGTTAGGAAAGTGCACTGGGTTTTATGAATGTGTTGTAGAACATATGAATTTAGATCGACATTTTGCTTGAGGACAAGCAAAGGTTTAAGTCAGGGGTGTGATGTGAGATTATATACTCTTTTATGCATGTTTTACGCATTTACATACTTTGAGCATGCTTGATCTATGCATTTTATACTTCCTTTCCTTTTAACATATTTACTCTTTTGGTTCGGAGATCTGCTTTTTTTTTTTGTACACAGAGTCGATTTGGTGAAGAATCTACATCTTTGGGCATGCATTGGAGGAAACGAAGGGAGAAAGCACCGGGCCATGTATGGAGCTCGGGCCGTGTAGAGTTTGGCACCAACAGAAGAGGAAGATGACATGGCCGTGTGAACCTCGCACTGCCGTGTCAAGATTTGAAGCCACAGCTGTGTGGATCTACACGGTCGTGTGAGACTTCCAGAGACCAAGTGTTGGTGGTGTGCACCACACGGCCGTAGCATTTCCAGAGAGGGTTACGGCGTGTGGAGTCACACTGCAGCTGGCGAGAGGGAACGGACATGGTGTGAATCTCACACGGCCGTGTCACGGTGTGGCGCCCGATTCCTCCTCTATTTAAACCCTTCTTCATGAATTGAAAGGGATCTCTCCCCTTTGGGAGAAAGCAAGATTTGGTGGTTTCCTCCAATTCTTGGGAGGATTTCTGGGCGATTCTAAGGGAGATCTCGACGATTTCGACTCCGGAGCGAGGATTGGATCCGAAGACAAGGCTTCTTCGTAGATAAGTTTTCTCTTTCCCCCTCTTCTTGTTTTCTTGGATTAGGGATTCAAGGAAAGCTTGTAATCTCTATTTCTTCGGATTTTCTTCCTCGATTCATGGAGTAGATCTTGTATTCTAGGATTAAGGGAGTATTTGTATGATGGATTGATGTAATCTCTTATGGATTTGCCATTTTCTTGTTTCAATTACATTATCTTGCTTGTATCAATTAGATCTTGAATGATTGATGGTGATTTGTGCTTAATTCTCATTCTTGATTAATTGTTTGGATTTCTTATGGACTTTGTAAAGATAAACTCTCATTCGATCATCCGAGGGATCCACGTGACAGGTGCAAGCCCGTGTAAGGACGTTTGAGAGATAATCTTGAAGAGGAAATAGGGATATTCGAGAGAGTAGGATGGATTTTATGATTAGCTTCTTGTATCTTGATAGATTAATGAGTCGTGGGCTTCTACGTTGATATCCGAGGAAGGCATAGTAATAGGTGCACTTCTGTGTAAGGACAACATAGGTTCATGTCTAATTAATCCTATTTAGATACATTTCTCAGTCCTTAGCCGGTTGTCTATTGCACGAGGGAACCGGCAACTTTCTACATGTTTGGCAATTGAGGGATAAGAATTGGTGAACCATTTACATTCAAGAAATCTTACAAAGAAACCGAAACTCCTAGAATCTTCCTTTATCATAACCCAAAACTCTAAACTCTTGTTTGTTGATCTTTAATATTAGATTTGTTTACCTTTACTTTGCTTTTGAAACGATTGGATAGTTGTTTAGCTAATTCGCATTGAGACATTTCTAGTGCTTATTCCAGTCCCTGTGGATACGATAATTTTTTATATTACTTGCGACATTTCCGTACACTTGCGGAGAGTAACACTCAATCAATCAAATGCGCTCAATATCCTATATTGACTCATTTGGGCATGGTCATGCACTTCGTGGTCTCACTCTATCAAGAATACCGATGTCTCTCCCGTCATATAGGAGGGATAGATCCCATCTACATCACTCACATCCCTCCGCATAATTTGTTACATACCCAGTAATCGCCTTTATGGTCCACCCAGTTACGGGTGACGTTTGACGAAACCAAAGTACATAACTCCTTATGTAGGGAGCCATGGTGACTTCAGGTCTAAGGACTAGTAGTCATACTAATAGCCACATGAGAAAGTATATGACACTCATCTAACGATCCATGATACTTTCTCATGGCGGGTCATTCAGTATACATTCTCTAATGCATACCCATGTGTCAACTTGATATCTCTATATCCATGACTTGTGAGATCAAGTCATCGAGTTGACGTACATGCTAGTCTTATTGCATTAACATTGTCCCTGAATGTTAATACTCGACTAGGAATGATTAAGAGTAGTGTTCCCTATATCATCTCACTATCGGTTCAACTAACCGATTGATATAGGTGAGAACCGTCTACTCAAGGACGTTATTATACTTAGTTTATTTAACACCAATACAAGTAAATATAATAACCAAAAACCAAATGCCTTTATTTATATAGAATATGATACAACAAGTCCAAAATACAATCATCAAATGATTGGCTCTAGGGCTCTAGCTAACATGGACTACCCCATATCTGGATATGACTCTGACTAGGCTTACGCTCATTCCATAATTCCATGGGAGTAGAGGGTACTGATTTAGAAGGTACCATATTCAAAATGTACACTGCTGTTTCCAGAGCATATTCCCAAAATAAATTTGGTAATTCTGAATAACTCATCATCGATCTAACCATTTCCATAAGAGTCCTATTCCTTTGTTCTGCCATACCATTCTGTTGGGGTGTACCAGGTGCAGACAATTGGGATTAAATCCCAGCCTCTGATAAGTAATTCCTAAACTCTCCAAAGAGGTATTTGTTGGACCCCGTGGTTGTTTTGATGTGATCAACCAAGTCAGTTAGGTCCTATTTGTTTTTGATCCCTGTGTCTAAGTGTGCAGGAGCTTAGGAGCATAGAAAGTCGAGCGGAAGACGCAGCTAAAGAGAATGACGGCACAGGAAGGGAGCCAACGGGCTCGGTGCGTCCGAAGGATGAGAGAGCTGTAGAAAAGTACACCGGTGGGCGAGAAGAATGTACACGCCGTTCGAGGGACGTAAAGTCGGGATGGAAGACTGCTCGAGGAGAAGGCCGGAAATTGGATTCGGGTGAACCCTATTTCAGTTGGCCGAAATCACCTAAGCAAACGGAGCTTCGGAAGTTAAAGTAAAGGAGAAAGCGAGCTGGAAATGCAGCTCAAGGCGCCTTCATCAAGATTGGAGGCGCCTCCACCTTTGAGGCGCCTCAATCAAGCATTGGAGGCGCCTCAAACCTTTGAGGCACCTTTAGGCTTTTTTTAGGCGCCTCAGCCCGGGTCAACTCGACCGTTTGTGCGCGGATGGAACTTTATCCGCTTGACCTGGCTCGAGACGCCTTGAACCTTGTTGGAGGCACCTTGGACCCTCGGGATAGACTTTCCAAGAGTTATATAAAGGCCCCTGGAGCTAATAAATATTCATTCATTCAAGCAATCAACTCTATAATCATTCCTAGCAACCTTTGAGCGTTTTAAGTGTGTAAAAAGGCTTCTCCGCCTACAGTGAAGAAGATACTCTAGTAGAGTTATTCAACTGCCTTGGATTAACAATCGTCTTGGTTATAACCAAGTTAATTTCTGGTCTCCTTTTTATTTCTTCTCATTTTATATTTTATTAGTGTTTCATTTTTGAGTTGAAAGCCTTGAGGAGGGTATACTCTTATTTTGCAGGCAATTCACCCCCCTCTTGCCAGCCCCGCTACACCAACAAGTGGTATCAGAGCCTGACAACCTCAGAAGGACTAACCGCCGACTGAAGCACAAAGATCAAGACGATGGCCGGAACGAACATTCATCCCCCGAAGTTCGACGGAGACTTCACTATGTGGAAACGCAAAATGGAGGTATTTTTTAAGATCGAATTTGATATTCTTTTAATAATGAAATATGGATATACAACATTGAAAGACAAAGAAGAATGCAACTGGACGAAGAAGGAGCAGGCTGATTTCGTGGCTAACAGAAAGGCGAAATTCCACCTACTCAGCGTGCTGCAACCCTAGGAGGTAAGTCGGATCGGGAGCTACGATTCCGCTAAAGACCTCTGGGATAAATTCCTAGAGCTTCGCAAAGATACTTCAGAAGCTAAGCTAGCGAGGCGTGACATCCTCCAAACCCAGTTAACGAACCTTCGGATGAACAACGGCGAGAAGGTAGCGCAACTCCAAGCAAGGATCAAGGAGCTGATAACGCAACTGACGAATCTCGAAGAATCGGTAACGAACAGAGATTTCATCCGGTATGCGCTCAACGCCTTCCCCAGAACTCTGGAATGGACTTCCTTAATAGATGCTTACTACATCTCTAAGGACTTTGAGGTAAGTAGTTTGGAAAGTTTATTCTTTACCTTCGAACTTCACGAGTCTCGAATTGTAGAGCCTAAAAAAATAGTGAAGTCAAACCTCGACATCACCTTACAAGCCAAGTTAGACGATCCCGACTCCGAAGCTTCGATCGACGAAACCGAAGCAGTGCTACTGGTAAGACGTTTCAATAAATTTCTTAAAATTAATAAATTTCGGTCACAGTCGAGAAAGCATCAGCGCAACAGAAGGATGGTCCGGTGCTACAATTGCAACGAAGAAGGGCACATCAAGGATGATTGCCCAAAAATAAAGAAAAAGACAAAAGACAAGGAGAAGGTAAAGCACAAGTCAAACACCTCCAAGCACAAAATCCTAAAGGCCACTTTGGACGATTCAACGTCCTCCGAATATGAAGTCGAAGCCTTCTCGAGACTAGCGCTGATGACGAACCACCAGCTAGAAGAAGAGTCAAGTTCAGAAATGAGCATAGATGAAGGGGGAGGAACATCAGAAGAGGAAAGTTATGATGAAGGGGGAGCATCACAAAGTAAGGTAAGTAAGGTACGTGCTCTAAACTCTAAATAGTCATTTCAATTTATTAAAGCTCTTTCTAAAGACTTAGCTGAATCAGAAAAAGAAATTGCTAACTTAAATAAAATATTAGATAATTTGAAATATGAAAATGATAAATTAAAACTTCAAATTGAAAGTTTAAAATCTGATGCATATTTAAACACTAATGTTTTTCAAAAATAAAAAATTAAAGTTTATGGAAAATTAAACTGGTATATAAGAAAGCATCAAGGACAACTTAGACGAATTCCAAGAAATTATATACCCCCTAAGTTCTTAAACAATCATGTAGGAAGGAACCTATACTGGGTTCCAAAATCTTTGCTAGTTTAAATTATTTTTAAGTTAGGGTTTACAGCAAGAAAATTAAACATTACAATTTATTTATGAGGTTTTGTTTAAGGAAGTGATTGTTGCTCAATAATCAAGAAGGCCTAGTGCCTCGCCACGACCTGGAAACCAAAATATTGAAATAAAATATTTAATTAACTTTCTGGTAAAGCATTAAAATTGAAATTAAATAATGCTTTAGAAAGTTTTTCTTTAACATCTTTTTAATTCAACAAAAATAGTTCTTGCATAATTTTTTTTTTACTTAGGAAAATTCTATATAATATTTTTTTCTTAAGTTAAAAATTTTTCTTCTAAAATTTCTTCTTTAACATCTTTTTCTTGCCTAAGTTTTAAATTAGAAATTTCTTGTCTCAGAAATTTATTTTACATGACTTAGAAATTTTTTTTACCCCGTTTTTGCTGTGATCAAAGAGAGAGAGTTAGGAAGCAAGTTTAGGGGGATTAGGAAAATTAAATTTTTTTTCTAACTTATGCAAATTCTATTATTGCAATTTATGTGCTTAAAATGTTAGTTTAGTAATTTTCTTAAAATTACTATTTGTTTATTTTTACCCTAACTTGAACTTGGGTTGATGCACATCAAAAAGGGAAAAATTGTTGGACCCCGTGATTATTTTGATGTGATCAACCAAGTCAGTTAGGTCATGTTTGTTTTTGATCCCTGTGTCTAAGTGTGCAGGAGCTTAGGAGCACAGGAAGTCAAGCGGAAGACACAGCTAGCGAGAAGGACGACATGGGAAGGGAGCTGACAGGCTCGGTGCGCCCGAAGGACGAGAAAGCTACGGAAGAGTACACCGATGGGCGAGAAGAACGTGCGCTATGTTCGAGGGACGTAAAGCTGGGATGGAAGACTGCTTGAGGAGAAGGCCGAAAATTGGATTTGGGTGAGCCCTATTTCGGTTGGCCGAAATCACCCAAGAAAACGGAGCTTCGGAAGTCAAAGCAAAGGAGAAAGCGAGCTGGAAATGCAGCTCAAGGCGCCTTCATCAAGATTGGAGGCGCCTCCACCTTTGAGGCACCTCAATCAAGCATTGGAGGCGCCTCAAACCTTTGAGGCGCCTTCAAGCTTGTTTTAGGCGCCTCAGCCCAGGTCAACTCGACCATTTGTGCGCGGATAGAACTTTATCTGCTTGCCTTGGCTCGAGACGCCTTGAACCTTGTTGGAGGCGCCTTGGACCCTTGGGATAGACTTTCCAGGAGCTATATAAAGGCCCCTGGAGCCAGGAAATATTCATTCATTCAAGCAATCAACTCTGTAATCATTCCTAGCAACCTCTGAGTGTTCTAAGTGTGTAAAAAGGCTTCTCCGCCTACAGTGAAGGAGATACTCTAGTAGAGTTGTTCAACCGCCTTGGATTAACAACCGTCTTGGTTGTAACCAAGTTAATTTATGGTCTCCTTTTTATTTATGCTCATTTTACGTTTTATTAGTGTTGCATTTTTGAGTTGAAAGCCTTGAGGAGGGTATACTCTTATTTTGCAGGCAATTCACCCCCCTCTTGCCGGCCCCGCTGTACCAACAGTATTCGCCACCACGATCAGACCGTAGTGTCTTGATACTTTTACCATGATGTTTCTCCACATCTGTTGGAGTGTATACTAAAAGCCTAGCTTTTGTATATACATTTATAAGAATCATATTGGTCAAGTGTCTATATTTATATATACCAAATGTAGATGTTCAATTAATTTATATTGTAGATAACATGGTGTGTGGTGTCACACACAGAGGATCATGTTATCAGTACCTTATAAATTATAAACAGTAGCTCACGACCAAGATGGAAAGGAACAAACCATTGGAAGGTCATAGTGTAATTAGGTATTAGTTTATCTTAACTATATAATTACACTAGTACACTTAGAGTGTATTGAGTAGGACCATTAGAGGTCGTTTCTTTTATACTAACTTTATAAAGGAACAAAAACCTCAGTTATTATGGAAGTGTGTGCTCTTAATCCTAATATAATAACAAGCACATATATTTGATATTTATTTCTTTAATTTATCAATGGGTGAGATTTAGTTTGATAAATCAATAAGCCCGATAAGTTGGGAAATGGTATCACTTATAGCGTGTGTTGTTGATTATATAAGGAAACTGTGTTCTAGTAATCTAGGTTGATAATGTCCCTAAGAGGAGCTCATAAGGATTGTCATGTTAAACCCTGCAGGTGGACTTAGTCCGACATGACGATAAGGTTGAGTGGTACTACTCTTGGACTAAGATATTAATTAAATGAGTTGTCAGTAACTCACTTAATTAGTGGACATTCGACATCTTAAACACAGGGAGACTAACACACTCATAATAAGGAGCCCAAAAATGTAATTTGGGATTGGTGCGGTAGTTCAATAATAGTTCTTTACTGGAATGAATTATTATTGATGGAATTAAGTTGTGTGTTTAGGGCGAACACAGGAAGCTTAATTTCATCGGGAGACCAAAACCAATTCCTCCTCTCGGTCCCTATCGTAGCCTCTTGTATATAGAGATTTATACCCACCACATACCCACCTTCTTACCCAACCAATAGGGGCCGGCCAAGCTAAGCTTGAAGCTCAAGCTTAGGGCCGGCCAAGACCCAAAGGTTGAGCCAAGTTAATTGGCCGACCATAGCTTGGAGCCCAAGCTTGATTGGCCGGCCATATTAAAAGGGAATTTATTTTTTAATTAAAATTATTTCTTATGTGGATATCATGGTTTTAAAAGAGAGTTTAAAATTTAAATATTTCCTTTTAAAGTTTTCTACAAAAGATTAAGAAAAGATTTGAAATATTTCCTTATTTGTAGATTGAAAGGAGATTTTATTTTTAAGAAAAACTTTCAGAGGGGGTAGAGGTGCCTTCATGGCTAACGACTCTATTCTTTTCTTCCTCTCTTTTCCTCCTTGGTGTGGCTGGCCCTAGGGTCTTCTCTTCTTCTTCTTTTCTCTTCCTCCTTTGTGGCCGGCAGCATCAACACAAGAGCTTTCCATGGTGGCCGGTTCTAGCTAGGAGAAAAAGGAGAGAAAAGAGGTTTTGTTTCTAGCATCCCTTGGAGCTTGATGGTGGTGGTCGGACCTCTACTTCTCATGGAGAATTCTTGGTGGCCGTATCTAGCTTAGAGAAGAACGAGCTTGGTGGTTCTCGTCTCGGAAGATCGTTGCCCACACAACGTCCAAGATAAGAAGAGGAATACGGTAGAAGATCAAGAGGTTATTTTTGCTTACAAAGAAAGGTATAACTAGTAATTGTTTTTCGCATCATACTAGTTTTCTTTGTATAGTTATTTATGGAAATACCAAACACAAGAGGCATATGATTCTAGAGTTTTTGAAATAGTTTTTTTTCGAGTTTGTGTTTTCTTCTTTTTCGAATTTGTGATTCGATTGTTCCTTTTAGTTAACCTAGAGTTATTTAAGGAAAGAAATATTAGCTTTCCTTAAAAGGTTTTGCCTAGGCGGTGGTGGTTGCTCCCATATTCAAGAAGGCCATGTACCTCGCCATGCAGTTTTGGAAGCCAATTTTGGAAATTAATATTTATGGAATTAATAACTTAGGTAGATTTGAATCAATAGTGTTAAGTTCCGCTTGCGATTCAAATCTAAACCATTAAGAACAGATAAGTTAAATTTGGAATCAATGATGTTAAGTTTCGTCTACGATTCCTAATTTAACTTCTAAAGAACACAATAGGTCATTTAAGGAAAGGTTCGACACTTGTACAAAAATTTTTGTACAGTGGAACCGGTACGGTTTTCCTAGGACTAACTAACAATTGGTATCAGAGCTAGGGTTTGCCTCTGTGTGTTTGGTTTTCAAATTAGGTTATGCACATGTCATACATAATTTAGGCAGGATAATACTAGGATGTGCTAACTTTGTGGTTGCAGGCTCCAACTATTATGGCATATTTTTATTGTGTGTGATTGGACCCTTGGACATGTCAAGGGCATTTAATTGTGTGTGCATGATTGTAAATTTAAATACAACAGGAGCTGAATTAGTTATTACGATTTTACATTTTTTGTTCAATCTAGAATATATGTACATTCCTTTATGGAATATAGGATCGATGTATGTAAAATTCTATATTTGTTGCGGATCGTATCCTTGCGAGGCGTGGTGCTATCGGAGGACTAGAGGCGCAGCGAAACAAGAAGCAAGATAGATGCGACAACTCGACCCGATGGTGATGGCTAAAGATGGCAGCAGCTAGGGTTGGAGCACACAGAGGACAGTGATGAAAATGCCATAATAGTTGGAAAATTAATTTCCATGTTTATTGCTTTTATTTATTGTGATGTGTGTGTATGCATGTGTTATATGCTAGCATAGGTTAAAATTCTTCACCTTAAATAACTAAGTGGGAGAGGGATTAGTGTATTAATCCCACGGTCTCCATTACTGGTTTGTAAGTGATGCAACAAGCTTGCGTGTTGGCTCTGAGTGCCTCCCTCCACAACGGATGAGTTTGTTTGTGGATCACTAGATCAAACTTCCTTAATGGATGGTTATAGGAAGTTATTTAGGATGTGTGTGATCTTCTCCAACTGAAGGGGCACAATTCTATTTAATGGACTTAGTATCAAGTAATGGTATATACTTAGACACATTTAATAGTATCCTCCCCAACGGAGTCACTACTATCACTTGTGTGACCAAAGGGAAACCAACTATTGATTTGTCATAAAACTAAATTGGCAAGATAATAAAATTAATAAACCCCTCTTACAAATGTTTGAATTTGTATACGTCCACACTAACGTGGCATACAAGATTCATGGTATTTGAGGTAATTTTATTTGTCAAAAAGTTATATTGACAAGATAGTCAATGGGTAAAACCCTCCTCTTACAAATGTTGATTTTGTATACGTTCACACTAACGTGGCATGCAAAACTCACAGTGTTTTGAGATGTTGGTAAATTTAAATAGTATTGTTTGAGGAATCAATATTATTTTAAATTTAGAGTCTTGACCAAATATTTGATCAAAGACAAACCAACTATTAATTTTATTTGTCATAGGTTGACAAGATAATAAAATTAATGGATAAAATCTCCTTTTAGAATTTGTATACGTCTACACTAACGTGCCATACAAAATTCACAGGGATTTTTGAGATGTTGGTCTTGACCAAATATTTTTGTGATTCTTAGGTTTTTCAAATGTTAGTCAATCCCCTAATTGTTATACTATAGAATAGACTTAGTAGTCCCAATTGTAATGATTGGAAAACTTGGACATTAAGGTAGATTGTCCTCTCAGAACTGAGAACAATAACGGTGTATTTTATTAGTTGTTGAAATATATTTAGTGGTGTTATCTACCGATACCTGGTTATAGATACAGGAACCACTGATTATGTCTGCAATTCATTGCAGAGGTTCTAGAAAATCTGACAACTATATAAATCACCATCCACATGGGCACTGCTGTAAAAGTAGCAGCTATTGCAGTGGGAGATGTTTATCCTTTGATAGGAATAAAACATGGATTTTAAGAAATTACTTTTAAGTACCAAGTTTAGAAAGAAATTTATTTCAGTTTCTAAACTATTTAAAGAATAAATATTGTGTCTATTTTGATAACAAAGTTGTTATCGAGAAAATAGAAAAGATATCTATTCTGGTACGTTGGATGGCAATTTATAAATCCAATAACTCCCACGATACAACAAATGATAATTAGTAGCACATCTTCTAACTTTAAGAGAAACAACCTTCGAAAATAAACCAATCATATTTTTGGCATCTAAGGCTAGGTTATATTAACTTGAGTAGGATTCAAAGGATCTTAACCAATGAACTCTTGGGTTCATTGGTAGTGGAAATCTTTCCAACCTGCGAGTCTTACTTGGAAGGAAAAATAACAAAGAAGCTTTTAAATCTAAGGGGTATGGAGTTAAAGATATGTTGGAATTGGTTCATTCTAATTTGTGTGATCCTATGACTATCCAGACAAGAGGTAGTATCAAATATTTCGTCTATTTTATAGACAACTATTGAAGATACAAACATATTTACTTGATGTATCGCAAGACTAAGTGCTTTGATTAGTTCAAAGAGTACAAGGCTGATGCGGAGAAACGTTAAAGTAAAAGTATTAAGTCACTATGGTAAGATCGTAGTAAGTACCTCTTGGGACAATTTAGGAGTCACTTATCAAAAGTAGGGATTTAATCCCAACTAACTGCACATGATACACCCCAACAGAATGGTGTAGTAGAAAGAAGGTATAGGACTCTTATAGAAATAATTAGATTAATAATGAGTTATTCAGAAAATTACCAAAATTGTTTTAAGGATATACTCTGAAAATGGAAGTGAACATAGTACCTTCCAAAGTCAGAACTCTCTACTCATATACAATTACTGAATAGGCGTAAGCCTATTTTAAAGCATATTCGGATTCGGGTAGTCCAGCACATATGCTGAAGAGAGACTATGATAAGTTGGATAGGAATTCACTTGTTTGTGGGTTATCCTAGAGAAACGAAAGTAGGTTTATAGTCTTAAAAATCAAAAGGTTATTGTTAGCATCAATGACTGATTTTTAGAAAAATACTATATAATGAATCATAAGCTCATAAGTAAATTTGTTCTTAATAAAGGACATGTCTAATCTAGTACCAACTGTACAAGATGAAATATCACAAGAAACTGCAACACGTATCACAATTGATACACAATTATAGACAGTGCCTCATCGTAGTAGGAGGGTTGTCAAACAACCTAAAAGATACATGTTTTGGGAAAATCTTTAGACTTGATCCCAAATGAACATGAGCTTGAACCCGGACATATAACGAAGCACTCCAAGATAAAGATGCAGCATCTTGGCAAAGAGCAATGAATACAAAATTAGAATATATGTATTCTAATAAAATCTGGAAGCTTGTAGAACCACCAAATGGTGTAAAAGCCATTGAGTGAAAACAGGTCTACAATAGGAAAAGAGGATAGACGGGAAGGTGGAAACTTTCAAAGCAAGGCTTATTGAAAAAGGAAACTTTTTCGCCAGTAGTCGTGCTTAAGTCTATCCAGATTCTTTTATCTATATGGACTATGAGATTTGGTAAGTGTATGTCAAGACAGCTTTCCTTAATAGAAGTCTTGAAGAAAACATCCATATAAAGCAACCAGAAGGGTTCATTGCAAAGAGAAAAGAGCATTTTGTTTGTAAGCTCAATCAGTCTATGGACTGAAGCAAGCTTTAAGGTCTTAGAACATCCGATTATAATCCAGTCTTATGGATTTAGTTACCAGATGAGTCTTGTGTATACAAGAAGTATGATGGAAACGTGGTGGTATTTCTTGTACTATACGTAGATTACATTTTTGATAGTTGGAAATAATATCAAGGTGTTATCGGAAGTAAGGGTATGGTTGTCCAAGCAATTCGTTATAAAGGACTTAGGAGAATGAGCACATATTCTTGGGAACAAGGTTCGCAAGAAAAGAATGTTGTGCTTATCCCAAGCTTTATATAACGAGCTCGTTTTAGCATGCAAGACTTCAAGAAAGGTTTTCTACCTTTTAAGCATGGAGTGTCTTTATCTAAAGAGATGTCTCCGATGACATCAAAGGAGATTGAGGACATGTAAGCAGTTCTTTATGCTTCGACAGTTGGACAACCTAATGTATGCTATGCACGAGATCGGATATCTATTTTGCCTAATGCATAGTTAAGCAGATATCAAAGTAACCCTGGACAAGGACATTGGACTGCAGTAAAGCATATATTGAAGTACCTTAAAGGCACTTGAGATTATATGCTAGTTTATAAGGCATTTAATTTGGTCCCTATGGGTTGTACGGATTTTGACTTCTAATCAGATAGGGACAATAG
Organism: Zingiber officinale; assembly: GCF_018446385.1. Lineage (NCBI taxonomy): Eukaryota > Viridiplantae > Streptophyta > Magnoliopsida > Zingiberales > Zingiberaceae > Zingiber > Zingiber officinale. The sequence continues at coordinate 28,700,971 of NC_056005.1, read as the reverse complement.
TAAGTTGACCTCGGGGTTTTGTGTTTACTTTAGGAGGTGAAGTCATAACTATGGAAGAGTGATAAGCAAAGATGCTTTTTCGGACTCTACCATAAGAAGCTGAGTAAGTGGCAGCCTTTGAGACAGTCATAGAAGCTGTATGGCTCAGATACTTCAAGATAGACTTAGATATGATTTCTGGTTTGTCCAAAGATTATTACAATTTATTGTAATAATAATGGTGCAGTAGCAAACTCGAAGAAACCATAAGTCTATAAGGCAAATAAACATAATAGAGCGCAAGTACCACCCAATACGAGAAATCATATAAACGAGAAAGTGTTGCCGCCTAGATTGCATCAGGTGATCACCTATAGATCCTTTCACTAAGGTCCTTAAGGCAAGAGCTTTTGATGGGCATGTTGAGTGGTTGAGAATCAGATGTATGACAACATTTATGGCAGCATAGTCTTTTAGTATAAGTGGGAGATTGTTGGAGTGTATACTAAAAGCCTAGCTTTTATATATACATTTATAAGAATCATATTGGTCAAGTGTCTACATTTATATATACCAAATGTAGATGTTCAATTAATTTATATTGTAGATAACATGGTGTGTGGTGTCACACACAGAGGATCATGTTATCAATACCTTATAAATTATAAACAGTAGCTCACGACCAAGATAGAAAGGAGCAAACCATTGGAAGGTCGTAGTGTAATTAGGTATTAGTTTATCTTAACTATATAATTACACTAGTACACTTAGAGTATATTGAGTAGGACCATTAGAGGTCGTTTTTTTTTATACTGACTTTATAAAGGAACAAAGACCTCAGTTATTATGGAAGTGTGTGCTCTTAATCCTAATATAATAACAAGCACATATATTTGATATTTATTTTTTTAATTTATTAATGGGTGAGATTTAGTTCGATAAATCAATAAGCCCGATAAGTTGGGAAATGGTATCACTTATAGTGTGTGTTGTTGATTATAGAAGGAAACTGTGTCCTAGTAATCTAGTTTGATAATGTCCCCAAGAGGAGCTCATAAGGATTTTCATGTTAAACCCTGCAGGTGGACTTAGTCCGACATGACGATAAAGTTGAGTGGTACTACTCTTGGACTAAGATATTAATTAAATGAGTTGTCAGTAACTCACTTAATTAGTGGACATTCGACATCTTAAACACAGGGAGACTAACACACTCATAATAAGAAGGAGCCCAAAAATATAATTTGGGATTGGTGCGGTAGTTCAATAATAGTTCTTTAGTGGAATGAATTATTATTGATGGAATTAAGTTGTGTGTTCAGGGCGAACACGGGAAGCTTAATTTCATCGGGAGACCAAAACCAATTCCTCCTCTCGGTCCCTATCCTAGCCTCTTGTATATAGAGATTTATACCCACCACATACTCACCTTCTTATCCAACTAATACGGGCCGACCATGCTAAGCTTGAAGCTCAAGCTTAGGGCCGGTCAAGACCCAAAGGTTGAGCCAAGTTAATTGGCCAACCATAGCTTGGAGCCCAAGCTTGATTGGCCAGCCATATTAAAAGGGAATTTATTTTTTAATTAAAATTATTTCTTATGTGGATATCATGGTTTTAAAAGAGAGTTTAAACTTTAAATATTTCCTTTTAGAGCTTTCTACATAAGATTAAGAAAAGATTTGAAATCTTTCCTTATTTGTAGATTGAAAGGGGATTTTATTTTTAAGAAAAACTTTCCTTTTTAACCATGATCATAATTTAAAAGAGAAGTTTAAAAATTAAATATTCTCTTTTATTAGTTTCTACAAAAGATTAAGAAAAGATTTGATATATTTCCTTATTTATAGATTGAAAAAAGATTTTAATTTTTAGAGATAACTTTCCTTTTTAGAAATTATCCACATGTTTAAAATAAATATTTTAATTTATAAAATTTTCTTTTTATTAACCAATCATGAAGGGATTAAAATTATTGGAGAAATTTTATAAATTTCCGGAAACAAATTAGGAAGTTTTAATTCTTGTTTTAATTAAAACTTTCCTTGTTTTGGGGAGAAAGTGGCCGGCCATGATGTTTAAGAGAAGAAAATTGTTTTTTAATTAAAATAAATTTTCTTTTTCATGGCAAAAGAATTAAGGAAGTTTTTATTTAAATTTCCTTATTTGCCAAGACCAAGGATTATAAAAGAGGGGGTAGAGGTGTCTTTATGGCTAACGACTCTATTCTTTTCTTCCTCTCTTTTCCTCCTTGGTGTGGCCGGCCCTAGGGTCTTCTCTTCTTCTTCTTTTCTCTTCCTCCTTTGTGGCCGGCGGCATCAACACAAGAGCTTTCCATGGTGGCCGGTTCTAGCTAGGAGAAAAAGGAGAGAAAAGAGGTTTTGTTTCTAGCATCCCTTGGAACTTGATGGTGGTGGCCGGATCTCTACTTCTCATGGAGAATTCTTGGTGGCCGTATCTAGCTTGGAGAAGAAGGAGCTTGGTGGTTCTCGTCTTGGAAGATCGTTGCCCACACAACGTCCGAGATAAGAAGAGGAATGCAGTAGAAGATCAAGAGGTTATTTTTGCTTACAAAGAAAGGTACAACTAGTAATTATTTTTCGCATCATACAAGTTTTCTTTGTATAGTTATTTATGGAAATACCAAACACAAGAGGCATATAATTCTAGAGTTTTCGAAATAGTTTTTTTTCGAGTTTGTGTTTTCTTCTTTTTCGAATTTGTGATTCGATTGTTCCTTTTGGTTAACCTAGAGTTATTTAAGGAAATAAATATTAGCTTTCCTTAAAAGGCTTTGCCTAGGCGGTGGTGGTTACTCCCATATCCAAGAAGGCCATGTGCCTCGCCATGCAGTTTTGGAAGCCAATTTTGGAAATTAATATTTATGGAATTAATAACTTAGGTAGATTTGAATCAATAGTATTAAGTTCCGCTTGCGATTCAAATCTAAACCATTAAGAACAGATAAGTTAAATTTGGAATCAATGATGTTAAGTTTCGTCTGCGATTCCTAATTTAACTTCTAAAGAACACAATAGGTTATTTAAGGAAAGGTTCGACACTTATACAAAAATTTTTGTACAGTGGAGCCGGTACAGTTTTCCTAGGACTAACCAACAACATCAACCCTGTACTCTTTGAACTTATCAAAGCACTCAGACTTGTGACACATCAAGTAAATATATCCATATCTCGAATAATCGTCTATAAAAGAGACAAAATATTTGTAACCACCTCTTGCCTGGATAGACATAAGACCACACAAATCAGAATGAACCAGTTCTAACATATCTTTGGCTCTATACCCCTTCGACTTAAAAGCTTCTTGGTTATTTTTCCTTCCAAGTAAGACTCGTAGGTTGGAAAGTTTTCCACTACCAATGAACCCAAAAGTTCATCGGCTATCATCCTTTGAATCCTACTCAAGTTAATATAACCTAGCCTTAGATGTCAAAAATAAGATTAGTTCATTTCCGAATGTTGCTTTCTCTTAAAAGAGTTAGAAGATGTGTTATTAATTTCCATTTGTTGCATCATGGGAGTTATTGGATTATAAATTGTCAACCAACGTACCAGAAAAAATAACTTCCCTATTTATCTTGATAATACCTTTGTTATCATAAATAGACAGAATATCCATCCTTGTATTGTTTATAAACTGAAATCAAGTTCTTTCTAAAACTTGGTACGTAAAGACAATTTCTTAAAACTAATATTTTATTCCTATAAACATCTCCCACTGCAACAGCTACTACTTTTGTAGCATTACCCATGTAAATAGTGATTTCTCATTCGTGTAGTTGTCGGATTTCCTGGAACCCCTGCAATGATTTGCAGACATGATCAGTGGTTATCATATCTATACACCAGGTACTGGTAGATAACACCTCTAATCATGTTCCAACTTGTACATCATGTTTTGGCCAATAGGCATGATCTGATGCTGATGTTGCAGCACATTTGATATAAAAACCAAATGTAACTCCGCGCCATCTCATCTACCTTGACCCATTTTCTATGATATTCAATCTCCTCTTCACTAGAATCGTTATTAGGCACATTAGAGCAGACCTCTAATAGTACAAACTAATAGCCTTCAGCAGTTAGGACAATGTCTAGGTTTCTTTTCCAATCTATGTAGTTGGGACCAGTAAGTTTGTTCTCTTTCAGTATAATGGCCAATGGGTTGAAAGTCATCCTAAGAATCACAAAATAAACTTTGGTCAAGACTCTAAATTTAGAATAATATTGATTCCTCAAACAATATTATTTAAATTTACTAACACATCAAACATTATGAATTTTGCATGTCACAATAGTGTAGACGTATACAAAATCAAACATTTGTAAGAGGAGGTTTTACCCATTAATTTTATTCTTGTTAACCTAATTTTATGACAAATAAAATTAATAGTTGATTTTTCCTTCGATCGCACAAATAATAGCAGTGACTCCGATGGGGATGATACTATTAAATGTGCCTAAGTGTATACCATTACTTGATACTTAGTCCATTAAATAGGATTGTGCCCCTTCAGATGGAGAAGATCACACGCTCCTAAATAATTTCCTATAATCATCCATAAAGGAAGTTTGATCTAGTGATCTGCAAACAAACTCATCCAATGGGGAGGGAGGCACTCAAAGCCAACACACAAGTTTGTCGCATCACTTACAAACCAGTAATGAAGACTGTGAAATTTATTTACTAATCCCTCTCCCACTTAATTATTTAAGGTGAGGAATTTTAACCATGCAAGCACACATCACATGCGCACACACATCACAGTAAATAAAAGCAATAAATATGGAAATTAATTTTCCAACTATTATGGCTCCTTCCATCATTGTCCTCCGTGTGCTGCCAACCCTAGCTGCTGCCATCTTTAGCCACCGCAATCGGGTCTAGTCGCCGCATCTATCTTGCTTCTTTTTCCATTGCGCCTCTGGTCCACAAATAGTACCACGCCTCGCAAGGATACGATCCGCGATAAAAATAGAATTTTACATATTTCGATCATATATTCCACAAAGGAATGTACATGTAATCTAGATCGAAACAAAAATGTAAAATCCTTAAAACTAATACAGCTTCTGCTGTATTTAATACATACAATCATACACACAAAAAAATGCCCTTGACATGTCGAAGCGTCCAATCACACACAATATCTATAAGTCATAATAGTTGGAGCCTACAACCACACAGTTAGCACATCCTACTATTATCTTGCCTATATTATGTATGACATGTGCATAATTAAACTGAAAACCAAGCACACAGAGGCAAACCCTAGCTCTGATATCAATTGTTGGTTGATACTTGGAATATCATACCGGTTCCCTTGTACAAAAATTTTGTACAAGTTCTGAACCATTCCTAACAACGTATTGTGTTCTTTAGAAATTAAATTAGGAATCGTAAGCGGAACTTAACATTATTGATTCCAAATTTAACTTATCTGTTCTTAGAGGTTTAAATTTGGATCACAAACGATACTTAACATTATTGATCCAAATCCATCCATGTTACAAATTCAATTAAATATTAATTTTAAAGATCGGCTTCCAGATTAAATATGGTGAGGCACTAGGCCTTCTTGGGTATGGGAGCATCCACCACTTCCTAGACAAAGCCTTTCAACGAAATTTAATATTTAATTTCCTTATAGTAACTCTAGGTTTAACCAAAAGAAACAATCGAATCACAAGATCAAAAAAAAAAAGAGCACAAACTCGAATCACAAATTTGAAACCTAGAATCATATGCCTCTTGTGTTTAGTATTTCAAAATCTATACAAAGAAAAACTAGTATGATGCAGAATAGAATTACTAATTATATCTTTCTTTGTAAGCAACAACCTCCTGATCTTCTATCGTATTCCTCTTCTTATCTCGGATGTCGTGTGGGCGACGATCTACCGAGACGAGAACCACCCAATCTTCCTTCTTCTCCAAGCAAGTTTCGGCCACCACGAGAACTCCAAGAGAAGATGAGGTTCGACCACCACCAAGCTCCAAGGGATGCTAAAAAACAAGACCTCCTATCTCTCCTTCTTCCTTTAGCAAGATCCGGCCACCAACCAAGCTCCTTGAGATGAAGATGTCGCCGGCCAAGGAAGAAGAACAGGAGAGGGAGAGGAAGAGAGGGGGCGGCCACCAACCAAGGAAGAGAGGAAATAATAGAAGAGATATTGTTATGAGGTGAGGCACCTCTACCCTCTCTTTTATATTCCTTGGTCTTGGCAAATAAGAAAAGTTTTATTACAACTTCCTTATTCTCTTTGCCAATGAAAGGAAAGTTTAATAAAATTTCCCTTTCAAACTATATATTGCCGGCCACCTTAATCCCTCCAAATAAGGAATGTTTTAAACACAAAATTAAAATTTCCTAATCTGTTTCCGGAAATTTTTAAATAAAAATTTCTCTTTTGAAAAATTCCCTTCATAGTTGGTCATAAAAGGAAACTTTTATAAATTAAAATCTCTCTATTAAAACATATGGATGATTTACAATAAGAAAAGTTTTCTCTAAAATTAAAATCTTCCTTTCAATGTACAAATAAGGAAAGATATTAAATCTTTTCTTAATCTTTTGTAGAAACTATAAAAAGACAGATTTAATTTTAAAACTCTCTTTTAAAATCATGAGGATGGTTACAAAAAAGGAAACTTTTATCAAAAATTAAAATATTCCTTTTAACTACAAATAAGGAAAGATATCAAACCTTTCACTTAATATTTTGTAGAAAACTATAAAAGGAAATATTTAAATTTTAAACTCTCTTTTAAAACCATGCCTTCCACATAATAAAAGATTTTTTAAAAAATAAAATCCTTTTATTTTAATGTGGCCGGCCACACCAAGCTTGGGTTCAAGCTAGGGTCGGCTACCTAATGAAACCAACTCACCTTGGTTTGGTCGGCCCTAGCTTGGGCTCCAAGCTAGGCTTGGTCGGGCACCTTAAGGTGGGTAAGAAGGTGGGTATGGGTGGATATAATGCTTTATAAATAAGATGCTACGATAGGGACCAAGAGGACGAATTGGTTTTGGTCTCCCGATGAAATTAAGCTTCTCGTGTTCGCCCCGAACACCCAACTTAATTTCATCAATAATAATTCATACCACTAAAGAATTATTATTGAACTACCGCATCAATCCCAAATTACATTTTGGGCTCCTTCTTATCATGAGTGTGTTAGTCTCCCTGTGTTTAAGATATAGAATGTCCACTAATTAAATGAGTTACTAACAACTCACTTAATTAATATCTAGCTCCAAGAATAGTACCACTCAACCTTATTGTCATGTCGGACTAAGTCCACCTGCAGGGTTTACATAACAATCCTTATGAGCTCATCTTGGGGACATTATCAACCTAGATTCCTAGGACACAATTTCCTTCTATAATCAACAATACACACTATAAATAATATCATTTCTCAACTTATCGGGTCTATTGATTTATCGAATTAAATCGCACCTTTTGATAAGTCAAAGAAATAAATACTATATATATGTGCTTGTTATTATATCAGGATTAAGAGCACACACTTCCATAATAACAAAGGTCTTGTTCTTTTATGCAGTTAGTATAAAAAGAACTTACCTTCAAATGGTCCTGCTCAAGATACTTAGAGTGTGCTAGTGTAATTTTATAGTTAAGATAAATTAATACCAAATTATACTACGACTATTCCAATGGTTTGTTCCTTTCCATCTTAGTCGTGAGCTACTGTTTATAATTTATAAGGAATTGATAACATGATCTTCTATGTGTGACACCACACACCATGTTATCTACAATATAAATTAATTGAACAGCTACACTTAGCATATAAATATAGACATTTGACCAATGTGATTTTTTATTTCAAAAATAAATGTTTACAAAAAGCTAGACTTTTAGTATACACTCTAACATTGACAACTGGTTTTCTCGCGCGATCGTGAGGAAACTTGAATCGATCGATCGATGGATTCAAGCCTTCGTCTAGAGAGCACAGAGGTACTCTGAATCGATCGACCAATCGATTTAAGCCTCCCCATTAGATCAGCTGATCGATTGGGATACGACTATTGCGTAGGATGCAGGTTTTGGACGGTCAAGATTGCTGGGATCTGACATTGCAATCAATTGGGAGGAGCCCCAATCGATTGGAAGCCCTAGAAGCGCATATATAAAGGCGATGAAGTGTTCAAATGATGCAACCTTTCTTCCCGATCTTCACGCACTCTTCCACGACATTCATCATTAGTTCTTGAAGGCTCTTGAAGACAAGTGCAGGTGCACTTCCAAGGTTCAAGAGGCATCAACAAGCAACAAGTAAGCAAGATGAAGGTTTTTCTTTGAATTCTTGTATTTTTCTTCTTGCGTGTGTTGTATTTATTATGTGAGTGTTGTACGAGGTTTCTCCACCTCCGGTAGTTACCGAAAAAGAGTGTTTTTGTTAGTGGAGTGAGCGTCGTGTGTGGATCCTTGGATTAGTCACCTCTTCATAAGGTGGATATCAAGTAAATCCTTTGTGTTAACATTCTAAGTTTGTTTCTAGTTCATTCTGCTGCAATAATATTATCATGAAGTAAGACAACAAGCGCGACGAACTATTCACCCCCTCCCCCCTCTCCTCTAACACAAATCGACCCTAACAATCTTCAATATTAATTTGTTAAAAGAATTAAAAATCTGAACTATAAAAAAAGTGCTTCAACATTTGGAAAAGCAGTAAGACGTGAGACACAAACGGAAGCATTTGCAGTTAATTCTCGACAAAGAAGGCATGATTAATTCTCAGAAAGTCAGACGGTAAGTGTCAGGTTGATTTACTTCCATAGTTTATATGGAAATTGTTGGCGCTGGGAATTCCGTTCTATTTAACTTTCCCGTACAAAAAAAATTATACAAATACAGAACGATTCCTAGCAACCCGCACGTTCGATCAGACATGTGTTTGATCAATCAAGCAAATTCTTGATTGATCAAAGCGCACCTTGATCGAAGCACAAGATTGCTGGTCTCTTGTGTTGATATTTAAAATCGATATCCAAAATCGACATGAATAAAAACGAAACCAATTACACTATGGAATTAAAGAACTAGTTGTACCTTTCTTCATAGCTAAAGACCTCTTGATCTTCTGTCGTATTCCTCTCCTCTTCTCGGACGTCGTGTGGGCGACGATCTACCAAGACAAAACACCCGAACCTTTCTTCTTGTTTCCAATCTTTCAGCCACCAAGAAATGCTAGAATAGGATGCCTCCTTCTCTTCTTCTTCTCCTCCAAGCAACCGGCCACCAAGTGCTTCTTCTCTTCTTCTTCTTCTTCTTCTTCTCCTTCAAGCCGTGACCACCAAGGTGAGATGGGCGCCAACCCTAGAGGGAAGAAAAAGAGGAAGAAAAGGATATATGCCATCGGCCCTAGGGAAGGAAAAATAGAGAGGAAGGGGTCGGCCACAAGAGAATAGAAGAGAGTCTTAGGTTATTGTTTTTGGGGACCACCCCCTCCTCTTCTTTTATATTCTTTGCTGGCGACTAAAAAGGAAAGATTTTAATAAAATTTTGTTTAGAAAAATTCTCCTTTTTATTCCTATTGTGGATAGTTACAAAAATGAAAGATTTTAATAAAAAATTATAATCTCTCTTTTGAACTATTGTAAATAGTTATAAAAGGAAATAATTTTTAACAAAATTCTGTTTTAAATAAAACCTTCCTTTTATTACTATTATGGTCGGTCCCTTGCTTGGGCACCAAGCAAAGCTTGGCCGACCCTCATCTTAGGCACCAAGCAAGGCTTGGCCGGCTCTCATCTTGGGCACCAAGTAAGGCTTGGTCAGCCCCTTGCTTGGGCACCAAGTAAGGATGTGGCCGGCCCCTTTCTTGGGTAGGAAGCAAAATGAAAACAGGTGAATGCGAGGCTTTATAGAGGCTACAACAGAGACCGAGAAGAGGAATTAGTTTTGACCTCCTGATGAGCTTGAGCTTCCTGTGTTCGACCCAAACACCCAAGTCAAGTTCATCACTAATAACTCATATCACTAAAGAGTTATTATTGAACTACCGCACCAATCGCATATTACAATATGGGCTCCTACATATCATGAGTGCGTTAATCTCCCTGTGTTTAAGATATCATATGTCCGTTAATTAAATGAGTTACTGACAACTCACTTAATTAACATCTGACTCCAAGAGTAATACCACTCAACTTTATTATCATGTCGGACTAAGTCCACCTGCAGGGTTTACATGATAATCTTTATGAGCTTCTCAAGGGGACATCATCAATCTAAATAAATAGGACATAGTTTCCTTTTATAATTAACAATACACTATATAAATGGTATTATCTCCCAACTTATTAGGTCTATTGATTTAACGAAAAAATCTCACCAATTGATAATTTAAAGAAATAAATACTAAGTATATGTGCCTGTTATTATATCGGGATTAAGAATACACACATCCATAATAATCGAGGTTCTGTTCTTTTATGCAGTCAGTATAAATCGAACAACCTCAAATGATCCTGCTTAATACATACATAGTGTACTAATGTAATTATATAGTCAAGATAAACTAATACCAAATTATACTACAACCGTTCCAATGGTTTGTCCCTATTTATCTTGATTGTGAGCTACTTTTTATAATTTATAAGGAACCGATAATATGATTTTTTGTGTGACACCATACACCGTGTTATTTATAATATAAATTAAATGAACAACTATATATATATAATATAAATACTTGATGATTCTTATTTTAAAATATTTTAAAAATAGATGTTCATATAAAAATTAAATTTATAGTATACATCTCTCAATAGAAATTTTAGTGGGACCGGTGAGATTAGATATGAGTAGACCAATTTAATTAGCTGCCATCTGAAATGACTCCTTGTGAGAAACGTTTTGACCCTCCGACATCTTGAACGCAAATTTTACACAGAATTGATTTCGCGATGAAAAAGTATTTCAGATGTCGAATAATCACTCGTCGATATTCCAAGAGCTACAGCAGTGTTAATTTAAGTTAAATACTTTTTAGCAATACTATCCTATAAAACTCATAATCCAAAAAATAAAAATAAGGAACACTAAAGTTGCAACAAAGTTTTATATAATTTTAGTAAAAAAAATCATCCGTATTGAATGTGTATTTCAATAGGTAAGAAATAAATTATTTAATAAACTTACTAAGTAATTAATATATATACATTTAGCTAATTAAATCATTAAATTAGTTCCCTTAATAATAAATTAATTAATTCAAATAAATTTTTTTATAATGATAATTAACTTAGGAGTGCAAATGATTCGAGCAGCTTGGTCAAAACACGATTCAAGTTCGGTGTTGATCGAGCTCGAGCCGACTCATTTAATATTCGAGTCGAGCTCAAGTCCATTTAATATTGGCTCGATGATTCGTCGAACTTGTTCGAACCAGACTAATTTAGTATTTTAATATTTAAAATAATTTATATTTTAAAATTAAATAATAAGTTATAAAGATGTTGATGGTTAACCTATTTCATTAGGTAGTTAAGTAGAGGTTGAAGATTTAAATCTCTAACTTACATAATTTATTTTTTTTCATTTAAATTTACTATTTCAAACTGTGCTTGAGCCCATAGTTAAATGGTCGAGTTCGGAGCTCAGATTTAAAAATTCGCTCGATCTCGAGCCGAGGTTGGGTCGTGAATACTTAAAATTATTATTTTAATTTGTTGAATAATTAGTTAGTTAATTTAAACAAGTCGTGTTAAAATAAATTAAATGATTCATTTATTTCCTAATTAATTACTATTGCAAGGGAAATAAAATAGGAAAAGAAATTATAAGGGTGTCCTTTATTATCATTTTCATTAAAATGGTATCCTTTATTATCATTTTCGTCGAGTACCTCCTCTAAGTCAACCAGTGTCCAATGGCCTTCTTTCCATTCCAAAAAGATTCTACGAGAAGCCTTACGTGATATGCTTAAATTGATTATTTCTCTTAAACCCATTGCTAGCTGAGGTATCAACATAAAAATCAGCCGGATGATCCAATGGGCTAGATGAACCATCACAATTTGTAATCATTATAAGAAAAAAACTTTGATAGACAACACTTTAAAAGTATTGTCGATGTGATTAAAAAAACGTTATTAAAAGTCTACATAAAGACAGCTTTAAAAGCATTATCGTTTATAGCAAAGACAATACTTTTATAATACTTTGAAAGTATTGTCGTTTTTTACAAAGACAACACATAAAAAGTGTTGTCTTTTTTAAAAACAATGCATAAAAAATATTGTCTTTCTTAAAGACAATATATACAAAACGTTATCTTTTTTAACAAAGACAATAATTTCACAACGCATCAAAAAGCGTTATTTTTTTTAGCAAAAAAACAAGAGATTTTAAACTATTGTCTTTTAATACAAAAGACAAATAAAAGATAAATGAACACGAATCTACTTCAATCAATAATATATTATTAAATAAACAATCAAGATAATTATACAAATTATCATCCTTACACTTCTATAACAAACATAATTACTCGCATACAAAGAAATTTTAATTAGGAGACACTCAAAACTACTCTTATCGACTACATTCTATTGCATGAACTTAAAAGATCTTGATAGATGCTACTTATCCTCTTGACTTGAATGTTCTTTACTCATTGGCTTTAACCATCTTCTCGCTTAAATCCCAAAGCCTTCTTATAGTTCTTCATCTAAGTACTTCCCAGTCACATCCCTGAGGTTCGGATACAGTATCACATAGCATGTAGTTGCTGCTCTTGTAATCATTCATACCCGAGCTATTTAGCTAGAGTTTTTTAATACCTCCATTCACTTTCAAAATATCTGAAAAGGCACTATATGTGAAATTTCCATAATCTCAACATCTAATGAAAGACAAGAGGAATAAGCAAACGACATGTGAAATTTTCACAATCTCAACTTCTATCATCCAAGAAGTCAAAACCTTATTCCCCAAAAGTCAAGAAATTAATACATCAAAACAGAGTCAACTGGAATAAAACTACCAACTAAACATAAAGACAAATATATAGAAAGTAAATACCTTGCTGATGACATGTAAGATTGTTTCTGTAATCCATATGATAAGGTCTGACTGGGATAACTAGTATATGCTCTATGTAGGTGTTTATATATTCACAATGTTGAGATTCAGATACAGTCAAAGTTCTGTCACCCAAAACTAACTCCAGCAACAATGCAAATCCATTATGTGAAAAAAGAAAAGAATATAGAATAAAGAAAATTCATGTATATGATAATAGACATGAAATATAAAACAGGAGAATAAACAAGATTCAAAATATAAACCAATTCAGTATGCTTACATAACTTTTAGGCAAATAAAAAAGCTAACAAATTCAAGATAAAAAAGAATTTGAACAGACTCGATTCTCAGCAGTGTAAATTGGACATAAAAGAAAGCTTAATGTCTATTCCAACTTTACTTTTGCAACTTCCTTTATTTCCAAATGTATATCAGGCTCAACTATTCAGGATCAATCACTTGAATTTTAATCCTCAAGAAAAAAAATCCCAAATAGAACATTAGTAAGATTGCAAAAAATGAATTTTGCATGTATTTGATCTGTTGTAGCCATAATCAAAACATACACAATTTCTAGATTTGTCAAATTTTCAATGCTCGCGGAAAGTACACCAGATAGATTCTGGCTTGGAGTGCCTCTGCAGGAAATATCATAATAAATGTTTTTTAAAAGTTTAGAATACAAAGAACAAGCTATAAACTTCATATATGTACTAAGAAATAAGAAAGAAATGCAAAAGGTGAAATAAATCATGATGCTTACAGTCAAATCACCAGGTTTTGAGATGAGCAAGTGATCATGGTCCAGCTACACGAATCAACAGAGATCTGGTCCCAGTTCTCTACAAGAGAGATCTGGTCCCAGTTCTCTCGAACATTATGTGGATCCTCTATAGATACTTTGAAGCCCATCAGAGCTTGCACTACAAATAGAAACCAAATAAATACATCGAGAATAGGAGAAAGAAGAAGCTTTAAGCAAATTAAATCATTTGTGCTTGTTTTACCTTCAAAGTTAACACTTTTAGGGGATAACACAGCAGATGAGGTTATTCAGGACCAGCGGAAGTGCACCCAAAAAACCAGAAACTTATAGCTTTTCCATTCCATTGATCTCAGAATCTAAGAACAAGTGAACTAGAAGGTTATTCAGGACCGGTGGAAGTGGAAACTAGTCTAACCTAATGACATCCAAATGAAGAACAAGCATCGTGGAAACAAAATCACTAAACTAACAAGCATTACATGGAATTAAATTAAAGAAATTGCATCAACTAAAACCTATCTAATGGAAAAGACATTTAATCAAACACTTGGTGGGCATGAGTCAATGAAACCATAATGTGTAGAAATTGAAACATAGGAGGTCAAATTAATATAAGAACAAGCATCGTGGAAACAAAATAACTAAACTAACAAGCATTACATGGAATTAAATTAAAGAAATTGCATCAACTAAAACCTATCTAATAGAAAAGACATTTAATCAAACACTTGGTGGGCATGAGTCAATGAAACCATAATGTGTAGAAATTGAAACATAGGAGGTCAAATTAATATAAGCACTTAACATTCAACAATAACAATCCACAGACATAAATGATGCATAACAAAATCAACCCAACCAACACATGAAGATCAACCACAGGTCGGAAGAAAGCTACTGCCCGGAGGATGAATGAAGGAAGAACTATTGGAATGCGAAGAAGGGCTACTACTGTGAGGAAGGGTGGTCGAATCTCTTATTCTAGCCCAAAGAAGGAGATGGTCAGCCTAATGGGTGAAAACTAACAGCAGAGGTGGACAGAGTCGCGTCAATGATGGGCGAAGCTCCACTTCTAACCCGAAGAGGAGAGGAAGGGCGCCGCTTGGTTTTGGGCATGCAGGAGATGAAGCATCGGTAGCAAATTGGGGGTGAGGCAATGTGGTGGAGGATTGAGATAGAGTGGAGAGTTGGCAACCGGTCGGTGGTGATGAGGAAGGCGAGGGTAGCGCCGCCGGCCTTCGTGGTGTCCAGTAGAGAGCAGAGCAGCATCCGACGTTCGGAGCGTGAGAAGCCGACAGTGGAAGCAATGGTGTCAGGGCAGAAAATCATGAAGGGCGGCGTAGATGAAGAGTTCCTTAGCTACGGTGTGAATTGGAGAGGGAAGGTGATGGTGACCGGCCGGCAACGGTGGAAAGGAGGTGGACCGCCGGCCGTGAGGAAGAGATGGAGAAGAGAGGAGTGGCGTCGATGCGTTAGCTATTTTGTGTCAGGAAGCCGAGAAAAAAAATGATGGCATGCATGAAGGTTGAGAAGGATTAAGTTTCTTAGTGGGTCGGGAGAAAGGTGGGTGCCAAAGTGAAACTTAGAGTTTTTCTATTCTTTAGTTGTATTCAATGATTTAGATCATCTCAGATTTAGATGAGGGTTTGATAATAAATAATATTTTTTAGAAATCATTGTCGAAGACACTAAAAAAAAATTAATAGACAATGTTTTTCAAAAAAATATTATCTTTGACTCATAAAAATCACTAATAGACAACGATTTTTAAAAAAATATTGTCTATTAGTAAGAAAATAAAAAAATAAATAATATTTTTTACTAAAAGCGTTGTTAAAAAAGAGACAATGCTTTTTAAAAAATACATTTTCTTTTAAATATTGTAAAATTCTAATTTTCTTGTAGTGAATCTTAATATGGGGTGAACGGCTTTTATGGCATGGTAGAACTTCAAGTAATTCTCTCGCTAATTTTTCTTCCAGCGGCCTTCATTTCCAACTGCAGCATACTCTAATTACAAAGGTTCTGGATGTCCCATATCAGCATGAACAGAGCCCCACTTTGAATCAGGGCTTCCCTTAGCAAACTCGATATTATCTAAAACATGATGAACAAAAGGAGAAATGCCGATAATATCCATTTGATCCTGATGGCTAATTTCATTATTGACAAACAAAGGTGAACTGTCACCTCAGTGGCCCTTCAAGATAACTCTCCATTATTTGGAAAGAAGGTAAATTACGAGGGACTTCGTTCAACTATAGCAATACATGCAACAAGAGGTTGATACAATTAACGGGACATTCCACACCCATTAAGAATCGATCTAGACTTATTAGCAGCAACATCCATACAGGAAACAACTATGTCACCCCGTGGGTATAGATAATTTCATTATTGAATACTCATGTAGGCTACGTCAATGTCCTCAGCAAGCTGAAGAAACTCAAGGTATCCTAGCCCATCATTAGTCATGTACATCAATCACCAAAGTGCCTAGTGTTAGTTATTATTTCTAATTGGTAGACTTAATTGTAAGTTGCACATATAAGTACAAACTCAACTCATTAAAGTGATTAACTTAGGCTTATTGAGTTTCGATTATTGAATATAGACCTTGTATGTGTAGAACCTATAATCTCACATCTATTATCATCTATATACTGATAATAGATATTCACTATATATAGGATCTATAGTCTCGCATCTATTATTATCTATGGGTTGATAATAGATGTTCACTAGATATAGGATTGGTCCCCAAAGGTTTAGGATTTAATCTTGACATAGTTTCTTGTTTCCTATTGACAAGAAGTTTTATGGTGCCGTCATCCCCTAAGTCCCTTGGAAGATCCTCCCCGTTTACTTAAGCTTCTTCTTCAAGGTCTTCTAAGTGAGGGTAAAGGACAAAGACATCTTCAATCTGATTCTTTGTCATTATATTTATATATTCATTTTCTTATGACATATTTAATTGATGAAACTAAATTTTCTTGTTCTTATATTTCCTATATGTGAGTTCTTTATATTTTAAAATTCATGCGATTTAGGTTTTTACAAGAACTATCATTTGTTATTTGTATGCTAGATCAAGTTTTTCTTGTTAATATAAATTTTTTATCATTGAAAATTATATAAAAGAGCACTAGGATAGACTTATTTTTTCAGTTTTTCGTGTTTCTGCGAAGAATAAGAAGAACGGCGAAAATAGTTAATATTTAACCTAATTTTAGGTAAAATTATGATTTAATCAATTATTTTGATTGAGCAATCGATTTCCGAGTCTAAAATTTTAAATAGAAATAATTAAAATTCAATTAATTAATAATCTTAAACTCGTGACTCCGTCAATTTTAATCAATTAAATTTATTTTTTTTAATGGATTGAAATTATTATTATTGTTTTTTAAAACAGTAAACATACTGTTTCAATTGTATCAATGTTTCGGAAAAAAAAACTTAATTGTTTGAATGCAAACAGTGGGGAAAAACCACAATTCGACGTGAACTGTGCACAAAATAAGGAAAAACAAACTGTTTCAATGAAACATCATTTCAATAAATAAAAAAACACATTAAATTTTTTATACATGAATAATTAAAAAATAAATAATATTAAATAATATTAATTAATTAATTATAGAATTAGAATAAAGTTTTAATTTCTTTAAAAAGGTTATATATATATAATTATGTAGTTACATATAGTAAACTTTCGAATCGATTGGGATAATCGATTGGATCATACTAATTAACTACCATAAGGTATCAATTGATTAATAAATCTAATTTTATATTGTTAAGGTTGATTAAATAATTTCTGTTCGAATTAAGTTCCTAGAGTTTTCTTGGATCTATCTACACAATGTGCTACTAAGTTGAACTAATGTGTCAGCCTAAAGAAATACACCTTAGGTAGATTTAGTACATTTTATGTTGGTAGACATATATCTATACTAAAATGAATCGGTCCAAAAGAAGGTTACTTTTATGCTAGATATATGCACAAGGTAGTTTACAACTATGAAATAAAATATTATTTTATTCAGATCATGCACAAAATATGTCAGTCCATTCAAAGGAAGACATATTATATGGTTGATTAAGGTTGTTGTGAACTATAAATCAAAATATAACTCATATAAAGTATCATATTATGCGCACAATGGGTCGGCCCAAAGGAAGAAACATTGTGTGACCAATTAAAATTTGAGTTATCTTAGAGAGTATCACTAACAAATAATATATCGACCCAAAGGCAGACATATTATGTTGTACTTGATATCTCATAAAGAGCTCATTTATATGCATTTAAATTTTATTTTATTTGTATAATTTTATATTACTTATATGTTCTTGGCTTTAATTAAGTTTAAATAAATTTCTCTCTTTAAATTCTAGTGCAATCTGTAACTGCCAGCATTAATAACATCCCAACACTAACTGATTCAAATTTTGTTGAATGCAAAAACTATGTGACTGTAGTCTTAGGCTGCATGAACTTAGACTATGCATTAAGGAATGATTGTCTCGTACCTCTGACCAGTGCTAGCACTATAGAGCAAAGGGTTGAATTTTAGCTGTGGGAGAGATCAAATCACATGTGTCTGAGTATCATGTAGCTTTTCATACCGGCACCAATAAAGGACTCAATAATAAAGGGAGGAGATGTTAGGAGTTTCCTGGACCAATTAGCAGATCAATTCACCTCAAATGAAAAGGTCGAGACTACCACACTTCTTAAGAAGTTGGTAGCCATGCGGTGCAATGGTAAAGGAAATATAAGGGAGTATATTATGGAGATGTCCAATATAACGACAAGTCTAAAAGTACTAAAACTCGATATGTCTGAGGGTATGTTAGTGCATTTTTCTTTGATGTCTCTACCTGCACGATTCACTTCTTTTAAAATATTGTATAATACTCAAAAGGAAAAGTAGACATTGAATGAGCTTATTGCTCAATGCGTGCAAGAGGAAGGGAGACTAAAAATTGAGATATCTAAGAGTGTTCGCTTAGCATCTGGTTCTCAAAATGCGAGTAAGAAACGAAAGAGGATCAATAACAAAGGAAAAGAAAAATAAACTACAGATTCTAGAGGCAATGTCCATAAGGAGCACAACAAGCAGGATAAGGAATCCACTTGTTTCTTTTACAAGAAGAAATGTCATATGAAGAAAGACTGCCTCAAGTATGCCAACTAGCATGTAAAGAAAGGTAAAGTTATCCACTTTGTTAGTTCGAAAGTCAATCTAGCTATTGTACCTACTGATACTTGGTAGATAGATACCAGTGCTACTACTCACATAAGTGTCATTATGCAGGGTTGTCTTAGGAACTGATTTTCGCTTGATATTAAAAGATACATCTATACAGGAAATGAAAATAAGACTAAAGTCGAGTCGATTGGTGTTTTTAGGTTTTGTTTAGGAATCAATGTTTTTTTGGATTTAGAAAATATATTTATTGTACCATCTTTTCGACAGAATTTAATTTTAATTTCTTCTTTGGACAAATCAAGTTATTCTTGTTTTTTTAGAAATGAAATTTTTAGTATTTTCTTTAATTCAATGTTGGTTGGTAATGGTTCTTTGGTTGATAAGTTTTATAAATTAAATACCTTTACTCCTACGATTGACAACGTAATAATACATAGTATAGGTACGAAATGTAAATTGACCGACGAGAATTCTTCCATGTTGTGGCATAGACATTTAGGACATATATCCAAACAACACCTAGAAAGGTTAATGTCATATGAAATTTTCGATTCCCTTGACATGTCAGACTTTGATATCTGTATAGAGTGTGTTAAGGGAAACACCACTAACAAAAAGAACAAGGGGGCTAGCCGTTATAGTGACGTTTTAGAACTAATACATATGGACATTTATGGATCATTCCCTAAGACATTTGATCAAGTAATTACCTCATATGGTTTTAAAGAGAACCCCGTTGATCAGTGCATATATATCAAGTTTAGTGGGAGTAAATTTGTTATACTTATTTTGTACGTGAATGATATATTGCTTGCGAGCAATAATAAAGGTTTGCTACATCAAACCAAGTCATTTCTATCTAATAATTTTAAAATGAAAGATCTTGGTGAAACATCCTTTGTTTTAGGCATATAGATCTATCGTGATCGTTCAAGAGGCATTCTTGTACTTTCACAATAAGCATATATTGAAAAGGTGTTTATAAGGTATGGTATGTAGAATTGTACACCTGGTGACACACCTATATCAAGAGGTGACAAGTTCAACTTGTAGTAGTGTCCACAACTTGAACTTAAAATAAAGGAGATAGAACAATTCCCATATGCGTCAACAGTGGGAAGTCTCATGTATGCACAAGTTTGTACTTGACCAGATATAGTATTTATAGTAGGGATGTTATGTAGATATGTAAGTAACCCAGGATCATCGTACTGGAAAGTGGTAAAGAGAGTGATGCAGTATTTGTAAAGAACTAAAAGACATATGCTCACGTATTGGAGATCAGATCATCTGAAGGTGATTGGATATTCAGACTTTGATTTTACTAGATGCTTGGATAGCAGGAGATCTATTTCGGGCTATATTTTCATGCTTGCTGGAGGGGTTATATCTTGGAAGAGCGTCAAACAGACGCTAGTAGCCACTTCTACTATGGAGGAAGAGTTGGTAACATGCTACGAAGCATCTAATCACGGGATTTGGTTGTGGAACTTAATCACAACATTACAGATCGTTAATGGTATTGACATACCATTGAGGATCTACTGTGATAATAAAGCTGTAGAACTTTATTCCAAGAACAACCATAGTTCATCAAAGTCCAAGCACATTGACATCAAGTTTCTAGCGATTAAAGAAAGAGTTCCGAGTAGTCAGATTAGGTAGAGCACATCAGCACAGATTCCATGTTGGCCGATCCACTCACTAAAAGCTTGGTGCCTAAGGTGTTTCATGCGTATAATGTGGATATAGGAGTCCTTATGGAAGAAGAACTCATCTAGCGAGAGTCTATATTTATTTTTGATAATAAAGATAAACATTTTGTTTTGATTATTATACGTACTTAAAGTGCAAAACATTAATAAGAATTTATATGTTTGTTTGACACTCTGACTATGATATAATCATTTACTACTACTGTTTAGCATTTTGTGTTTATAAATATAATATAGATTCCTTTTGGAATCATAAAGTTAATCATAATTTGCTATTGTAGTTTAGCATAAATTATTTCACAAATATGATCTGACCTCTTTTGAGGTCATCTTAGGACCAGTTGAAAAGTGACATGTACTAATCATATTTCATAAAATTTTCACTATACACATCTGTATCTTGATCTATGCCATTAATAATATTGGTATTGGGATTACTGTTGGGGCTTGTTACGATCATATACAGTAGTTATGACCTCTTTAGTCCTATAACAATAAAGTTAATGGATCATATTATTTACAGGGATATTCTATACACATAAAGTTTGATATCAACTAAAATTTTATTTGTATTTTATATACAACTCACAAATAGCCCAAGTGGGATATTGTTAGTTATTATCTCTAACTGGTGGACTTAATTATAAGTTGTGCATATGAGTACAAACTGAACCCATTAAAGTGATCTAACTTAGGCTTATTGAGTTTCAGTTATTAGATGTAGACCTTGTATGTGTAGAACTTATAGTCCCGCATCTATTATCATCTATATGTTGATAATAAATGTTCACTATATATAGGGATTTATAGTCTCATATCTATTATTATCTATGAGCTGATAATAGATGTTCACTATACATAAGGTTAATCCCCAAAGGTTTAGGGTTTAATTTTGACATAGTTTCTTGTTCCTATTGACAAGAAGTTTTACAGCGCTGTCATCCCCTAAATCCCTTGGAAGTTCCTCCCTATTTCTTCTACTTCTTCTTTCTCAGGGTCTTCTAGACAAGTCTAAAGGATAAAGACATGACTCTTCAATCAAGCTCTTTGTCATTATGTTTATGTATTCATTTTCTTATGACATATTTAATTGATGAAACTAGATCTTGTTCTTATATTTTCTATATGTGAGTTCTTTATATTTTAAAATTCATGTAGTTTAGATTTTTACAAAAACTATCACCCAGGTCTCTCTTACAAGAAAGTCTTCTGGAACTATCTCATCTTCACCTTGAATTTCATCATGCAAGAACCTGATCGGTTTCCATGTCCTCCAAAGGTGCTTGTAAATCAGACACATTAGAAGATGACAACAAAATTTCTGTTGTTTCCTTATCCTCAGCAGATAACAAGATGCTTTTCTCATCAATAATATCTTGAGAGACATCTTGCAGCATATTAGTATATTAGTGTCTTTTGACTTCTTTAGAGGTGGAGCAACAGCATTAGCATCAATTTGATCTTCTGTTGTTAAGGTTGGCCATTTGAGATTTGGCTGCACCAAAGAAGTTAAATATTGTACTACATCAGAATCTTTTTTTTTTTTTTTTTGCTGGCAGGGGCACAACATCAAAACCAACTTCATCTCTTGAGGATTATCATCTTTTTGCTCAGCTTTGTCAATCAATCAATTCTTGCATGCTGGATAGAATGTGAATCCTGAGTGCAAGCTAGATAACGATTTTGATTGCCCCTAATTATTGGTTTCCAGATCTCTGATTTTTCATAACTAGAGCACATGGAGAACTTGCATCCTTTGTCAATGTATGAAGTCGTTGAGATAGAGATTGAGTGTATCTAAAGGAAAGAAAGTGATCTTTCATCTTCTTCTTCTTTATTTTCTCTCAATTCTTAATATTAGTCTTGCCTTGTCAGTCTCGTGAGCCTAAATGCTCCCACCATGTCGATACTAGACTTCTGAGTTTGAAGGAAACCAATTTTTACTTTCACTTGATAGGGTACTTCCTTATAATAAGAAATCTTCTCCACTTCATTAAGCCAATCAATGAAGTCCTCTACTTGTCACGTACCAGAAAATTAAGACAGATCAACACGAAAACTGATATCTTTGTATCATTCCTCTTGGCCACGACTTTAATAGGAGTTTTTAAAAATGGAAGTAGAATTATGATATCGAATTTACAACCTTTAAAATCTCAGGCACTATGCTCACAATGTAAGGCTTCCTTAGCCAGAACTTGTCTGTCAAAACCTTGACCACATACCTCACGATCTTCAAGATCTTGTGCTTCCCTAGGGCGTAGTGCAGACGGTGAGTGCATGACATCTTTGGGTAATAGCCAGGAGTCGAATCTCAGAAACTGATGACCTGAGATTTACCCGACCATATGTCTAATGCCTGTGTACCTGCATTTATCTCCCTCCATTTCCGTGGGGTCAGTACTAGGGGTCGTTAATGTAGCAGATCTACATTTTTTTAAGATCTTGCGCCGCTAAATGCTAGGATAACTCTGTGACTTGTCTTTGTAGATCTTGACTTTCATCTTGGGTGCTACGACTATGGTGCAAGACTTCATTAGTTGGAACCTACCTATCATGACTATGGTGCAAGGCTTCCTCAGCAGAAACCTATCTATCACAAACATGATCATGACAACGACAATCATCCATAGGATTTAAGAGCTTTGATACCAGTCCCCTCGGGACGGTCTAGTAGCTAGCGTATAAGGTATTGCCACCATGAAATCTAGGGTTCGAATCTCGGCAAAATCAAAGCAAATGTCTCCCTTATGTGTTAGTCACTATTCTAAAGGCTAGTAACCACCCGTGATTTATCTCCTTCGTGTTGGTCCTGGGATGGGTTGGCAGGGGCACTTGGGCAAGCGTATTCACCTTTTTCCACCATAAAAGCTTTGATACCAACAATGTCAGGCAGGATAATGGTTATCCTATGGGTTATTAAATCCATTGATTTGTGCATGAATATCAAAAGTAATCTTCTAAAACTTGTTAATTTGGAAGAATACCATAACATAGAAAAAGTAAATAGCACTACCGAAAATATTATTAATATAAAAACTTTCCTTTAACATCAACTAATAAAACGCTTATATAAACTCCAAACTCTAAGATGCAAAGAAATGAAAGAAATGTTGATGTAATCATGCCTAAGAAATATAATTTTGGTGTTTGATAACATTTAAAATTAGGCTAATGAAAGGAGATCTTACTTGTTGTTGCGAAGCCGCAAGTGCATGGTTACGTTGTTAGTAATAAAAATATCGATCTCACAGGGACTGCTGATTAAACACTAGTTAACTTCGCACAGTGAATTATCTAGACAATCAAAGGTTGGCTCACAAACGCTAGAGAGAAAGAAAAAGGAAAAGAGAGAGAGAGAGAGTAGAGAGTAAAGAGAGAGAGAAAATAAATGTATGTGAATAAAGGATGATAGATTCTAGGATTTCAATTTCGTTATGATGTTAATTAATGTCCCTATGCATTATTCATCTACCTAACTCAATACTTATACTCGGGTAGGCTTCTAACTAGAGTCCGGTACGACCTCACGAAAATCGCACCATAGAGTCTATGTACCCAAGTTCTAACGTCGTTAAGTAGAGAGGTACCTAGAAAGTCTGATGGACTCCCTGTCACTAGGAGCCCCCCCCCCCCCCGGGTCATACGTTTCTAGATTACACAGTCACTTCCTAACGGTAGCACTAGAGTATCCACTTCAATTAGAATGCTCTAACAAGAATTAGTTCCTATGTTAAGATCTTTTAACTCTAGAAAGTGGGTAAGTATCGATGCCCTCGGTCACTAAGGGCATAATATGTGCGGTTGAATGAGTATCCTCTGTCACTAAGGATCCCCAGGTTATCTAGTCTAGTAGCAACCATAACATAGAGACAAATCCCTCACATCTACATGAATTGACCTTACACTCATTTCTTCAAACACATACAACGTACAATACACATAAAACATGATATAAATACTTCATAGCACAAGAAAATATCCAAATACATAGTTCATACATCAACATCACAACATAACTACTTCCTACATCTTAGATCTGGAGATATACTCTATCACAAGAGAATACAAGCAAAAGACAATGAAAATAGAAAACTACAACTCAATATATAGAAATAGAGAGAGGAGAGTGCTTATCCTTGAAGCCTAGTGTCTTTGGAGGTGTTCCCTTTCTCCGAAAGTGGATGGATCAACGAGGATGGATGATTTCGGATTCCCCCAAGGGGGAGAACTCTTCCCCAAGGAATGGGTGTAAGCCCCAAGCCAAAAATCCCAAGATAAAGGGAGAAAAACCTTTTATATAGAGTTGGGCATAGGCTTGGCACAGCCCATGCCACGACCATGTGAAACCACACGGCCATAGTCTGATCCGGTGGCATGGTCATGTGAAACCACACAGGCACAGTCTACTCTAACTCTAGAAAATCCACACAGCCATATGGATCCACATGACTAAGGTCTGCTCTGCCTCTGGAATGTGGCACGGTCGTGCCATTTGGCATGACCATGCCTTCACTTCGGGATGGCCACACGGCCATGTGCATTCACACAACCTTAGCTTGATTTCTTCTAGAGTTGCTCCCGTGTGCATTTTTGCTCCAAATAGCATCCTATCAATAAAAACACACAAAGAGCATATCTCTGATAAAGGAGTGGAAATATGATATTATAATGAAATAGGTGTTGGTGCAATTGTTAGCTAGAGTCCTAGAGCCAATCATTTGATGATTGTATTTTGGACTTCTTGTATCATATTCTATATAAATAAGGGTATTTGGTTTTTGGTTATTATACTTACTTGTATTGGTGCCAAATAAACTAAGTATAATAACGTCCTTGAGTAGATGGTTCTCACCTATATCAATCGGTTAGTTGAACCGATAGTGAAATAATATAGGGAACACTACTCTTAATCATTCATAGTCGAGTATTAACATTCAGGGACAATGTTAATGCAATAAGACTAGCATGTAGGTCAACTCGATGACTTGATCTCACAAGTCATGGATATAGAGATATCAAGTTGACACATGGGTATGCATTGGAGAATGTATACTGAATGACCCGCCATGAGAAAGTATCATGGATCGTTATATGAGTGTCATATACTTTCTCATGTGGCTATTAGTATGACTACTAGTCCTTAGACCTGAAGTCACCATGTGTAACGACCCGCCTTCTACTACTAGGCTGTAAGGCTGATCGCTACAGTTATGTTGTGCTAAATGTGCGGAAAACTGATCTAATTTAAATTTTAGTTGCTAACTGCTAACTATTCTTGGTTCCACATGTGCTGAAGGGTGTAATCTAAAGGATACAAGGTGTATCCCACATCCCCTATGGACTAGAAGCTGATCTGCTATGTTTCTTGGTCGAAACTGAACTTCCCAATCGATCCAGACTGAACTGGGTCGATGGCTCTCTGTTGGATCGATCCATGGGTCGATCCAGACCGCTACTGTGCTTGGGTGATAATCTGGATCGATCGGCTGATCGATCCAGGCTCACTGATCGATTCAGCGTGCTTCTGTGCACGGGACTTATTTGGATCGATCGGCTGATCGATCCAACATAGGTCAATCGATCCAATGATCGATCAAAAACCTTTCTGTTCGCGAGGAATAGCTTGGATCGATCGACCGATCGATCCAGAGGCCTTCTGTTCGCGACAGAATGTGACTGGATCGATCGGCTGATCGATCCAGAAGCCTTCTGTTCGCGGAATCAGCCCTCAATCGATCCATGGACCGATCGGGGACCCCAGATCGATCCATGGATCGATCGGAGTTTCTGATTTCGCACTGAAACTCTGATTTCAGCACTCTGGCGTGCCAAAACCTCACACAACAATTCTAAAATCAATTGAAATATATTCTAGCAACTATTAACCAGCATTCTAACATAATTACTAACAAACTAAATAAATCTCCCATGGTTTAAACATTCTAAGGTCTAAAAATGCATGAAAGAAGAAATACTAAGAATTCAACTATTTAAGCTTGCTAAAACCCCTGAGAATCTTTTATTCCAGTTCCTGCCACACACACCATCTTTGCATTGAACTCCAGCTTCCTCTGCTAGTCCATTTTCCCTTTACCTTTATCTGCAGTATAAGGAAAGTAGAATCTGTAAGCTTAAAGCTTAGTAAGAAACCAACTACCTCACTAAAACATGCAACGATGCAACATGCTTTTAAAGAATGCTATTTGAAAACATGTACTGGCATGGCATACTATGGTTGCAAGCATAAACTGAAATAACTGAACATGTAAGCTAAAACATGGCATAGCAAGCTAATCACATAGAACAATAATAGAGAACTAAGCTAACTGAAGCTAACCTGAAGCTGAAATCAAACTCAACTAACATAACTGATTTTATGAGTTTTGAAAACTAATAGCATAGTAGATCAAAATAATAATCATGTGCTGTTGGGCCCGGCAACTGTACTTACTGTGCGCGCATCCCTAACTAAACCCGGGTTTGCAAGTCCCGAATTTAGTAGGGTTTACTAGGTTATTTGAACCTAGGGACGACTGTGGGAGTCCAACCCAATGGATTTCTAATCCGGTTCAGTGCCAACTGAAAGTAAAATACTGAATATAGCTAAACTGTTCTAAATTGTTGTTTCTACGTTATCTGAACCTAGAGCTAGGTTGTCTGAACCCAGAGGCGACTGTGGGAGCCCACCCATTGGACTGTAGTCCCATATAAGCTAGAATAAACTGATTTACTGATTTAGATGCTTCTAATGCATTCAACTGAGCTGTTAAAATGCCTAATTTTCATTTTTACTTAACTAGCTATTTTATCGAACACTTAGTGTGTCCCAACTCTCCTCTCTATTAGGGAGACCACTTCTAGGCATCCGACAACGTCTAGAAACCCCCACTGAAGAGGGATTAAGTGTCCGACCCATCTAGAAGTGCTCACTAAATCCCTAAACCTGCGAGGAGGATCAATTTCACGCTAAGCGTCGATAAAAATCTACGTATAGCTAAATTAATGCGTAGAAAACCCAAACGGAGCTACTTATACTGCAGGTGAGGGGTTTCTTACCTCGTGTGCTAGATTTCTTACAAATCTAAGCGCTAGTTTTCCGGTGGAGAAGGTCCCTTCGTCGATCTTCTCGCGTCTACGTGTTCCTCTCGCGGAGGGGAGCGTCCTCGTGTCCGAGATGTCACCGGAAGGCACTCCTATAGCCCTAGGGATGAAACCCTAGGCTTGCTTGGGAGTTGGCGCCGAGAGAAGGAAGGAGAAGAGGGGGTTCGGCGTGTGGCTAGGGTGAGGAGAGAAAAGTTTTCTCGTTAAAGAAAAATAACAATTTCTCTCTTAAATTCCTATTTATATTAAGTGGTAATTTCGGCCAACTTAAGTATAAATATTATTGGTCCCCATTCCTTTCAGCATGGCCCTGCTGGGTTCAACTGGTTACTAACATTATCCGTAAACTGTAGGTCTCGGGTTCAATTCCCGCTTAGGCCGTTTTTCACTTATATTTATTTTTGCTACTTCCGCTACTCTAAAATTTCCGGAAAAATATCTAAAAATTCCAGAAAAATCATACTATATTTCTAAAATAGTTTTGAGAATTTTTGGGCGTTACAATCCCCCATACCTTATAAAAAGTTCGTCCTCTAACTTAGAACAATTCTGGGTACTTCTGTCTCATGCTGGCTTCTGTCTCCCAAGTTGCCTCTTCTGCTGTGTGACTGTGCCAAATAACTTTGACTAATGGTACTTCTTTGTTCCGTAATTTCTTAACTGCTCGGTCTATTATCTGAATAGGCCGACTGTCATAGCTGAGGTCTTCGCGGATCTGTACCGACTGGGGCTCAATCACCTGGGTGGCATCTGGGGTATGCTTTTTCAGCATAGAGACATGAAATACGTTGTGGACAGCTGACATTTCCTGGGGTAGCTCTAGCTCATATGCTACCTTGCCCACTCTTCTGCTGATAAGGTATAGTCCCACATATCTGGGACTTAGCTTGCCCTTCTTCCCAAAACGCACTACTCCCTTCATGGGAGCTACTCTGAGGAACACTGAATCCCAACCTCAAATTCTAAGGGTCTGCGGCGTACAGCTCTTCTGGCGGCTCTGAGGTGTCTCTATCCTCTGGCGGATCTGATAGCTGTGGTATCTGCTACTAGATCTGTCTGAAGCTCTAGTTCTTTCTGTTCACCACTCTCATACCAGCAGATTGGAGATCTACACCTCCGCCCGTAGAGAGCCTCGTAAGGTGCCATACTGATAGTGGCCTGATAGCTGTTGTTGTATGCAAACTCTGCTAAGCTCAGATATTTGCACCAACTTCCCTTGAAGTCTAGGGCACATGCTCGGAGCATATCTTCGAGTACCTGATTTACCCGCTCCGTCTGTCCATCTATCTGAGGGTGGAAAGCTGTGCTAAACTTTAACTTCGTGCCCAAAGCTGACTGTACATACTCCCAGAAGTGTGACGTGAACCTACTGTCTCTGTCTGAAATAATGGTTCGTGGGACTCCATGTAATCTAACGATCTCCTTGAGATACAACTGAGCTAGCTGTTCCATGGAGTAGGATATCCTGATAGCTAAAAAGTGGGCTGATTTAGTCAATTTGTCGACTATTACCCAGATGGTATCAAAACCATTTGTGGTTCTGGGTAATCCCACGATGAAATCCATAGAAATGTCTTCCCACTTCCATTCTGGGATCTGAATAGGCTGCAAAACTCCTCCTGGTCTCTGATGTTCTGCCTTAACCCTCTGACAGGTTAGGCATGTGCTGACATATCTAGTGATGTCCCTCTTCATCCCAGGCCACCAAAATCGTTTCTTCAAGTCCTGGTACATTTTGGTGGAACCAGGATGCATCGCATAAGGAGTCCTGTGAGCCTCATCTAGAATCCGTCTCCGTAGTTCCTCCTGATCTGGAACACAGAGTCTGTCGCCAAAGTACACTACCCCGCTATTGGACACTCTGAACTCTCCACCTCCTGATTCTGCTATCCCTTGCTTGATTCTCTGAATTTCAGGATCCTGCTCCTGAGCTGTCTGGATATCATCAAGTAGGGTGGATGCTAGTGTCATAGTAGAGAGCTGTCCGACTATGAGTTCGAGACCGAAATCTGAGATCTCCTTCTGCAGGGGCGGTGACATGGCTGCTAGAGATGATAGGGTAGCGCTGGACTTTCTACTAAGTGCATCTGCTACCCTATTTGCTTTCCCTAGGTGGTAAAGGATGTCTATATCGTAGTCCTTGACTAGCTCTAACCATCTGCGCTGTCGCATATTCAGATCCTTCTGAGTGAAGAAGTACTTCAGACTCTGATGATCTGTATACACTCTGCACTGAGCTCCATACAAGTAATGTCTCCAAATTTTTAGAGCGAACACCACTGCTGCAAGCTCAAGGTCATGAGTAGGGTAATTCTTCTCATAGTCCTTGAGTTGTCTGGAGGCATAGGCTATCACCTTGTCATTTTGCATCAGTACTGCTCCTAGTCCCAATTTGGAGGCATCACTGTAAATGTCGAAGCTGTCTGTATTTTCTGGTAAAGCTAGAATAGGAGCACTGGTCAATCTCCTTTTGAGTTCGCTGAAGCTGTTCTCACAGTCCTCTGTCCACTGAAACTTCCTGTTCTTTCTGGTAAGAGCTGTCAGTGGGGAGGCTATCCTGGAGAAGTCCTCTACAAATTTTCTATAATAGTCTACCAATCCCAGAAAGCTTCTGATCTCACTGGCATTCTTACGTCTTTTCTAGTTGCTCACAGCTTCTATCTTACTAGGGTCTACCATGATACCATCCCTTGAGATGATTTGACCCAGGAAGGACACCTGATCTAGCCAAAATTCACATTTTGTGAACTTGGCGTACAACTGATTCTGCTGAAGGGTCTGCAATACTGTCCTCAGGTGCTCTGCGTGTTCTTCCTGAGTTCTCGAATAGATAAGGATGTCATCGATGAACATGATAACAAACTTATCTAAGTATTCTCTGAATACCCTATTCATGAGGTCCATGAAAGTAGCTGGAGTATTTGTCACGCCAAAGGGCATGACTACGAACTCATAATGTCCATATCTGGTCCTGAATGCTGTCTTCGGTATGTCCCCTTCTTTGACCTTCACCTGATGATAACCTGATCTGAGGTCTATCTTCGAGAACACTGCTGCTCCCTTTAGCTGATCAAACAGGTCATCTATTCTGGGAAGAGGATACATGTTCTTGATAGTGACTTGGTTTAGTGCTCTGTAATCTATGCACAGACGCATGCTTCCGTCCTTCTTCTTCACGAACAATACAGGCGCTCCCCATGGTGAGTGACTAGGACGGATGAAGCCCTTGTCAAGCAGCTCCTGTAGTTGCTCATGAAGTTCTTTTAGTTCTGCTGGAGCCATGCGGTAAGGTGCTTTGGAGATAGGATTTGTACCGGGAATGAGCTCTATCTCAAATTCGATCTCCAGGTAACTATTCAGGGAAGACTGCTGGGTAGTCACATACGACTCGGACCTCTGCTAGCTGTTGGTCCTTGTCCTGACTGGTACTGAGTACGTGTGCTAAGAACCCCGTACATCCTGAATCCATCAACCTCTGTGCCTTCAGAGCTGAGAGAAACTTCTTGGCCTTTCTCCTTGGTTCCCCGATGTATTCAAACTATGCTTCTGCTTCGGGTTGGAATACGACTTTCTGTTTACGGCACTCTATGGAAGCACCGTATCTGATCAGGAAGTCCATTCCAAAGATGACATCGTAGTCAGTCATATCTAGCACTATCAGATCGCAAAAGAGCTCTCTGTCTGCTATAGTAACTGATACTGCTCTGAGCCAATGCGTAGATGCCATAATTTCTCCCGAAGGTAATGTCGTCAGAAACTGACTACTGAGTACCTCTGGAGGTATTGCTAACTTGGTTGCGAATGCCTTGGCTATATAAGAATGGGTTGCCCCAGTATCGAATAAGACAGTTGCTATTTGCCGAAAAATACTAATCTGACCTGTAACAACTGTCGAGGCATTTGCTACGTCCTCTCTGGTGAGTGAGTAAATCCTCGCATTAGTCATAGCTGGAGGGGCTTCTAATCTGCCCTGGCTGATATGTGGACCATCTAAGGCGGCCTGCATCTGATGTAACTGAGTTGGCTGGCCTCCGTACTGAATCGGCTGTGGCTGAGGAAGACTGGTCTTGTTTGGGCACTGCTTAGCCATGTGCCCTTCTTGTCCACATTCAAAGCATCCTCGTGTGCCCTTACGACAAACTCCAGGATGGAATTTCCCACAAGTGGGCTGCTTGCTGGCTGGTCCTCCTTTTGGGTGACTCTCTAGTTTGCGCTTGTTGCTGGAGTTCCCTTTCCAGTTAGAGCCATGAGAGCTGTGGCCCTGCTGTTTCTGAGTGCCTGAGCCTCCTTGACCCTTAGGTTCTGAGAGGATTTGCATCTGCTGCTTGATACTATTCTGGTAGTGCTCAGTGGTCAAGGCGCTGTTGACTAGTTCTTCGGTGGTTTGCGGCCTGTGGATGCCGCCAGCCACGTTCATTGTTATTTCCGGCCTCAGCATCTTGAGCATTAACCGGATTCGTTCCCTTTCTGTGCTGACTAATTCAGGGCATAGACGAGCCAATCTGTTGAATTTCTTCACGGCTTCCTCTACTGAGAGGTTGCCCTGGAGAAACTCGGTGAACTTGTCGTAATGGCGGTTTGTGACCCACGTGTGAAAGAACTCCTCAAAGAATTCTTTCTCGAAGTCTGCCCATGTCATCTGATTTACTGGGCGCTTCGCTCTGATTCTCTCCCACCACATGCGTGCATCTCCTGTCAGGCAGAAGGGGGCACACTTCACCTTCTCGTGTTTTGGCCAGTCCAGAAGCTCAATCGTACTCTCCAGTGTTTTGAACCAGGCTTGTGCATCCCATGGTTCACTAGTGCCTGAGAAGTTCTCTGGCTTGACTCTCTGCCACTGGATCAGATAGGCTTCTCTCCTTGTCTCTACTGCTGGTCGCTAAGTTTGGTTCCGGGGTGACTGTGGGGGTATTCTGCTGATTAGCCCTAAGAGTGGCTATTTCTTGCTGCTGATCAGCTAGCTGCTGCTGTAACTGAGCCACTAACGCTGTAAGGTCTGGGGGAGGCACTGAACTGCCTGCCTCATGTTGGGGCTCAGTAGCTGGTGTCCTTCTAGCTGGGCGTCCTCGTGCCATTTCTAAAGACATGGAGGACAGGGCATGCATAACTAATACAATTATAATTGTATAACTATTGCTATCATGTTATATACTATCACATACTAACATGCATCAATTATTTATAAACATGAGCTATAACAAGAAAGCAAGCAACATAAATAAAGCAGAGGTATTCTTACTTGGAAGCTGCAGGTTCAATGCTGATGTGTGTGTAGGAAGTATGGAACACTGCTCTGATACCACTCTGTAACGACCCACCTTCTACTACTAGGCTGTAAGGCTGATCGCTACAGTTATGCTGTGCTAACTGTGAGGAAAACTGATCTAATTTAAATTTTAGTTGCTAACTGCTAACTATTCTTGGTTCCACATGTGCTGAAGGGTGTAATCTAAAGGATACAAGGTGTATCCCACATCCCCTATGGACTAGAAGCTGATCTGCTAAGTTTCTTGGTCGAAACTGAACTTCCCAATCGATCCAGACTGAACTGGGTCGATGGCTCTCTGTTGGATCGATCCAGACCGCTACTGTGCTCGGGTGATAATCTGGATCGATCGGCTGATCGATCCAGGCTCACTGATCGATCCAGTGATCGATCCAGCGTGCTTCTGTGCACGGGACTTATTTGGATCGATCAGCTGATCGATCCAACATAGATCAATCGATCCAATGATCGATCAAAAACCTTTCTGTTCGCGAGGAATAGCTTGGATCGATCGACCGATCGATCCAGAGGCCTTCTGTTCGCGACAGAATGTGACTGGATCGATCGGCTGATCGATCCAGAAGCCTTCTGTTTTTCTGATTTCGCACTGAAACTCTGATTTCAGCACTCTGGCGTGCCAAAACCTCACACAACAATTCTAAAATCAATTGAAATATATTCTAGCAACTATTAACCAGCATTCTAACATAATTACTAACAAACTAAATAAATCTCCCATGGTTTAAACATTCTAAGGTCTAAAAATGCATGAAAGAAGAAATACTAAGAATTCAACTATTTAAGCTTGCTAAAACCCCTAAGAATCTTTTATTCCAGTTCCTGCCACACACACCATCTTTACATTGAACTCCAGCTTCCTCTGCTAGTCATTTTCCCTTTACCTTTATCTGCAGTATAAGGAAAGTAGAATCTGTAAGCTTAAAGCTTAGTAAGAAACCAACTACCTCACTAAAACATGCAACGATGCAACAGGCTTTTAAAGAATGCTATTTGAAAACATGTATTGGCATGGTATACTATGGTTGCAAGCATAAACTGAAATAACTGAACATGTAAGCTAAAACATGGCATAGCAAGCTAATCACATAGAACAATAATAGAGAATTAAGCTAACTGAAGCTAACTTGAAGCTGAAATCAAACTCAACTAACATAACTGATTTTATGAGTTTTGAAAACTAATAGCATAGTAGATCAAAATAATAATCATGTGCTGTTGGGCCCGACAACTGTACTTACTGTGCGCGCATCCCTAACTAAACCCGGGTTTGCAAGTCCCGAATTTAGTAGGGTTTACTAGGTTATCTGAACCTAGGGACAACTGTGGGAGTCCAAAAAGTAAAATACTGAATATAGCTAAACTGTTCTAAATTGCTATTTCTAGGTTGTCTGAACCCAGAGGCGACTGTGGGAGCCCACCCATTGGACTGTAGTCCCATATAAGCTAGAATAAACTGATTTACTGATTTAGATGCTTCTAATGCATTCAACTGAGCTGTTAAAATGCCTAATTTGTATTTTTACTTAACTAGCTATTTTATCGAACACTTAGTGTGTCCCAACTCTCCTCTTTATTAGGGAGACCACTTCTAGGCACCCGACAACGTCTAGAAACCCCCACTGAAGAGGGATTACGTGTCCAGCCCATCTAGAAGTGCTCACTAAATCCCTAAACCTGCGAGGAGGATCAATTTCACGCTAAGCGTCGATAAAAATCTACGTATAGCTAAATTAATGCGTAGAAAACCCAAACGGAGCTACTTATATTGCAGGTGAGGGGTTTCTTACCTCGTGTGCTAGATTTCTTACAAATCTAAGCGCTAGTTTTTCGGTGGAGAAGGTCCCTTCATCGATCTTCTCGCGTCTACGTGTTCCTCTCGCGGAGGGGAGCGCCCTCGTGTCCGAGATGTCACCGGAAGGCACTCCTATGGCCCTAGGGATGAAACCCTAGGCTTGCTTGGGAGTTGGCGCCGAGAGAAGGAAGGAGAAGAGGGGGTTCGGCGTGTGGCTAGGGTGAGGAGAGAAAAGTTTTCTCGTTAAAGAAAAATAACAATTTCTCTCTTAAATTCCTATTTATATTAAGTGGTAATTTCGGCCAACTTAAGTATAAATATTATTGGTCCCCATTCCTTTCAGCACAGCCCTGCTGGGTTCAACTGGTTACTAACATTATCCGTAAACTGTAGGTCTCGGGTTCAATTCCCGCTTAGGCCGTCTTTCACTTATATTTATTTTTGCTACTTCCGCTACTCTAAAATTTCCGAAAAAATATCTAAAAATTCCAGAAAAATCATACTATATTTCTAAAATAGTTTTGAAAATTTTCGGGCGTTACACCATGGTTCCCTACATAAGGAGTTATGTACTTTAGTTTCGTCAAACGTCACCCGTAACTGGGTGGACTGTAAAGGCGATTACTGGGTATGTAACAAATTATGCAGAGGGATGTGAGTGATGTAGATGGGATCTATCCCTCCTATATGATGGGAGAGACATCGATATTCTTGATAGAGTGAGACCACGAAGTGCATGACCATGCCCAAATGAGTCAATATGAGATATTGAGCTCATTTGATTTAGTGAGTCTACTTGGAGTTCAATATTTAGATTGATTAGAGGATGACATGGTCTATGCCTCATATTGATCAATCTTGATGTCTAGGATAGAAGGACATTTGTCATATATTGTGAGGAGTCACAATTAGTAGTCACAAGGTGATGTTGGATCTCAACATTCTTGTAACTTGGGTAGTAATGATGTGTTGCTAGATACCGCTCATTACTTATGCTCCTAAATGGGTTTAGGGCCATTGCCAACGTTACAAGAACCTATAGGGTCACACACTAAGGACAATTAGATGGAGATTAGGTTCATATGATGAACCAAGAGGATTAGATTCATTTGATGAATCAAATTAGATTAAGAGTAATCCTAATTGGGCTAACTTGAGTTGGACTCAAGTTGATTCATGTATTCAATGAGTCTAATTTAGATTATGACTCATTAGATCAACTTAATTTAATGAATTAGATTCATTATATTAAGTTAGCTTGAATCAAATGGTTAGATTAGATCAACCATGAAAGAGATTTGGAAAAGTTTGACTTGATTTGAGAGGAAGATGAAGATAAAAATTAAGTCAAGTTTGACTTGACTTTATGCCACCTCATTGGTGAGTTGGCATTGATGTGGACTAATGATGTTACTCCACATCATCATGGGGTGCCACCTCATGGAAGTTACAAAGTCATTCTCTTTAATGGCTTCACATTAATTGCACTTAATGCAAAATTTGGGGGTTACACTTGGGAAGTGGCCGGCCACTTTTGAATGTGAAGAGAATTCATTTTTCTCATTCAAGTGCATTCACATCTTCTTCCTCTTGGAGCTCTTTCTTCTCCCTCTCCTCCTCTCTTGGCCGAACAAGACAAGGTGCTAGCACACCTTTGTTTGGTCTTCTCCATCAAGGATTGTTCGTGTGGATACTTCTAGATGACCGTACGCTTGACGGTCTAGAGATCCGGCACCTTGGACGAGCGGGATTCGCGAAGGGCGCGCTTCAAAGGTATAACCTTTTCTTCATGTAGATCTAGAAGTAGATCTAAGTAGAAACTCGTACATGTAAAATTTTGAAATCTATCCTTCGCACGAGATCCAGTGGCATGGGTGATTCGGGGTTTCCACGGCCAGCGATTTTGGGTCCGAAAAATCCAACAAGGTATCGAGCCACGTCTGGCGTGTTTGTTTTTGATTTTTATGAAAAAAATAGCTTCTTTAATTTTCTGTAAATTTAGGTTTTTTATAGTTTTTATGGGTAGTTTTCTCGTAGAAGCGAAGCACAAGTGTTTCGGCACTTGTAGGCTTCCGCTACCGGGAAGATTTTTCCAAAATGGCTTAGTTTCGCCCCAAATCTTTTTGGGACAACGGGCTAAGGCGCAGTTAGATCGCAAAGGAACCCTCGCGATGGTTAGATCGCGGGTAGGGGCGCTGCCCCTGGCCCCGCAAGGGGATTCGTTCCGCGATTGCGCCCGAAAATCGCTAAACGGAACCGTCGGGAAATTGTACCCGTAAAAATTGTAAAATTATAAAAAAAATTACAGAAAATTATAGAAATATATAATTTTGAATTATATATTAATTTTGTGATAATCATGGCCCAAACGACCCAAATTGGATTTGGAAATGTGTTGTAATTCATAATACGACCTGCGTACCGTTATGTGATGTGCGTGCTATATTTATTATTTTATTTTATTTTATTTTATTTTCACGACCTGCGCGTCGTGCCTTTCTCTTATATTCTGATTGTAAATTAGATTTAGACTCGAATGTAACTCGAGTTTCAAAATTGTAATGTAATTTTGAAGCGGTGGAAGATCCACACGAGACGGAGTTACGAGGAGGGCGCGAGCAACACAAGGTGGTCAAAGGAAGAAGCTTGAGAAGCTGTTGACCTTAGGTTGACCATCCGATCTTCTCATTGGCTTGAGAAGATCGTAGTAGGGCCATGACACAATCACAAAATAATTTAATTAATTGCTTTTATGTATGTGATGCATGTTTAGTTAAGTAATTAATTAGTGCCTAACGATTAGATTAGATCTAAGTCGTGCACATGATGCACCCTTCGATTAGATTAGATCTATCGAGTATATGATACGCATCATCGTTTAGATTAGATCTAAAATACGTCAACTCGTAATGCCTATCATGCCGTGATACCTACCACTACCTCGATCGCATGTTGTTGTTGAATCTGCCAAAGCAGAGCAACACATACTATCTTGGTAGGGTACGGAGGGACAATCTTGGTCCCGCCTATCAATGCATGGGTGAGTACAACTCAATTAGATTGAGTAACTAGTTAACTCAATTGGATCGAGTTTAACTATAGGCATTATCCAATGGTTGGTAGATAGGTCAAAATCACGTTTATATTAACTCTTGGGCGTATTAGCCAAAGCTAACTCGAGTTTTAATATAAATGCAGATTTTTATCCTATAAACAAGAGTTGCATAGAGATGTAATTGGTAATCGTTACCTACCGATCATACTAAATCTTGGGCGTATTAGCCAAAGCTAACTCAAGGGTTAGTATGATGTGGATCTTGTCCCACATGAATTATAGAATTCAGTGGGAGCATCATTTAGTTGAAGGCCTAATTAAATGATTTAAAAGAATATGATATTTATTTCTGTATTTATTTCTGTTGTAGAATTTCCATGACGTCAAACACGAACAACTTCTCTCTGCGTTATGTCCTTAAGAAGGACAAGCTCAACGGAGCAAATTTCTTGGACTGGTACAGGAACCTGAGAATAGTTCTCACCCAAGAATGTAGAGCAGCCCATTCCGGAGGCTCCTCCTGCCACTGCCACGTGAGTAGACCGAGATGCTTACAAGAAGCATCAAGATGACACATTAGATGTGTCCTGTCTTATGCTCGCGACCATGAACTCTGAGCTTCAGAAGCAACATGAGTTGATGGGTGCTTACGATATGATTGAACATCTTTGTCACCTATATCAAGGACAAGCAAGGCAATGAAAGAGGAACTCCAAAGAATACCTGGAAGAACTTAAGAAGAAGAGAAATAAGATTTCTACTTCAAGTATACATGTTATAGAAGTCAACCTCTCTATTTCTTCATCGTGGGTATTAGATACCGGATGTGCTTCACACATTTGTACTAATGTACAAGCGCTAAGAAATAGCAGGGCATTGACGAAGGGTGAGATAGACCTACGAGTAGGCAATGGAGCACGGATTGCTGCTGTTGCTGTAGGGGCTTACTCTCTATCTCTGCCCTCTGGCCTTGTACTAGAGTTAGTCGATTGTTGTTATGTGCCTGCATTAACTAAGAACATTATATCAGTTTCTTGTTTGGACAAGAAAGGTTTCTCGTTTACTATAAAGAACAAATGTTGTTCCGTCTATTTAAACGATATGTTCTATTGTAGTGCACCTCTGATAAACGGACTCTACATTCTAGATCTTAAAAGCCTTATCTATAACATAAATACCAAGAGGTTCAAGTTAAATGACATGAACCAAACCTACCTCTGGCACTGTCGCTTAGGTCATATAAATGACAAGTGCTTATCCCAACTCCATAAGGATGGTTTGTTGGACTCATTTGATTTTGAATCATATGAGATATGCGAGTCATGCCTACGAGGCAACTCCCTTTAGAGGGCATAGCGAGAGAGCAACTGATTTGTTAGGACTCATACATAGTGATGTATGTGGCCCTTTCAATGTTGCTGCTAGAGGCGGTTATAGATACTTCATCACATTTACTGATGACTTCAGTAGATATGGTTATGTGTACTTGATGACACATAAGTCTGAATCCTTTAAAAAGTTCAAAGAATTCAAGAATGAAGTACAGAACCAGCTTAGCAAGAGTATTAAGATATTTCGATCAGATCGAGGTGGAGAATACCT
Organism: Zingiber officinale; assembly: GCF_018446385.1. Lineage (NCBI taxonomy): Eukaryota > Viridiplantae > Streptophyta > Magnoliopsida > Zingiberales > Zingiberaceae > Zingiber > Zingiber officinale. Next base: position 28,661,364 of record NC_056005.1, on the reverse strand, counting down.
TAGCCATGAGTTTTGTGACTACCTAGCTGAGTGTGGGATCCTATCCCAACTCACTCCTCCTGGAACACCACAGTGGAATGGTGTATCCGAAAGAAGGAATCGTACCCTATTAGATATGGTACGATCTATGATGAGTCACACAGATCTTCCGACATACCTTTGGGGCTATGCTCTAGACATGACAGCTTTTATACTCAACTGAGTTCCATCCAAGGCCGTGATAAAGACACCATATAGGATATGGACTGGGAGAGATGCTCAGGTGTCTTTCATGAGGATTTAGGGTTGTGAGGCTTACGTTCGACGTCAAGTCTCAGACCAGTTAGGACCCAAATCCGACAAGTGCTATTTTATTGGATATCCCAAAGAAACTAAGGGATATTACTTCTACATTCCCAGTCAGCACAAGGTAGTTGTGACAAAGATTGGGGTCTTTCTAGAAAGGGACTTTGTTTCTAGAAAGACTAGTGGAAGCACGTTCAATCTTGAAGAAGTTCAAGATGCGAACAATAGCACTGAAGCCTCGATGGAAGTTGAACTGGGACCACAAAGTGTTGTGAAGGAGTTGAGGAACAACAACCAGTTCAAGTAGACATACCTCTTCGCAGGTCTGATAGGATACATCGTCAGCTTGAGAGATACTTATTTCTCTTGTCTGACTATGATGACATTGTGCTCATAGATGATGAGCCTACCACCTATCAGGAAGCTGTATTGAGACTAGATTCCGAGAAATGGTTAGAGGCCATGAGATCCGAAATGAAATCCATGTACACCAACCAAGTATGGACTTTGGTTGATCCACCTGAAGGGGTAAAACCCATTGGGTGTAAGTGGGTCTTTAAGAGAAAGACTGACATAGATGGACTTATCTATAAGGGTCGCTTGGTAGCTAAAGGTTTCAAGTAGATTCATGGTATTGACTATGATGAAACCTTTTCTCCAGTAGCGATGTTTAAGTCCATTCGGATCATGCTTGCTATTGCAGCCTACCATGACTATGAGATATGGTAGATGGATGTCAAAACCGTGTTTCTGAATGGAAACCTACTCGAGGATGTGTACATGACACAACTTGAGGGTTTTGTAGATCCACAACATACTAGCAGTGCGGCATAGGTCCATTTATGGACTAAAGCAAGCTTCTGAGTCGAATCTTCGATTCGATGATGCAATCAAATAGTTTGGTTTCATCAAGAACGAAGATGAACCTTGTGTCTACAAGAAGGTTGTAGGGACATAGTTATCTTCCTCATATTGTATGTGGATGACATCCCTCATTAGGAAGGACATCCCTATCCTTCATCTGTCAAGACATGGCTAGGAGTTGCTTCTCAATGAAGGACTTAGGTGAGGCATCTCGCATTCTAGGGATACTGATCTATAGAGATAGATCTAAGAGATTGCTTGGCCTAAGTCGAGTACATACATTGACAAGGTACTCCTTGGTTTGTCATAACTCCAAGAAGGGATTTCTACCGATGTCACATGGCGTGAGTCTTCAAGACTCAAGGTCCCTCTTCTAGAGAGGAGAGAGACCACATGGATCAGATCCCTTATGCCTCAGCCATAGGATTGATCATGTACATGTCTCGTATGCTTTGAGCATGACGAGCAGATATCAGTCAGATCCAGGTGAAAGTCATGGATATCGTCAAGAATATTCTTAAGTACTTAAGAAGGACTAAAGAATATTTCTTGATATATGGAGGCAATGATGAGCTAGCTGTAAAGGGTTACATGATGCCCGATCAGGATGATTATCGATCGTAGTCAAGGTTCGTATTTTGCATTAATGGTGGTGTGAGCTAGAAGAGTTCGAGGACATAGTAGCCGATTCTACGACAGAGGTACATCAGAAGCAGCAAAGGAGGCAGGTTGGATCCGCAAGTTCATCAACTGGGTAGTTCCTAGCATTGCTGACCCTATTGAGCTCTATTATGACAACAATGGAGCTATAACACGGGCGACTCACACCAATGGACCAAACACATACTACTGCGCTCTCATTCGAGAGATCAACGAGAGAGGAGATATGAAGATTTGCAGAGTACCTACAGAGGCTAACATCGTAGATCCCTTGACCAAGGCTTTGGCACAGAGGAAGCATGATGGTCTCACTAGGTCATTTGGGCTTAGAGCCTACACTGATTGACACTAGTGCTAGTGGGAGATTGTTAGCTAGAGCCCTAGAGCCAATCATTTGATGATTGTATTTTAGACTTGTTGTATCATATTCTATATAAATAAAGGCATTTGGTTTTTGGTTATTATACTTACTTGTATAAGTGCCAAATAAACTAAGTATAATAACATCCTTGAGTAGATGGTTCTCACCTATATCAATCGGTTAGTTGAACCGATAGTGAGATGATATAGGGAACACTACTCTTAATCATTCCTAGTCGAGTATTAACATTCAGGGACAATGTTAATGCAATAAGACTAGCATGTAGGTCAGCTCGATGACTTGATCTCACAAGTCATGGATATAGAGATTTCAAGTTGACACATGGGTATACATTGGAGAATGTATACTGAATGACCCGCCATGAGAAAGTATCATGGATCGTTATATGAGTGTCATATACTTTCTCATGTGGCTATTAGTATGACTACTAATCCTTAGACCTGAAGTCACCATGGTTCCCTACAAAAGGAGTTATGTACTTTGGTTTCGTTAAACGTCACCCGTAACTGGGTGGACTATAAAGGTGATTACTGGGTATGTAACAAATTATGCGGAGGGATGTGAGTGATGTAGATGGGATCTATCCCTCCTATATGACGGGAGAGACATCGATATTCTTGATAGAGTGAGACCACGAAGTGCATGGCCATGCCCAAATGAGTCAATATGAGATATTGAACTCATTTGATTTAGTGAGTCTACTTGGAGTTCAAGATTTAGATTAATTAGAGGATGACACGGTCTATGCCTCATATTGATCAATCTAGATGTCTAGGATAGAAGGACATTTGTCATATATTGTGAGGAGTCACAATTAGTAGTCACAAGGTGATGTTGGATCTCAACATTCTTGTAACTTGGGTAGTAATGATGTGTTACTAGATACCGCTCATTACTTATGCTCCTAAATGGGTTTAGGGTCATTGCCAACGTTACAAGAACCTATAGGGTCACACACTAAGGACAATTAGATGGAGATTAGGTTCATATGATGAACTAAGAGGATTAGATTCATTTGATGAATCAAATTGGATTAAGAGTAATCCTAATTGGGCTAACTTGAGTTGGACTCAAGTTGATTCATGTATTCAATGAGTTTAATTTAGATTATGACTCATTAGATCAACTTAATTTAATGAATTAGATTCATTATATTAAGTTGGCTTGAATCAAATGGTTAGATTAGATCAACCATGGAAGAGATTTGGTCAAGTTTGACTTGACTTGAGAGGAAGATGAAGATAAAAAAAAAGTCAAGTTTGACTTGACTTTATGCCACCTCATTGGTGAGTTGGCATTGATGTGGACTAATGATGTTACTCCACATCATCATGGGGTACCACCTCATGGAAGTTACAAAGTCATTCTCTTTAATGGCTTCACATTAATTGCACTTAATGCAAAATTTAGGGGTTACACTTGGGAAGTGGCCGACCACTTTTGAATGTGAAGAGAATTCATTTTTCTCATTCAAGTGCATTCACATCTTCTTCCTCTTGGAGCTCTTTCTTCTCCCTCTCCTCCTCTCTTGGCCGAACAAGACAAGGTGCTAGCACTCCTTTGTTTGGTCTTCTCCATCAAGGATTGTTCGTGTGGATACTTCTAGAGGACCGTACGCTTGACGGTCTAGAGATCTGGCACCTTGGACGAGTGGGATTCGCGAAGGGCACGCTTCAAAGGTATAACCTTTTCTTCATGTAGATCTAGAAGTAGATCTAAGTAGAAACTCGTACATGTATATTTTTGAAATCTATCCTTCGCACGAGATCCAGTGGCATGGGTGATTCGGGGTTTCCGCGACGCGAAAACGTAGTTTTCGCGGCCCGAAAAACCCAACAACAATCATGCCCTAGATGTTTTCAATATATTGACAACTATTTAAGTTTAGGTTAATACGTTTAGATCTAACATGTGTTGCAAGTTTTGCAGGAAGAAGCCCAAGAAGGTCAAGTACCGGAGTCTTGGCAGGAAAAGTCCTTGCAGGTCAGAAGACCAGGTGTAAGGCAAGAGAAGTCCAAGAAGGTCGAGGACCGGAGTTTTGGCAAGAAAATCCAGGGATGTGTTCATCTGGCACGAGCTATTAGTTGGGAAATCAACAAGCAATCGATTGGTAGCGCATAACTATAGAACATAATACTGCTGAATTGATCAGTCGATCGATTGAAGGAAACCAATCGATCGGCCGATCGATTGATAGCCTTTGCACGAGAGCACAAAAGTAACTTGGATCGATCCGCCGATCGATTGGAGGAATCCAATCGATCGGTCGATCGATTCACATGCTCTCTGTGATAGGACACAGTGCGAACTTGGATCGATCAACCGATCGATTGGAGATAACTAATCGATTGATCGATCGATTCACAAGGTTTTTGCATGAAGGAGTAGTGCGATTTTGAATCGATCAGCCGATCGATTGGAGGTAACCAATCAATCGGTCGATCAATTGAATCACTTCTGTACCTATGAAATATGCGTCTGGATCGATCCAGTGTTGGCCCAATCGATTGTGACGACGCTCAATGGATATATTTGAATCGATTGGAGATGTGCTCAATCGATCGACGACAATGATCACGTGAGAAACAGCTACTTTTGAATACAAATAAAAAGGGGAGATGTACTGTAGCAAACATAACACTTGAATACTTATTGTGCTAAGCAAAAAGAGAGCTCTCTAAGTGACTTCAAAGCAAAAGATTGTGAGTCTCTTCCTCCTAAGCCTAGATCTCATCTTGTAAGAGGAAGAGATAATCTTGTAAAGGTTTCTCCACCTTCGTTTGTGATAACGAAAAGGAGAAGTTCATATAGGAGCTTGATCGTGTGGGTGTGTGCCTTGGATTAGTCACCTCAAGGAGGTGGAGACCAAGTAAACCAAGGAGTTTGCATTGTTTTCTTATTTTTCTTGTCTTTCCTTTATTTCTATTTACCTCCGCTAACAAGTTGTAGGTGAAAAATTGAAGAAAGACTATTCACCCCCCTCTAGCCAAACGCAAAGTTCCTATCAATTGGTATCAGAGCTAAGTTCGCATCGGAAGAACTCATCGTCAACTGAAGCATCAAGATGGCGTTTCAAGAGGGATATAACACCACTCGACCACCTTTCTTTGATGACAACAATTTCGCATATTGGAAAGGTAGGATGGAATATTATTTGATGAATGATATTAAAAATTGGTTTAGTGTTGTAGATGGATTTGAAAAACCAAAAGACGAATCAGGAGCACCCCTTCCAACCAAGGATTGGACAAAAGAGATGGCAAAGAAGGCCCAACCAAATGCAAAAGCCACAACAACCTTACAATGTGGACTTTCAAAGGAGCAATTAAGCAAAGTAGGACCATTCCACTCCGCCAAAGAGTTTTAGGAAAAGCTCATTGAATTAAATGAGGGATCAAGAGAATCTAGGAGAGCCAAGAGAGATCTTTTGTTGGGGCAACTCCAAACCTTCATCATAAAGACCAATGAAACCGTGAGTCAAATGCATGGAAAATTCAAGGAGATAGTAAATGGACTCCATGTAATAGGTGAGAAAATTTACAATAGGGATCTAGTAAGGCATGTCCTTCAATCTTTTCCTAGAACCACTTTATGGGCATCAATGGTTGATGCGTATTAGGTATCTAGAGATCTCTCCTTGGTTAAGCTTGATGAATTGTTTTACGAGTTTGAACTTCATGAACAAGCTAATGTGGTTTCAAAATAAAAAGGTATGGCTCTTATTGTAGAAAAGAAGGAAAAGAAAAAGAAGAAAGAAAATAAGGTGGAATCCTCATCATCCGAATCCGAGCAAGAATCATCGGATAGTGATGATGAAATGTCGGCAAGTGAAGTGGCACATTATGTCAAGAAGATGATAGGAAGATCAAGGAAATTCACAAGAAAGGATGTGAAGAAAATGTTTCAACCTTCAAAAGGTAAAAATAGTCAAAGTTCAAGTTTTAACACTAATGTCATTTATTATGGATGTAATAAGAAATGACACATCAAGCTAAATTGTCTGGAATTGAGGAAGAAAGAGGAAAAGGAGAAGAAGAAGGAGAAAAAGAAGAAGGAAGCCATGGTGGCTCAAGCTACTTGGGATACACCAAACGTTGACTCATCGGATGAGGATGAATTATGTCATGTGACCCGACATATGACATTTATGGCATTTGAAGATAACAAAGAAGAGTCAAGTGAAGAGGATTCATTAAATGAAGAGGAGTCAAGTGATGAATCATCATCAAGTGATGATGAGGTAAAAGAATCCCCTAAAATATAATTTCTTTATAAAACTATTGCTCATCTCAAAAATGCTTTTGTTAAATCACAATCTAAGGTGAAGACCTTGAAGGGAAAGCTTAAGTTCATTAAAAATGATACATGTTCATCTAGTGAGTCAAGCATGCTCAAGGAAGAAAATGAAAAATTGAAGAATGACGTAATTGAGTTAAGAGCATGTCTAGAGAAGTTCACAAATGGATCCAAATATTTAGATATGATCATTAGAGACCAAAGAGCTATTTACAACAAAGCCGGAATAGGATATAGACCTAAGGAAAAGGAAGTTGCATACATGTCTCTAATCAATGGTACTAGAAATGATGCACTTAGAAACAATGTTAAGAAGGATCCTAAAGGAAAGGTAAGACAAGCTTGGGTTCCTAAGAAATATTTGAATGATATTTCCGAATCAAGTGTATGTACCAAAGAGTTGTGTGTTTTATGTTATTTAGGTAGAAGAGAAGAAGGATGCGAGTATGTGGATTGTGGATAGCGGTTACTCAAGATATATGACCGGTGATGTGAGCAAGTTCTTCACAATAAATTATATAAAGAAAGGAACGGTATCATTTGGGAATAGTGAGAAGCTCAATATTATAGGTAAAGGTACAATTGATGTATCACCCATAATTATCATTCCTAAAGTCTTATTGGTTAAAAATATGAGGTTTAATTTGCTTAATGTTAGCCAATTATGTGATACCGGATATAATGTGGAGTTTCACCCCCAATAAGTGTTTAGTTAAGCACAAAAATCTTGAAAATGTTGTGCTAAAAGGATTTAGAAAGCCAAATCTTTATTATGTTGATCTTTCATATGCTTCTAACCCCTCTATTAAGTGTTTGATATCAAAAGAAGAGGAAAGATGGCTATGGCATAGAAGACTTGGACATATCAATATGAGGAACATAGCCAAGGTAGCCAAGATGGAGCTAGTAAAGGGACTACAAAAGATCAAGTACATCAAGGACAAATTGTGCGATACATGCCAAGAAGGTAAGCAATCAAGGTCATCACACAAAAGTAAAACCTTAACTAGCACTTCATTACTGTTAGAATTATTGTATTTGGATCTTTTTGATTGTCATAGAACACCTTCCTTGGTAGGTAACAAATATTATTTGGTGATAGTAGATGATTACTCTAGATATACTTGGGTTTATTTCTTGAAACATAAGGGGGAAACTTTAGAAATAATTATAGGGTTTACCAAGAGGGTAGAAAATGAAAAGAACCTCAAAATTGATAGAATTAGGAGTGATCATGGTGGAGAGTTCGAGAATTTGAACTTTTTTAAGTTTTGACTAGAAAATGGCTATAAGCATGAATTCTCTTGTCCAAGAATACCTCAACAAAATGGTGTAGTGGAGAGGAAGAATCGAACTTTACAAGAGGCGGCTAGAATCATGCTCAATGCATATTCCTTACCGAGCTATTTGTGGGCCCAAGTGGTAAATACCGCTTGTTACATTCAAAATCGTGTCTTGATTCATACATTTTTAGGGAAAACACTTTTTGAACTATGGAACGACACAATTCCTACAAATCACTATTTTAAAGTTTTTGGCTGTAAGGTCTATATTCTTAATACTAAAGATGACCTAGGTAAATTTGAGGCCAAGTCCAATGAGGGAATTCTAGTTGGATACTCATCTACTAGTAGAGGATATAGAGTATACAACAAAAGGACTCAAACGGTTGAGGAATCATTCAATGTTGAGTTTGATGAGTCCACTAGTACTTACCCTAGGAAATCATCTATTGATAAGGATATAATTGAACAAAATCAAACCATTACTCAAGAAATACAAAATCTACATTTAGGGGGTATCGATCAAGGGGGAGGAAGAGATGGTTCGGATGATGAAAGAAATAATGTAAACAATGATTCTCCCAAAGATGATGATTCCATAACTTCTAGGATCATAAGGCATCATCAAGATCATCCTATTGATCAAATAGTTGGAGATGTGGCTCAAGGAGTAAGAGCTAGATCATACTTTAGAGATCATACTAGTCAAATTGCTCTAATATCACAATTTGAACCAAAATCAATTGATGAAGCCTTAATTGATACGGATTGGATTCTAGCAATGCAAGAAGAGTTGAATCAATTTGAAAGAAGTGATGTATGGAAATTGGTTCCAAGACCAAATGATGGTACAATTGTTACAACAAAATGAGTGTTTAGAAATAAACTGGATGATCAAGGAAAAGTCACTAGAAATAAAGCTAGATTAGTGGCTAGGGGCTTTAATCAAGTTGAAGGACTTGACTATGATGAAACCTATGCTCCAGTTGCTCGATTAGAGTCCATTCAGATCTTATTAGGATATGCCGCTTATATATGTTTTAAACTTTATCAAATGGATGTGAAATCAGCATTCCTAAATGGGTTTATTAAGGAGGAAGTGTATGTGGAACAACCACCCGGATTTGAATCCATTGTTTACCCAAATCATGTTTATAAACTTAAGAAAGCCTTATATGTGTTAAAACAAGCTCCCCGGGCTTGGTATGAAAGACTCTCATCCTTCTTAATCTCCAAAGACTTTAGAAGAGGAACAATTGACCCACCCCTATTTTTAAAGTCTAAGGATGGAGACATTTTTGTTACATAAGTTTATGTTGATGACATCATTTTTGGTTCAACAAATAATGAACTTCTTCAAGACTTCATTAAACATATGGAAAGTGAGTTTGAGATGAGTCTAGTTGGAGAGCTAAGTTTCTTGTTAGGATTGCAAGTCAAACAAACCAATGAATGAACTTATGTCTATCAAACAAAATTTGCTAAGGAACTTATCAAGAAATTTGGTTTGGAAAATGCTAAGGTAGTATCTATTCCTATGGGAACTAATACCAAAATAGATAGTGATCAAGAAGGAAAATTAGTAGACCCAAAGCAATATAGAAGTATGATTGGTAGTTTGTTATACCTAACCGCTAGTAGACCGGATATACTCTTTGTGGTAGGTATGTGTGCAAGATACCAATCATGTGCCAAGGAATCTCATTTAGTGGCAATAAAGAGAATTTTGAGATACATCAAGAGTACCCTTAATGTAGGTCTTTGGTACCCTAAGACTCGAAATTTTGATTTCATTGGATACTCCGATTCTGATTATGCGGGTTGGAAATTAGATAGGAAAAATACTAGTGGTGGATGTCAATTTCTTGGATCCTTCCTAGTAAGTTGGAGTAGTCGAAAACAACCTTGTGTCGCTTTGTCTACCACCGAGGCCGAATATGTAGCTATGGGTAGTTGTGTAGCTCAATTACTTTGGATGATGCATACTTTAGAAGATTATGAGCTTCACTATTCCAAAGTTAAGGTGTTGTGTGATAATGTTAGCACCATCAACCTAACCAAAAATCCGGTGCACCATTCTAGGACAAAGCACATTGAAGTGAAACATCATTTCATTAGAGATCATGTGGCAAGAGGAGACATTATACTAAATTATGTTGATTCTAAGTCAAATCTTGCCAACATATTTACCAAACCACTACCCGAAGTGGAATTTACCTCACTTAGGAGAGAACTTGGTATATGTTTTGCATAATAGTGAGTATAGCATTACATGATCCCATATCATATTAAGAACTTATCTCATTGCATCTCACAATAGACCTAAGAAGCCTTGCTTGTGTACTTCTTCAATTAGACATTATGTGATATGATTAGGATGATACTTTTGATTCAACATGTTAGTCATGATACATTGCTTTGAGCCAATATAACATCTAGTAACATTAATCCTACATTACTTTGGTCTAATCATAGGGAAAGCAAGTGTACAAATCATGTACACTTAACCCTATGATTATGATTGGAAATTTAATTTGAAATACCTATAAAACTTATTTTTGAAACCCTTGTTGAAGTTTGTCTTTGGATGGGAGTTATCATTGAATAATTAAATACGAACTTACTAAAATATTGACGTTTTCGACAACTTTCAATTTTGTGTAAATCTTCGCTAATAAGAGTCCATTTTTGTTAAACTTTATTTCTCCTTGATAATATGAGACATAGATAGTGTCTACACAAAATTTCATGATTTTTAGAGTAGTATACAATTATTTGTGCATTTCCAAAACTTGGATCTGAAAGTGTTCACATATGCAGTAATATCAGAATTCCCAATCGATCGGTCAATCGATTGGGTAGCTCGCACTTCACCACAGAGGGCGTCTAAATTGATCAATAGATCGATTCGGCGTATTTCAATCGATCAAAGGATCGATTGAACTACCTTTCCGGAATGCACAGAGGGCATCTGAATCGATCAATGGATCAATTAAGTATGTCTCAATCGATCAATGGATCGATTGGGATGAATTTTCGATTTGCACAGAGGCCATCTGAATCGATCAATGGATCAATTCAACGTGTTTGAATCGATCGATGGATCGATTCAGATGCGTTTCCGATTTTGCACAAAGGCTTCATGAATCGATCGACCGATCGATCACTTGCTCCCAATCGATCGGTCGATCGATTGGGGATGTGAAATCCAACTTAAATCACTGTTGACCTAAGTCCACTCTCATTTCCTCTCTTTTCCCTCTCGACTCTGTCCGTGCCCTAGCCTGGGCGATTCTCCCGGCGAATCTCCCGCCTACGTCGGTCGTCCTCTCTAACGGTCCTCTCCGGCGAAGGGTGTTCTTCCATCTCTCTTCCGCCTCCGCTCCTCCTCTCTCGACGAACGGGGCCGCTCATTCTCCCTCATCTCTGCGTCGCACACACACAATGAGAACTCCGAACCCTAGGTAATCTTTTCCCTCTCTTTTCATTCTCTCTTTTGGCTCTTGCTTCTAACCTTGTAATGCTAATCTACCTATGTGTTGTGTGTTTTTGTGTGGCACATCACTTCCCTCATGCATTGCATTGTATGCATTGTCATTGCATTTTCCTACATTTCTTCCCTGCATTGTTGCCCTGCATTTTCCTGCCATTGCTGTTGCTTGTTTCTTTCCATTGGTTATCCTTAGGAAGAAACAGAAGGTTCACGAGTCGGGTGAGGGTTCTTCTCGGCCGCCACCTCATCCTCTCCCTCCTACTGATCAGTGTTTCCCTAATGCTGCTATGCAGCAAGCCTTTAGCAAGCACACGTTCAAACTTATAACCCCTAGGTATGTTGATCTTCAATTCTACAAGGACTCTTGCTTTGATATCTATTCCCTTTTCAAGCATTATAAACTTGAGTCAATTTTCTCTTGTGAGAGGAGTATAAATGTAAGCCTTGTATCTGAATTCTATAACAACTTGCACACTTTTGATGGTGTCCACTATCGCACTCGCGTTGCGAAGCGAAGTTTGGACTTTTCTTATGCGATCCTTCAGTTCTTTCTAGGGTGTCTACCATCTGAAAATGATTTTGTGTTCTATCCCACACTTCCTGATGAGTTACCTCCACCCTTTGAGCATATCAGCATTGCATCAGACCCTTTTTGGTCGTCCTCGTCCGGACGGGCCAAATGCACAAATCACTTCTTTCACTTCTCTTGAGTTATCGGCTGAGAACACCGCCCTATTTAAAGTGGTCATTAACTGTCTATTTCCCATTGTCTCACGTGCCTTAGCCGCTCTTCGACCCTCTCACATGTTTGCATTATATGCCATATGAAATTCCCTTGACATCAACATTGCTTTGAACATATTTCATTGCATCATTCATTTTACTTAGTCGGTGCAGTAGACGATTCACATGCCTTTCGGTCATCTCATCACTGACTGGCTGGAGTTCATGGAGATAGATGTCTCTCAGGGGCGGCTGGAGCCCATGACCATTGCCTATTCTCGGATTTCTTCACGCTCTTTCATGAAGACAGGATTAGCGGTTGGTCCAGCGAGAGTCCACTAACGCGATGGGCATGCTCTTGGTGAGGGTCCCAGGGCTCGCCAAAGGGGAGCTGTACAGACACTAGTTCCTGCGGCGGCTAATGCCGAGGAGGATATTGCGGAGCCTGATTCTCCAACATTCGAGGAGTCTGTGGATACCCGTCTTGAGGAACTGCATATGGAGATGGCTGCCCTGACCACCAAGGTTGATGCGATGTAGGCGACTCTGAATACTCTGGTGGATTTGGTGGGCTTTTGGGTGACGAGTCACCCGTCTCCGTCTGTTCCTCCTGCTACGGCTGTTCCTGAGGATGCTCCTACTCCTGCTCCTGCTACTACATCTGCCCCTCCTTCTAATCCTATCGACGTTTCTGATCCTGTTCCTACTCCTCCAGGAGATGATACTTTTGAGTTCTTTGTATCTCTATGACATGTGCTCTTGTACATTTTATGGATGTTTGTTGTGAAGTCGTCTTGTGAACTTCATTTTATTTTGGATGCATGATATACTACTTCTCTCTATTATCTTTCATTTTTCGATTCCAGATTGTTCTCTTATGTTGATATTTGTGTGATTTAGGGGGAGTACCCCTCATGTTTATCTTGTTTAGTGCACCAATTAAGGGGGAGTTTTTGTTTTGATACTTGACAAAGGGGGAGAAGTAAGTTGAAGTTTATGCTTAATTAGGAAGGAGATGCATGCTTAGTCATATATGAATTTGCTATTATTTCTTATGATCAAGCAAGATGAATTTTATGCGTAGTTAATAACAATATTGTCATTTACTGTTAGCTCATGCCTATTGCTATCTGTTGCTTATCATCTTATTATTGTGGTGCGTTGGAAATTAGCCTAAACTCAAATAGATTGTCAAACATCAAAAAAGGGGGAGATTATTGGTGCAATCATGCCCTGGATGTTTTCAATGTATTGACAACTATTTAAGTTTAGGTTAATACGTTTGGATCTAATGTGTGCTGCAAGTTTTGCAGGAAGAAGTCCAAGAAGGTCGAGTACCGAAGTCTTGGCAAGAAAAGTCCTTGCAGGTCAGAAGACCGGGTGTAAGACAAGAGAAGTCCAAGAAGGTCGAGGACCGGAGCCTTGGCAAGAAAGTCCAGGGATGCGTTCATCTGGCACGAGGTATTAGTTGGGAAATCAGCAAGCAATCGATTGGTAAATCGATTGAGGCGCATAACTATGGAATAGAATACTGCTGAATCGATCAGCCGATCGATTGGAGGAAACCAATCGATTGGCCGATCGATTGATAGCCTCTACGCGAGAGCACAGAAGGAACTTGGATCAATCCGCCGATCGATTGAAGGAATCCAATCGATCGATCGATCGATTCACATGCTCTCTGCGACAGAACACAGTGCGAACCTGGATCGATCAGCCGATCGATTAAAGATAACCAATCAATCGGTCGATCGATTCACAAGGTTTCTACACGAAGGAGCAGTGTGATTTTGAATCAATCAGCCGATCGATTGGAGGTAACCAATCGATCGGACGATCGATTGAATCAACTTCTGTACCTATGAAATATATGTCTGAATCGATCCAGTGTTGGCCCAATCGATTGACGGCGACGATCACGTGAGAAATAGCTACTTTTGAAGACAAATAAAAAGGGGAGATGTACTGTAGCAAACATAACACTTGAATACTTATTGTGCTAAGCAAAAAGAGAGCTCTCTAAGCGACTTCAAAGCAAAAGATTGTGAGTCTCTTCCTCCTAAGCCTAGATCTCATCTTGTAAGAGGAAGAGGCAATCTTGTAAAGGTTTCTCCACCTTCGTTTGTGATAACGAAAAGGAGAAGTTCATATAGGAGCTTGATCATGTGGGTGTGTGCCTTGGATTAGTCACCTCAAGGAGATGGAGACCAAGTAAACCGAGTTAGCATTGTTTTCTTTTTTTTTCTTATCTTTCCTTTATTTCTATTTGCCTCTGCTAACAAGTTGTAGGTGAAAAATCGAAGAAAGGTTATTCACCCCCGCCCCCCCCCTCTAGCCAAACGCAAAGTTCCTATCAATAGGGTGTAATAAACATAGATTATACTCATGAAATATAAATAGATATGCATCAAAACATTCATAAAAGTATATATAATCTACGCACATCACACCCTCAGATTTAAACCTTTGCTTGTCCTCCAGCAAAAACTGCATCTAAACTCGTGTGTTTAAATAGTGTGTCATAATCTCTAGCAAGTCAATCTAATCCTATCAAATGATTTCATTGGTGAGTAAGATACAAAAGTTGTTTGAGTATGACCTAAGTAATAGTTCTCCGTGCTTAGTGCAATAGTAGTCTAAGTTTTTCAAGTTTCAATCTCTAAGCCTAATCAAGTCGTCATAAAATTATGTTCCTTGTGCTTCTTGCGATAAGCACTTACCTGCCACACTCATGGTTCATATCCCTAAAACTACACAAGGTCTTAAAGGACTACTCGGAATCAAGAGAAATATTTTATTTTTCTAGTAACCAAACTCGATCTTAAAGGGGTAAATTGTTAGTTTCCACTCATGATAACTATTTTCTATCCCTTATTCATGTATTTTTTTTTCTTTTTTTTCATTTTTTTAGTGCTTTAAAGATGTAGCACTAGCACAAATACAAATCTATAAATATAAATGTAGGGATTTTGATTTTTCTAAGTGAGTTGTCATGATCTAAGATCATCCAGCAACTAAAATATAATTAAGAGGTCACTTTATAAACATAGGTATTAGTCCAATTCTATAAATCATAACTACTTTCAGAGTTATCTGCCATCAAAACTAGGCATAGTAAAAAGAGATCCTAGAAAAAGACTAATACTCAAACTCTTATAGTAAAAATATTGCTCACTTCATGCTATCATAGATAGAAAAAGATAGATTACTAAACATACTAGAACCATAAGTAACCAATAAACCACATGAAATCTAGAACAAGTATGCTAGTATTTTACATTAAGGAACAAACAATCATGATATAATGAATGATGCAACTAGAAAAATGTTATTATGCAAAAAAGAAATAAGCAAAATCTAAACTAAACCCAACACATCCCCCCAGATTTAAACTTTTCATTGTTCCAATGAAAACTAGAAATGAAATATGGATGAGATTTTGAAGTAAGAGAAGTTACCAAGTGTTAAGCTCCAAATAGTTGACATTCATGTAGTAAAAATACTCCTCTATTTGATATTCACATTTCTCCATAATATTAAATCCTATAAAAATAAGATGATAAGAAAAATTAAGTAGAGGATATGAGTTATTATGAATAAGAAAAAAAACTAAAAATATAAATTAAGAACTTGGGTTGCCTCCCAAGAAGCGTTTGTTTAAGGTCATTAGCTTGACCCTTTATTTGGCTCCTCTAAATTGTGATCTTACTGAAGTGAGGTATCTCCGTGTTGGTGCAACCTTAGGTCAAGGTTGACCTGGTTGACCCGACTCGAGTTGACTTGACTCGAGTTGTATTTTGATGTTTGACTTGGGAAGATTGTTGATGCAACCTTAGGTCAAGATTGACCTAGTTGAGTTGCATGTTGATGTTTGACACTCGTGGAAGAGTTGTATTCTTGATGTGAGACAAGAATAGATGGTTGGGAGATTATTGGTGCAACCCTAGGTCAAGGTTGACCTGGTTGACCTGAAAAGTCCAAGTATGGAGACTTGGCAAACGGAAAAGTCCAAGCAGGGAGCTTGGCACGCGAAAAGTCCAAGTATGGAGACTTGGGAAGGTCCAAGTACGGAGACTTGGCACGGGAAAAGTCCAAGCGGGTAGCTCGGGAAAAGTCAAGTATGGAGACTTGGCACGGGAAAGTCAAACAGGGAGTTTGGCACGGAGAAAGTCCTGGTGAGTGAAGAAAGTCACGTGAGTGAAGCCGGGCGGTTTGAGAAAGTCTGGTGAGTGAAGCCAGACGGAAAGACCTAGTGAGTGAAGCTAGGCGGTGGATGGTGAGTGAAGCCGGTGAAAATCCTAGTGAGTGAAGCTAGGTGAAAGGAAAGTCATGGTGAAGAGTGAAAGTCACGTGAAGTCAGGCGGTGGGAAAGTCCTAACTGGGATGTTAGGCGGTGTGGAAATCTGGTGAGTGAAGCGGTGAAAGTCACAGTGAAGCCAGGCAAGGGAAATCCAGATGGATCGGGGATGATCGGACATCGGTGTTGAGAAAGTCCAAGTAGGTCAAAGGATTGACCGGACACTTGGCGAGGAGTTCTAGCAGGTCAAGGGAGTGACCAGATGCTAGGATGAAGTACCAATAGGTCAAGGTTGACGGATATTGGTTTGGAAGTCTTGGGACTTGGTTTGGGCCAAACCCAAGCTCGGATCGGTCACCGGACCGATCGGTGTCTGTTGCTCGATCGGTGCGGTGACCGATCGATCAAAGCTCTGATTCTTGATCGATCGGTGACCAATCAGCGACGAGGCAAAGAGGCGGTGATCGGTCCGTCGAGGCCATCTGATCGATGCAGGGACCGATCGGGAACGAGGAAGAGCCGGTGGGATCGGTGGACCGATCGGCTATCTGATCGGTCCGCCGATCGTCTGCTGAAGGTTACTCGGGGGGACCGATCGGCAGCTGATCGGTCCATGAACCGATCAGGGAACCTCCTGACCGGTCTGTGGACCGATCTTTGTCGATCGAAGGTCGTCTTTAGGAGTTGTTGAGTAGTTTCTTCATTTATTTTCTTCGGTATAAGGGGCTGCTGCTGCACTTCTCCTTCTTCCTCTTCTTTCTGCTGAGCTCTGCTGAGTTCTTGAAGCGTTGAAGCTTTGCGTGAGCTTCCTTTTGGCTGGTCACCTGCTGTTGTAGGCGCTTGGAGCTGCTGCTTCTTCCAGTCGAAGAGAAGGCAAGCAAGAGTTTTCTTACTGTTGTATTTCTTGCTGTTTTTCTTTGTATTTCTGTACTCTCCTTACTTGCTGTTGCAAGAGTGTGTTGTGGCGAGGTTTCTCCACCCATAAGGAGTTTGTATTAGCCGGTTCTCCGGGGACTCATCCACCGACGGATTGACTGGAGTCGTCCACCTTACGGACACGCCGAGGAGTAGGAGCCCTAATCTCCGAACCTCGTTACATCGGTTTGTTTGAGGTTTGTAGTCTTCCTTTCGTTTCTAGTTTATTTTTCCGCTGCGCTAACGAAGTGTAGGAAGAAACGCGAGCGATTTGGGGCGGCTATTCACACCCCCCCTCTCTAGCCGTACAAAGGATCCTAACAAGTGGTATCAGAGCGAGGCCGCTCTTCATCGGATTCACACCCGTGGGAGCACAAGCTAGAGATGGATCAATTTGGAGAAGACATCACCATTCCACCCTTCTACAACGACAACTTCGCATATTGGAAGGTAAGGATGATGTATTTTCTTAGGACTAATATGTGGAACTGGTTTTGTGTACAAGAAGGGTTTACTCCTCCAATGGATAAAGAAGGAGAGCCTCTAGAGAAGAACAAGTGGACGAAGGAACAAGTCCACCAATTCACGATCAACAATGAGGTAACTAAAACAATTGAATTTTCATTACCTACTAGTGTTTTGTGTAAGATAGGTAAATACAACAATGCCAAGGAGTTGTGGAACAACTTGGCAAAGTTCCATGAGGATAGCTCAAGTTCAAGCCATGAAGAGGAGCTAAGTGAGCCAAGTAGCTCACATCATGGAGGGAGCGAATTGGGAGTTGAGGGCTACTCAACATCCAAGGAAGAAGAGGAGGAGAGTTCCTCTTGTTCAAGTTCGGAGCAAGAAGAAGAGGCATCTACCTCCGGAAGGGATGAGGAAGAGAGCTCACACCCATGCCCAAACCTAGGTAACTCAAGCATTTCAATTTCAAATAAGTTACATATAATATGCTTTGAGTGTAGGGAGTGTGGACATTACAAGAGCAAATGTCCAAAGAGAGTTAGGAAGACTCCACCGGCACCAAAGGTCAAGGAAGCCGGAGTCCCAACACGCAAAGGCAAGAAGCACGTGGTGTGCTTTCAATGCAAGCAACGGGGACACTATAGGAGCCAATGTCCGAAGGGGAGGAAACCTCACAAGGACAAGGGATGCACATCGATAGGGGGAGCTAAGGCAAACCCTAAGGTATCTTTTAAGGCTCATTCGTGCAATTCTAGTAGGATACATGCTAGTAATTTTATTGCATTAGTCAATAATGATGAGCATGTTAACACTAGAAATCAACACATGTGCTTAGGTGCTAAACATGTCAACCTAGATAGGGATACTACTAGGAATGCTAACCCTAGGTTTAACACTTCTAAGGTTAAGGAAAACCTAGGTAGAAACCCTAAATCAACTAGACACATGCCTAGGAACACCTCAAGAAAGAATGACAAACCAAAACTTGAGGTATTAGAGAAAGAAAATCAAGTCTTGAGGTCAAGACTTGACTCTCTAGAAAAGGCTTTTAAGGATTTGACTCTAGGGTCTAGGGGTCAAAAACCCAAGTCCAAGGACAAGAAAGGTTTGGGTCACAAACCTAAGTCCCAAATGGTCAAGCCCACCTATCATAATGTTCCATTCGATTATGGAACAAAACCTAGGGCTAGGAAGACCATTACCAAGGTTACAAGGGGAGTCACCCCTATAGTTGACCTTGATGAGACCCAAATGACCAAGGCTTCAAAGCCTAAGAGGGTCATTAGGAGGGTTGCTAGGGAAGTTATCCCTAGTGAATATTTAGTGAACCCAATGAGCTCTAATAGGTATTGGGTTCCTAGGAGCATCTTCTCTATCCCATAGATGGGTTAGAGAGTGTCAACTCCAATAAGAAGGGTAGTTAACCTTTGAGGAAATTGACACTCAAGGAGCATTTTCAAGGTTTTTGGGAACCTTTGAAAATGAAATGGAATAATCTTTATCATTCACTCCTTGGAAGAGTAAGGTGTGCCAAAGTAAGAATATATTAATCTTACTTTAAATTGACACAATTTGGAAAAACCTAGAGAAATATCGAATTGGGATTTTGATATTCTCTTAGGTCCGGGCCTTAACTTAGAAGTGCTACTCTTGTAAAATCTTAAATGGTATAAATCAAACAAGAGATCAAGAAATGCCAATTTGGGTTTTGACATTTTCTTGGAGCACTTTGGGCAATCTAGGGTTAGATTTTAAGTTAGCAAAGTGGTTAAGGATACTTAGATAGGTAATCTAGGTATATTTATCTATGCTAACTTACCATGATTGGTTGCCATATGCCATGCCATGACATCATATTTATCTTATTATCATTTGAAATGTCATGATAATGCTTAGGTTATCTATATGTCATGTGTTAGTTTAGTTTCAAACTTTATGCCATGACATCATGACATTGGCACATGTTTTCATTTATGATACCATTTTATGCCATGTCATCATCTCTTGCATTAATAATCAATTGAATTGATTTAAGGACAAACATATAATTTGATATTGAGATCAAATTGGTGTTTAGAAAATGCATGAGAACTTAGCCTAAGTTGACCTTAACCCATATCTCACATCAAAATTGACTTGGATGTGTTTGATACACTTTAGATGTGTGTGAGATATTAGGATCATGAGTTAGGATCAAGGTGCATAGGTTTTGTACCTAGATGAGCCTAATTCAAGAAAATAGGGATCATAGGGAAAGCTTGTGTACAAGTCATGTACATTTAGCCCTAAGATTATGGTCCTAAATTCAAATGGTTTTAAAAGCATTTTAAAATTGATTTGAAAAACCTTGATGAAGCTTTCCTAGTGATAGCATTCTTCATTGAGCAAGATGATACAAAGATGACTTAACTTTGAACTATTTCAAAGTTTTGAAATTTTGTATCAAGATTTGAAAATGGAAACTATTTTCATAGAAAACTATTTTCCATGATAATGTATGATGTGAACTGTTATTTCAGATTCTGAACAGAATATTAAAAAAAATCCTAGATATCTATCCTAGTTAGCATGGTGATCAACTGATCGAGATTTGAATATGGTCTATAGTAGATCTGTTTTTTGCCATCGTGACATCACAGTTCCCCAAACTCTCCGTTGACATTTGCTGATATGACTGTTCGAATTCTTATCTTCAAATTTCGATTGGTTTTTAGATTTATAAAGGTTTGAAACTCTTGTTTTGTTGGTGCAATGGTCAAGGGGGAGTTGGCTTTTAGGGGGAGTTTTTACTCCTTGAGGATTAGTGATATGGGATTATCATTAAGTGGATTGTTGAACTTAGTATCAAAGGGAAAATAAGAGTTTCAATGAAAGGTATGGGACTTTCATTAGGAAGAAACTCTTGACCTTGATACCCTCCTTTTTCTTTTTGATGTGTGTCAAAAAGGGGAGAGTGTTCATTGGAGAATTATTGGAGAACCCAAGTTAGGTTATCGGGTTAACCTAAGCTAGGGGAAGAATGTCAAGGAATGTTCAAGGAAGAACATTGGAATTCTTTTTGATGTGTGTCAAAAAGGGGGAGAACTATTGGAGAACCCAAGTTAGGTTATCGGGTTAACCTAAGGGGAGAATGTCCGGAGAATGTTCAAGGAAAGAACATTGGACATTGGAAGATGGTTGGAAAACCTAAGTTAGGTTATCGGGTTAACCTAACTTGATTATAGTTTTGTCAAACATCAAAAAGGGGGAGATTGTTGGTGCAACCTAGGTCGAGGTTGACCTGGTTGACCCGACTCGAGTTGACTTGACTCGAGTTGTATTTTGATGTTTGACTTGGGAAGATTGTTGATGCAACCTTAGGTCAAGATTGACCTAGTTGAGTTGCATGTTGATGTTTGACACTCGTGGAAGAGTTGTATTCTTGATGTGAGACAAGAATAGATGGTTGGGAGATTATTGGTGCAACCCTAGGTCAAGGTTGACTGGTTGACTGAAAAGTCCAAGTATGGAGACTTGGCAACGGAAAAGTCAAGCAGGGAGCTTGGCACGCGAAAAGTCCAAGTATGGAGACTTGGCAAAAACCAAAGTACGGAGACTTGGCACGGGAAAAGTCCAAGTATGGCATGCGGAAAGTCCAAGTATGGAGACTTGGCACGGGAAAGTCCAAACAGGAGTTTGGCACGGGAGAAAGTCCCGGTGAGTGAAGGAAAGTCCCGTGGAGTGAAGTCTGAGTGAAGTGAAAGTCACGTGAGTGAAGCCAGGGGAAAGACCTAGTGAGTGAAGCTAGGCGGTGGAAATCCTGGTGAAGTGAAGCGGTGAAAATCCTAGTGAGTGAAGCTAGGTGAAAGGGAAAGTCCCGGTGAGTGAAGCCGGTGAAAGTCCGGTGAGTGAAGCCGGGAAATGGGAAAAGGGATGTTAGGCGGATGAAATCTGGTGAGTGAAGCCGGTGAAAGTCCCAGTAAGTGAAGCCGGGCAAGGAAAATCCAGATGGATCGGGGATGATCGGACATCGGTGTTGAGAAAAGTCCAAGTAGGTCAAAGGATTGACGGACACTTGGCAGGGAGTTCTAGCAGGTCAAGGAGTGACCGGATGCTAGGGATGAAGTACCAATAGGTCAAGGTTGACCGGATATTGGTTTGAAGTCTTGGGACTTGGTTTGGGCCAAACCCGCTGGATCGGTCACCGGACCGATCGGTGTCTGTTGCTCGATCGGTCCGGTGACCGATCGATATCAAGCTCTGTTGATTATCGATCGGTGACCAATCGCCAGCGAGCAAAGAGGCGGTGATCGGTCCACGGACCATCGGTATCTGTCCGATCGGGGACCGATCGAGGAACGACGCGAAGGAAGAGCCGGTGGGATCGATGGACCGATCGGCTATATCGGTCCACGGTCATCTGCAGGTTACGTACCTTTGGCGATCGGTGCGGGACCGATCGGTAGGCCTGATCGGTCCATGAACCGATCGGGGCTTCTTCACGATCGATGCATCGATCAGATGTTACGATCGGTCCGATCGAGGTTCTAGCGACTAGTTTCTTCATTTTCTTGGCGGTATAAAGGGGTCGCTGCTGCACTTCTCCTTCTTCCTCTTCTTTCCTTCTGCTGAGTTCTTGAAGCGTTGAAGCTTTGCGTGAGCTTCCTTTTGGCTGGTCACCCTTGGAGCTGCTGCTTCTTCCATCGAAGAGAAGGCAAGCAAGAGTTTTCTTCTTTGTATTTCTTCTTTGTTTTTCTTTGTACTGTACTCTCCTTACTTGTTGTTGCAAGAGTGTGTTGTGTGAGGTTTCTCCACCCATAAGGAGTTTGTATTAGCCGGTTCTCCGGGGACTCATCCACCGACGGATTGACTGGAGTCGTCCACCTTACGGACACGCCGAGGAGTAGGAGCCCTAATCTCCGAACCTCGTTACATCGGTTTGTTTGAGGTTTGTAGTCTTCCTTTCATTTCTAGTTTATTTTTCCGCTGCGCTAACGAAGTGTAGGAAGAAACGCGAGCGATTTGGGGCGGCTATTCACACCCCCCCCCTCTCTAGCCGTACAAAGGATCCTAACACTCCGGACCTTTCGGCTAATGACCCAAAATGCTGAGGGAGCTTTCATCGTAGGGATCACATCTTGAGAAATTTCTCTCTTCTTCTTCTTCCCCTTAAAGGGTCTTCTTGATGGTAGGAGAAAGTTCACTTGAAGTGCCCAGGCCAACAGTGTAGTGATCACAATTGATGTTGAGGCTTTGTTCTAATGAAAGTGAAGTATAGGCAAAGGTGGGAGTGTCCAAACTTGGGGTCTTCGACTTTCCACCACTTCCCGCTTAGAGGGCTACATAAAAATATTAACATCCGCTTCCTA
Source organism: Zingiber officinale (assembly GCF_018446385.1). Taxonomy (NCBI): domain Eukaryota; kingdom Viridiplantae; phylum Streptophyta; class Magnoliopsida; order Zingiberales; family Zingiberaceae; genus Zingiber; species Zingiber officinale. The sequence goes on along the minus strand of NC_056005.1, from coordinate 28,638,353 downwards.
TATAATCCCATCATCACTCAAGCATGTACTATCAGAAGTTGCAGCAAGAACAACAACAAGATTGGTTGAACAAGCATCAAAAGTCCTACCAATGTCCGGAGTATCGTCAGAAATACTACCTTCATGCAAAGCAGTGGAGGAGTCCTGTAGAGATGTAGAATTATGATCATAGTCATCTTCAACTTTACATTCCATCCCCTCCAAATCATCATTCAGCTGAGGCTTCGAATTTGGACTTGGCACATCAACTTGCTATAGGGATTGGAGAAACAAGATCCCCTCTTGCACCAAGAGATCTTCTAATTCTTGTATTTTGGTTTTCATCTGACTGGGAGTAGGAATATCTGAGTCTTGGGAGTCCTCCCACTCAGTCAGCTCATAATGTTACAACTATTGTGGTCCATCTAATAATCAATCATCTTGAAATTTTGATAGACTCTAATTTACTTGAGAAGATTGCTCAACACTTTGAATATTATTGTACTCAAAATTCTGATAATCCATCTCATCTTAATTGTAGTGTTGAGTGAGTCAGGGATATACTATTGGAATAGTAACTACTCATCCTCCTTAAAAGTGTGCTAGAGTTGAAAGTTCTGAATTTATTAATCTCTCCAGTCATAGCTAGAAGTACTAGAAATCAAATCATACATGTCTTGATGCATAAGTTGGAAAAGATTATGAAGTTCCATGGAGGAGGTAACAACATTTTGGAATAAGTGACATATAGCAATTGGATGGGATGAGCTACCATAAACCATGTAGATATCATCAGTTGGTTCTGTAGAAGAGCCAACTTTATTTTGGAAGAGGTGGCATATGATAGATGGATGGGTTTGACTACCACATATTGTGCAGATGTTCAACATTTGCTCATCATTCAAATTATACTTTGCATTTAACCCTCCTGATTGCCAAGAATACAAATCCATGTCTAAAAAAAAAATTTAGTCTCACCTAAAACAATAACATTGAACTCACAAGATACTGTGAGTAATCATTACATAGCACGTGGATATAGGAGATATAAATTAATCAAGACACTCAATCAATTTTTATTTTGATTTTAAAAAAATAAATCTAGAAGTTAAAGATAAGAAATAAAATGTATAATGCAAACAAGAAAGAGAATACAAAAAGAAAAATATCTAGAGTAACTCATATGCTAGTTAACTAATGTTAATGCGAATAGTCCCCAGCAATGGTGCCAAAACTAATTATGAAACCATAATTGCACGACTACGTTGTCAGTAATAAAAATATCGATCCCATAGGGACTTTTGATTAAGTACTAGTTAACATCGCATGGTGAATTATCTAGACAATCAAAGGTTGGTTCACGAATGCTAGAAGAGAGGTTGAGAAGAGGGAAGAGGAGGTTTAGTGAAAGAGGAGGAAAGATAGAATAGAGAGAGGGAGAGTAATGTTAGAATGTATACTAAAAGCCTAGCTTTTGGTATAAACATTTATCTAGAAATAAGAATCACATTGGTCAAATGTCTACATTTATGATAAATGTAGTTGTTCAATTAATTTATATTGTAGATAACATGGTGTGTGGTGTCACACACAGAAGATCATGTTATCGGTTCCTTATAAATTATAAACAGTAGCTTACGACCAAGATGGAAAGAAACAAACCATTGGAAGGTCGTAGTGTAATTAGGTATTAGTTTATCTTAACTATATAATTATACTAGTACACTTAGAGTGTATTGAGTAGGACCATTTGAGGTCGTTTCTTTTATACTGACTTTATAAAGAAACAAAGACCTCAGTTATTATGGAAGTGTGTGCTCTTAATCCTAATATAATAACAAACACATATATTTGATATTTATTTCTTTAATTTATCAATGGGTGAGATTTAGTTCGATGAATCAATAAGCCCGATAAGTTGGGAAATGATATCACTTATAGTGTGTGTTGTTGATTATAGAAGGAAATTGTGTCCTAGTGATCTAGGTTGAGAATGTCCCCAAGAGGAGCTCATAAGGATTGTCATGTTAAACCCTGCAGGTGGACTTAGTCCGACATGATGATGAAGTTGAGTGGTACTATTCTTGGAGCTAGATATTAATTAAGTGAGTTGTCAGTAACTTACTTAATTAGTGGACATTTGTTGTCTTAAACACAGGGAGACTAATACACTCATAATAAGAAGGAGCCCAAAATGTAATTTGGGATTGGTGCGGTAGTTCAATAATATTCTTTAGTGGAATGAATTATTATTGATGAAATTAAGTTGTGTGTTCGGGGCGAACACGGGATGCTTAATTTCATCGGGAGACCAAAACCAATTCCTCCTCTCGGTCCCTATCGTAGCCTCTTAATTATAGAGTATTATACCCACCTATACCCACCTTCTTACCCATCCTATAGGGGCCGGCCAAGCTAGCTTAGAGACCAAGCTAGGGCCGGCCATGGGTATGTTCATGGGTGAATTCATGTCGCCGGCCCTATTAAAATAAAAAGGAATTTTAATTTTAAAATTTTTCTTATGTGGATAATATAATTTAAAAGAGAGTTTAAAAATTTAAACCCTTCCTTTTATAAGATTCTACAAAAGATTAAGAGAAGAGTTAAAATCTCTTTCCTTATTTGTAGATTAAAAGGTTGATTTTAATTTTGGTAAAAACTTTCCTTTTAATTATATTCATGATTTAAAAGAAAGTTTAAAAATTAAAAATTCTCTTTTATTAGTTTCTACAAAAGATTAAGAAAAGATTTAATATCTTTCCTTATTTGTAGATTGAAAGGAGATTTTAATTTTTAGAGATAACTTTCCTTTTTGGAAATTATCCACATGTTTAAAAGAAAGATTTTAATTTATAAAATTTCTTTTTATTAACCAATCATGAAGGGATTAAAATTATTGGAGAAATTTTTATAAATTTCTAGAAACAAATTAGGAAGTTTTAATTTTTGTTTTAATTAAAACTCTCCTTGTTTTGGGGAGAAGAGTGGCCGGCCATTATAATTTGAAAAGAGAAAATTATTTTAATTAAATAAATTTTCCTTTTCAATGGCAAAAGAATTAAGAAAGTTTTTATTAAATTTTCCTTATTTGCCAAGATCAAGGATTATAAAAGAGGGGGTAGAGGAGGCTTCAATGCGAACGACTCTATTATATTTTTCCTCTCTTTTCTCCTTGGGTGTGGCCGGCCTTTTCTTTCCTCTCCTCTCCTTTGTGTGGCCGAAACCTTCTCATGGTGGAGATAGCTTTGGTGGCCGGATCTAAGAAGGAGAAGAAGGAGAGAAAAGAAGCCTCTTTTCTAGCATCCCTTGGAGCATGGTGGTGGTGGCCGAACCTCTTCATCCTAGGAGAAGTTTTGATGGCCGAAACTTGTAAGGAAGAAGAAGGTGCTTGGTGGTTCTCATCTCGGAAGATCGTTGCCCACACAACGTCCGAGGTTAGAAGAGGAATACGGTAGAAGATCAAGAGGTCTTTCTAAAAGGTATAACTAGTAATTTTTGTTTTCGTATCATACTAGTTATTTTAGGAAATAATACTAAATACAAGAGGCATACGATTCTAGAGTTTCGAATTTGTTTTCGATATAGTGTTCTTTTGTTTTTTTCCCTTTTGATTTGATTGTTCTTTTCGGTTAACCTAAAGTTATTTTAGGAAATTAAATATTAGCTTTCCATAAAAGGTTTTGTCTAGTCGGTGGTGGTTGCTCCCATATCCAAGAAGGCCATGTGCCTCGCCACGTCGAACCAATTATGGAAATTAATATTTAATGGAATTAATAACTTAAGGTGATTTGGGTCGAACGTTAGTAAGAGACCCAAGTCAAAACCTAAAAGAACGAATAGATTAAGTTTTGGATCAAACGTGTTAAGTTCCGCAGGCGATCCAAAATTTAATTTAAAAGAACACATGGTAGCTAGGAAAAGGTTCAGACCTTTGTACAAAATTTTTGTACAGTAGAACCTCTAGGTTTTCCGAGTAGCAACCAACAATTGGTATCAGAGCTAGGGTTTGCCTCTGTGTATTTGGTATTAGTTTAATTATACACATGTCATACATAATTTAGGCAGCTTAATAGTAGGATGTGCTAACTTTGTGGATGTAGGATCCAACTATTATGGCTTATAGTTATTATGTGTGTGATTGGACCCTTGGACATGTCAAGGGCATTTTATTGTGTGTGCATGATTGTATCATAAAATACAGCAGGAGCTGTATTTAGTTTTATTAGGATTTTATTTTTTGATCTAGATACATGTACATTCCTTCGAGGAATATAGGATCAAAAAATGTAAAATTCTATTTATGTCGCGGATCGAGTCTTGCAAGGCGTGGAACCTTTTGAGGACCAGAGATGCAGCGGAACAAGGAGCAAGATGGATGCGACAACTAGACCCGGTGGCGGTGGCCAAAGATGGCAGCAGCTAGGGTTGGCAACACATGGAGGACATCAATAGATAAAAGCCATAATAGTTGAAAATTAGTTTTTCTATTTATTGCTTTTTATGCTGTGTTGTGTGTGCTTGTTAGTATGCATGTTAGGTAGACTAGCATAGTTAAAATTCCTCATTTATAAATAACTAAGTGGGAGAGGAATTTTTAAGTAAATCCCATGGTCTCCATTACTGGTTTGTAAGTGATGCAAACAAGCTTGCGCGTTGGCTCTGAGTGCCTTCCTCCATAACGGATGAGCTTGTTTGTGGATCACTAGAACAGACTTCCATTTTTGGATGACTATAGGAAGTTAATTAAGAGCGTGTGATCTTCCCCAACGGAAGGGGCATAATCTTATTAATGGACTTAGTGTCAAGTAATGGTATACACTTAGACACATCTAATAGTATCCTCCCCATCGGAATCACTGCTATTATTTGTGTGACCAAATGATACCAACTATTAATTTTATTTGTCAAAAAGTTAGGTTGACAAGATAATAAAATTAAAGGGTTAAAACCCTCCTTTTACAAATGTTGAATTTGTATACGTCCACACTAACGTGGCATGCAAAATTCACGGTGTTTGAGGTGTTGGTAAATTTAAATAATATTGTTTGAGGAATCAATATTTTTTTTAAATTCAAAAGTTTTTGACCAAATATTTGATTAAAGACAGATCAACTATTAATTTTATTCGTCATAAAGTAAAGTTGACGAGATAATAAAATTAATGGATAAAATCTCCTCTTTGATTTTGTATACGTCCACACTATCGTGGCATATAAAATTCATGGGGATTTTAAGGAATTGATCTTGACCAAATATTTTTGTGATTCTTAGGATTTAAAATGTTTGTCAATTCCCTAGTTGTTATACTATAGAAAAGACTTAGTAGTCCCAATTGTAATGATTGAAAATAGGACTTGGACCTTAAGGTAGACTGTCTTCTAAGAACAAAGAACAATTTAGGTGTATTTAATTCATTAGTTGAAACATGTCTAATGGTGTTATCTACCAGAACCTGGAGTGTAGATATAAGATGCCATTAATCGTGTCTGCAATTCATTGCAGGGTTCCAGGAAACCCGGCAACTAAATGAAAGGTAAATCACCGTCCACATGGGCACTACTGTAAAAGTGGTAGTTGTTGCAGTGGGAGATGTTTATCCTTTGATAAAAATAAAATATGGATTTTAAGTAATTGTCTTTACGTACCAAGTTTAGAAAGAACCTAATTTCAGTTTCTAAAATATTATAGATATTGTGCCTATTTTGATAACAAAGTTGTTATCAAGAAAAATAGGGAAGTTATCTATTCTGGTATGATGGTTGACAATTTATAATCCAATAACTCCCACGATGCAACAAATGGAAATTAGTAACACATCTTCTAATTTTAAGAGAAAGCAACATTCGGAAATGAACCAATTATATCTTTGGCATCTAAAGCTAGGTTATACTTGAGTAGGATTCATTGGTGGCTGATGAACTTTTGGGTTCATTGGTAGTGGAAATCTTTCCAACCTGCGAGTCTTACTTGGAAGGAAAATAACCAAGAAGCTTTTAAGTCCAAGGGGTATGGAGTCAAAGATATGTTGAAATCGGTTCATTCTGATTTGTGTGATCCTATGACTATCCAGACAAGAGGTAGTATTGAATATTTTGTCTATTTTATAGACAACTATTCAAGATACAGATAAATTTACTTAATGTACCGCAAGACTAAGTACTTTGATTAGTTCAAAGAGTACAAGGTTGATGCGGAAAAATGTTAAAGTAAAAAGTCACTATGGAAGATCGTAGTGGCAAGTACCTCTTGAGAGATTTTAGGAGTCACTTATCAGAAGTTGGATTTCAATCCCAACTAACTGCATCTGGTACACCCCAACAGAATGGTGTAGTAGAAAGAAGGTAAAGGACTCTTATGGAATAATTAGATTGATGATGAGTTATTCAGAAAATTACCAAATTTGTTTTAAGGATAAACACTGAAAACGAAAGTGAACATAGTACCTTCCAAGTTAGAACTCTCTACTCATATAGAATTGCTGAATAGGTGAAAACCTATTTTGAAGCATATTCGGATTCGGGTAATCCAGCACATATGTTAAAGAGAGACAATGATAAGTTGGATAGGAGTTCACTTGTTTGTGAGTTATCCTAGATAAACAAAAGTAGGTTTATAGTCTTAAAAATCAGAAGGTCATTGTTAGCATCAATGACAGATTTTTAGAAAAGAACTATATAATGAACCACGTGCTCATAAGTAAATTTGTTCTTAAGGAAATAATAAAGGACATGTCTAACCTAGTACCAACTGTACAAGATGAGATACCACAAGGAAACTGTAACACGTATCACAAATGATACACAATTGCAGAAAGTGTCTTGTCGTAGTGGGAGGGTTGTTAGACAACCTTAAAAGATTCATGTTTTGGGAGAGTTTTATACTCGATCCCTGAAGGACATGAACCTGATCTCTGGTCATATGATGAAGCACTCCAAGATAAAGATGCAGCATCTTGGCAAAGAGTAATGAATAACAGAATTAGAATATATGTATTCTAATAAAATCTGGAAGCTTGTAGAATCACCAAATGGTGTAAAAGTCGTTGGGTGTAAAAAGGTCTATAATAGGAAAAGAGGGATAGACAGGAAGGTAGTAACTTTCAAAGCAAGGCTTGATGAAAAAGGAAACTTTTTCACTGGTAGCCATGCTTAAGTCTATTCGGATTCTTTTATCTATTTGGCAAGTGGATGTCAAGACAGCATTCCTTAATGGAAGTCTTGAAGAAAGCATCCATATAAAGCAACCAGAAGGGTTCATTGCAAAGGGCTAAGAGCATCTTGTGTGCAAGCTCAATCAGTCTATGGACTGAGGCAAAGCTTCAAGGTCTTGGAACATTCGGTTTATCAAAGTAATCCAGACCTGTAGATTTATTGAGTAAACGGATAAGTCTTGTGTATACAAAAGGTGTGATGGAAACGTGGTGGTATTTCTTGTACTATACGTAGATAACATTTTTAGTAGTTGGAAACAATATCAAAATGTTGTCAGAAGTAAGGGTATGGTTGTCCAAACAATTCGATATAAAGGACTTGGGAGAATGTATATATTCTTGAGATCAAAGTAATAAGGGATCGCAAGAAGAAAAAATATATATATATTTTACTTATCCCAAGCTTGATACATCAGAAAAATCCTTGCTCGTTTTAAGTATGCAAAACTCCTAGAAAGGTTTCTTACTTTTTAAGTATGGAGTGTCTTTATCTAAAGAGATGTCTCCGATGACATCAAAGGAGATTGAGGACATGTAGGTAGTTCTTTATGCTTCGGCAGTTAGACAACCTAATGTATGCTATGCACGAGATCAGAAATCTGTTTTGCCAAGGGCATAGTTAGCAGATATCAAAGTAACCCTAGACAAGGACATTGGACTGCAGTAAAGCATATATTAAAGAACCTTAGAGGAACTAAAGATTATATGCTAGCTTACAGGGTAGTTAATTTGGTCACTGTGGGTTGCATGGATTTTGACTTCCAATCGGATAGGGACAATAATAAGTCAACCTCGGGGTTTTGTGTTTACTTTAGGAGGTAAAGTCATAACTATGGAAGAGTGATAAGCATAGGTATTTTTCTGGACTCCACCATAGAAGCTTAGTATATGGCAAGCCTCTGAGGTAGCCATAAAAGCTAAATGACTCAATAACCTCAAGATAGACTTAGATATGATTTCTGGTTTGTCCAAAGATTATTACAATTTATTGTAATAATGTTGGTGCAGTAGCAAACTCGAAGAAACCATAAGTCTATAAGGCAAGTAAACACAATAGAGTGCAAGTACCACCCAATACAAGAAATTGTATAAACGAGGAGAAGTTGTTGCCGCCTAGATTAGATCAGGTGATGACCTATAGATCCTTTCACTGAGGTACTTAAGGCAAGAGCTTTTGATGGGCATGTTGAAGGGTTAGGAATTAGATGTATGGCAGCAGATATAGCAGCTTAGTCTTTTAGTATAAGTGGGAGATTGTTAGGATGTATACTAAAAGCCTAGCTTTTGGTATAAACATTTATCTAGAAATAAGAATCACATTGGTCAAATGTCTACATTTATGATAAATGTAGTTGTTCAATTAATTTATATTGTAGATAACATGGTGTGTGGTGTCACACACAGAAGATCATGTTATCGGTTCCTTATAAATTATAAACAGTAGCTCACGACCAAGATGGAAAGGAACAAACCATTGGAAGGTCATAGTGTAATTAGGTATTAGTTTATCTTAACTATATAATTATACTAGTACACTTAGAGTGTATTGAGTATGACCATTTGAGGTCGTTTCTTTTATACTGACTTTATAAAGAAACAAAGACCTCAGTTATTATGGAAGTGTGTGCTCTTAATCCTAATATAATAACAAACACATATATTTGATATTTATTTCTTTAATTTATCAATGGGTGAGATTTAGTTCGATGAATCAATAAGCCCGATAAGTTGGGAAATGATATCACTTATAGTGTGTGTTGTTGATTATAGAAGGAAATTGTGTCCTAGTGATCTAGGTTGAGAATGTCCCCAAGAGGAGCTCATAAGGATTGTCATGTTAAACCCTGCAGGTGGACTTAGTCTGACATGATGATGAAGTTGAGTGGTACTACTCTTGGAGCTAGATATTAATTAAGTGAGTTGTCAGTAACTTACTTAATTAGTGGACATTTGTTGTCTTAAACACAGGGAGACTAATACACTCATAATAAGAAGGAGCCCAAAATGTAATTTGGGATTGGTGCGGTAGTTCAATAATAGTTCTTTAGTGGAATGAATTATTATTGATGAAATTAAGTTGTGTGTTCGAGGATGCTTAATTTCATCGGGAGACCAAAACCAATTCCTCCTCTCGGTCCCTATCGTAGCCTCTTAATTATAGAGTATTATACTCACCTATACCCACCTTCTTACCCATCCTATAGGGGCCGGCCAAGCTAGCTTGGAGACCAAGCTAGGGCCGGCCATGGGTATGTTCATGGGTGAATTCATGTCGCCGGCCCTATTAAAATAAAAAGGAATTTTAATTTTAAAATTTTTCTTATGTGGATAATATAATTTAAAAGAGAGTTTAAAAATTTAAATCCTTCCTTTTATAAGATTCTACAAAAGATTAAGAGAAGAGTTAAAATCTCTTTCTTTTTTAGATTAAAAGGTTGATTTTAATTTTGGTAAAAACTTTCCTTTTAATTATATTCATGATTTAAAAGAAAGTTTAAAAATTAAAAATTCTCTTTTATTAGTTTCTACAAAAGATTAAGAAAAGATTTAATATCTTTCCTTATTTGTAGATTGAAAGGAGATTTTAATTTTTAGAGATAACTTTCCTTTTTGGAAATTATCCACATGTTTAAAAGAAAGATTTTAATTTATAAAATTTCTTTTTATTAACCAATCATGAAGGGATTAAAATTATTGGAGAAATTTTTATAAATTTCTAGAAACAAATTAGGAAGTTTTAATTTTTGTTTTAATTAAAACTCTCCTTGTTTTGGGGAGAAGAGTGGCCGGCCATTATAATTTGAAAAGAGAAAATTATTTTAATTAAATAAATTTTCCTTTTCAATGGCAAAAGAATTAAGGAAGTTTTTATTAAATTTTCCTTATTTTCCAAGACCAAGGATTATAAAAGAGGGGGTAGAGGAGGCTTCAATGCGAACAACTCTATTATTTTTCTCCCTCTTTTCTTCCTTGGGTGTGGCCGGCCCTTTCTTTCCTCTCCTCTCCTTTGTGTGGCCGAAACCTTCTCATGGTGGAGATAGCTTTGGTGGCCGGAACTAAGAAGGAGAAGAAGGAGAAGCCTCTTTCTAGCATCCCTTGGAGCATGGTGGTGGTGGCCGAACCTCTTCATCCTAGGAGAAGTTTTGATGGCCGAAACTTGTAAGGAAGAAGAAGGTGCTTGGTGGTTCTCATCTCGGAAGATCGTTGCCCACACAACGTCCGAGATTAGAAGAGGAATACGGTCGAAGATTAAGAGGTCTTTCTAAAAGGTATAACTAGTATTTTTCTTTCCGCATCATACTAGTTATTTTTGGAAATAATACTAAATACAAGAGGCATACGATTCTAGTGTTTCGAATTTGTTTTCGATATAGTGTTCTTTTTTTTTTATTTGCCTTGTGATTTGATTGTTCTTTTCGGTTAACCTAAAGTTATTTTAGGAAATTAAATATTAGCTTTCCATAAAAGGTTTTGTCTAGTCGGTGGTGGTTGCTCCCATATCCAAGAAGGCCATGTGCCTCGCCACGTCAGTACTGGGAACCAATTATGGAAATTAATATTTAATGGAATTAATAACTTAAGGTGATTTGGGTCGAACGTGTTAAGTTTCGCAGGAGACCCAAGTCAAAACCTAAAAGAACGAATAGATTAAGTTTTGGATCAAACGTGTTAAGTTCCGCAGGCGATCCAAAATTTAATTTAAAAGAACACATGGTAGCTAGGAAAAGGTTCAGACCTTTGTACAATTTTTTTGTACAGTGGAACCTCTAGGTTTTCCGAGTAGCAACCAACAATTAAGTGAGTGGCGTGCGATAAATTCTAGGATTTCAGTTTCATTATAATATTAGTTAATGTCCCTATGCATTGTTCATCTACCTAACTCTATGCTTACACTTGTGTAGGGATTCTAACGTCATTAAGTAAAAAAGGTAACTCTAGAAAATCCTGTTAAGAGGGAATCCCTGTCACTAGGACCCCCGGTCATACATTCCTAGAGTTATCTAATGTGCTTCCTAATGGTAGCACTATAGTATTAACTCCAATTAGAACGCCTTAACAAAGATTAGTTCCTATGTTAAGATCTTTTGACTCTAGGAAGTGAAAAGTATCAATGTCCTTTGTCACTAAGGGCATAATATGTCTGATTGAATGAGTATCTTTTGTCACTAAGGATCCCCCGATTATCCAGTTTAGTAGCAACCTTAACATAGAGATAAGTCCCTCACATCTGTAGGATCGAAAAGAATTTAGATATCTCCACAATGACATGATATTGTCAACTTTGGGCCTAGGCCCTCATGGTTGCTCTTGGGCTCTCCTCAAAAGGTCTCATGCCAATGGAGATATCTTTTCTCTTTATAAACCCCATGATCTTTCCCATGTGTTTTCAATGTGAGACTATGTTTGCAACCTTGCAACCCCAACAATCCCCCCCCCCCTCAAACAAAGAACCATGGGCTTCCCACGTCCGATCCTTGACCCACCAGGTCTTCCTGCCCCTCGATCCACCCGACCTACTAGGACTTCCTGCCTGGTGTCTGGTCCTCTTGATCCGAACATAGGAGCCTCCACTTTCTTTGTTTGAGGTCAATATTGTACCCATACAGCTCAATCATACCATAGCTCTTGTGCACAGTCGGCGGTTAAACCTTTTGGCAGTCCCGGCTCTGATACCAATTGTAGGATCGAAAAGAATTTAGATATCTCCACAATAACATGATATTGTCCACTTTGGACCTAGGCCCTCATGGCTTTGCTCTTGGGCTCTCCCCAAAAGGCCTCATGCCAATGGAGATATCTTTTCTCTTTATAAACCCATGATCTTTCCCATGTGTTTTCAATATGGGACTATGTTTGTAACCTTGCAACCCCAACAACATGTACATGAATTGATCTCACACATATTTCGTCAAACACATACAAGATACAACACACATAGAACATGATATAAATACTTCATAGCATAAGAAAATATCCAAATACATAGTTCATATATTAACATCACAATATAACTACTTTCTACATCCTAGATCTGGAGATCTACTCTATCGCAAGAGAATACAACCAAAAGACAATGAAAATAGCAAACTATAACTTAATACATAGAAATAGATAAAGAAGAATGCTTATCCTTGAAGTCTGTCATCTTTGAAGGTGTTCCCTTGCTCATGAGGTGGACGGATCGGCAAAGATGGATGATCTTGGGTTCCCCCAAGGGGAGAACCCTTCCCTAAGGGATGGTGGCAAGCCCCAAGCCAAAAATCCCAAGATAAAGGGAGAAAAACCCTTTATATAGAGATGAGCACAGGCCTGGCACGACCCGTGCCATGGCCGTGTGAAACCACACAATAAAAGTCTGATCCGGTGGCACGACCATGTGAAACCACACAACCATAGTCTGATCCGGTGGCACGACCGTATGAAACTACACAACCATAGTCTGCTCTGGCTCTAGAAAATCCACACGGCCGTGTGGATCCACACGGATTTGGCACAGTCACGCCTTGCTTCACTTTGGGATGGCCACACGGTCGTGTGCATTCACATGACCTGAGCTTGATTTCTTTCGGAGTTACTCCCGTGTGCATTTTTACTCTATTTTCACTTTAAATAGAATTCTATCAATAAGAAAGCACACAAAGATCATATCTCCAACAAAAGAATGAAAATATAATATTACAATGAAATAGGGTGCAATAAACATAGATTATACTCATGAAATACTAATAGATGTGCGTCAAAATATTCATAAAAGTGTATATAATTTACGCACATCACTTGTACAATAAGAATTCAGGGAAAAGTCCTTGTAGGTTGGAAATTGGAAGCAAGGAAAGGAAAGTTTGGGAATGTCGACAACTAAATTTTGACAAAAGAAGGAACCTGAGTAGATCGATAATCAGATGTAAAGGTGGATGAAGACTCGGAGATGAGGAGGCTCCAGGCACGAAAGTCTAGTGAATAAGAGATTCATCTGGCATCAGGTAACATTCCTTGGGAAGGCTGAGATAAGAGCATCAGTCGATTGATATGGGAATCAATCGACTAATCTAAAAATCCATTTGGATCAGACTATCAGTCGATTGATATGGGAATCAATTTACTGATACTTTGGAAATGCATTCAGATTGGACTATTAGTCAATTGATTAGCTTCATCAATCGATTGATGTTGATTTAAAGAGGAACAAAAGTAAATGAGACTTGCTTGTTGTGTTCAATTGGTGTGATCAGTCGACTGATGTGAGCAGTAGATTGATGTGATCAATCAACTAATGTGATCATTTGACTAATGTTGGACATTAGTTGACTAATGTTGAATTAGATAGCACAGAAGTGAGTGAAACTCATGTGCTCCATTCGACTGATAATCAGTAGATTAATGTTTAATCAGCTGATGTCAAATTAAAGAGCACAGAAGCGAGTAAAATTCACATGATGTGATCAGTCGATTGATGTTGAACATTAGTCGACTAATGTTGAATTAAAGAGCATAGAAGTGAGTGGGGATTCACGTGCTCTATTTAACTAATGTGATCAGTCAATTGATGTTGGACATCAATTGCCTAATGTCAACTTAAAGAACACAAAAGTGAGTGAGACTCGTGTGCTTTATTCGACTGATTATATCAGTCAATTGATGGTTAACATCAATCAACCAATGTTCAAATTAGAGACAAAATTAGATAGATTTCAGAAGCCTCAATGATCATTCAACAATATGAACAGTTGTCAGAGATTACATCAGTTGACTAATGTAATATGACAGTCAACTAATGCCTAAAATAAAGGTTTTCACTCAAACATTCATATAAAAGGAAAATAGATTGTTTGAAGGGGGAAAGCAGATCTCATTGTAAGTCAAGGTTTTTCATGCTATCTAATTGATGAGAAGTGTTTGAGCTCAACCTTCATCTTTGGTGCAATATTTAAAGAAGAAGAAGCTTTCATCTCATTCTACATTATATTGAAAGACTATTGTAGAAGATTTCTCCACCTTTGATTTTGGTCTGAGAAGGAGATTCATAGTGGAAAAAGAGAGTTAGGAGTGAACCCTTGGATTAGTTGCCTTAAGGAGACGGATACCAAGTAAATCGAAGGTCTTGGCATTTTGGTGTCCTTTGTTTTAAGTTTCCGCTATAAATTCCAATTCTTAGAAGCAAAGTGAGCTATCCCCCCTAGCTCTCATTGTTGTAACAAGAAATTCTAACATATAGACCATAATTTTTAACATGTAAAGAAATGAAAGAAATCCTAATAGAAAGGAAAATTTCTTAACAGACTCAAATACTAAAAATTCTAAACGAACTCAAAATCAAAAAAATATAAAAGATGAAAATTATCAAAAATACCTAAAATACCAAAAAACTCAAAAATTACTAAAAAACTAAAATTAATAATAAAAATCTTTAGATCTTCCTGCATCAAGAAGTTAATACCATAGCGAGTGATTAAGTGATTTTGGCTAAGTTAAAATTGTAGGGATCTATATGTAAAAACAAACTAACACGTAATGGAAATTGATACCTCTAAAGATCCATGTAAGTGTAGAACTACTCTAGTGAATAGGATTATTACCTTTGATGCGTAAACAATCCTTGAAAGTTTGCTAGTCCAACATATATGAGCGTGATCAGAATATACACGCCTCTATGGTATCCACACGAGAATATCCCTTCCTTCATCTCATGAACTTGAGAGTTGGAGAGTCTCAAACTCCTTTACCTTCTTTTTGGAGATGACTATTTAAGATGGCAATCAAAGAAAAAGCTAACTCTTCACATTCTTTGCCCTCTTTAAAGAGATGGCTATTTAATATGGCAAAAAGAATACCAACTCTTCACCTTCACTACCCTCTTTTAAGATATGACTATTTGTGTTTCTCTTAGCGGATTCTATAGTTGGGTTGGTCCTTAAAAGAAAAGGAAAGCATATTGAATTAACTCATTAAATCAATAAGCTTAAGGTCTTAAACCAATTTTGGACTTAAGGCTTACACCCACACTATTTTCGTCAAACTAAAATAAACTAATTTCCAAATCAACATGCTCTTTGTGTGTGCCCCAATAAGTTATCATAACGTTGGCAGTGTTTTTAAAACTATTTTAGATACATAAGCAATGAGTAGTATCTAGCAATGCATCATTGCTACCCAAGTGATGAGAATATCTAGATTCGACCTAACTATAAGTACCCCGTGATGGTTTTGATATAATCGACTAAGTCAAGTTAGGTCCTGTTGGTATTTAACCCCTGTGTCTAAGTGTGCAGGAACTTAGAAGCATAGGAAGTCGAGCGGAAGATGCAGCTAGCGAGAAGGATGACACGGGAGAGAGGTGACGGGCTTGGTGTGTCCAAAGGACGAGGTGCTGTGGAAGAGTAGACGGGCGAACAAGGAGGTGCGCAGCGTTTCCAAGGGACAAGAAGTCAGAGTGAAAGACTGCTCGAAGGTCAGAAGTTGAGTTCGGGTGAGCCCTATTCTGGATGACCGAGATCACCTAAGCGAGCGAAACCAGAGTGAAAGACTCAGACCAATGCAAGCAGAACCGGAGCGAAGACCTGGATCAAAAAGTCAACTAGAAGTTGACTTTCTGGTATGGCGCCCATACCTAGTCTGAGTGCTCAGAATAGGTTTTTATCAGAAACATAACGTGGCGTGTTCCATTGCAACGTGGAAAAAAGTTTATCCCCCTAGGTGCCTGGAACTCTTCCAGGCACCCCGACCAGGGCTATAAATATAACCCTGGTCCCAGAAGCTTAGACACTACACTTGTAATCAATTCCTTTCTTGTTTAGCTTTGTAATTGTGTGCTTCAACATTGTAAGAGGCTACTCCAACCAGAGAAGAATATTCTTAGTGTGCTTTTCAAGGTCTTGGATTTGCAATCTCCTGATTGCAAACCAAGTAAATTCGATGCCTCCTTTTTTTTCTTAATTAGTTTCTGAATTTCGTTTATGCAAGTGTTATTTTTAATTACACTATAAAGCTCGAGAAGGGTTTGCATTTTATTTTTGTAGGGCAGTTGACCCCCCTCTTGCCAGCTAACAAGGGTCTTACAAGTGGTATCAGAGCAAGGTTCACTTTAGAAGGACTAACCGCTGACCGAAGCAAAATCAATGGCTGAACCAAGCCTTGTCCCACCAAAGTTCTAGGGGGAGTTCGCGCACTAGAAATGCCGAATGGAGGTATTTCTAAAAACCAATTTTGAAATCCTTTTAATTATTAAATACGATTTTGTAATTCCAAAAGATCAACAAGGCATAGAGAAAGATGCGTATCTTTGGACGAAGAAGGAACAAAGTGATTTTGTCGCCAACAATAGAGCAGAATATCACTTGCTGAGTGTGTTGCCGCCTCAAGAAGTCAACTGCATCGGAAGCTACTTGTAAGAACTCTAGGAGAAATTCCTGGAACTCCACGAAGGCACATCTGAAACGAAGCTTGTATGATGAGACCTTCTTCAAAATCAACTAACAAACGTACGTCTAAAAAAAAGGTGAGAAGGTAGCCAAACTACACGCGAAGATCAAGGAACTAATCACCGAACTGGTCAAACTCGGTGAAACAGTAACCAATCAGGACTAGGTACGCTACACGCTCAACACCTTTCCCAGGACTCTAGAATGGACCTCAATAAATGACACCTACTGCATCTCGAAGGACTTGGAGGTAAGTACACTAGAAGAATTGTTTTCAACTTTAGAATTATATGAATCCAGATGTACAGGATCAAGTAAAGAGTTAAACTAGAACCTGATACTAAAAGCCATCAAGAAGGACGAACCTGAGTTAGACTTAAATCTGGAAGGAGATCAAAAATCTTATATGGTAAGAAAGTTTAGAAAAAATTTTAGATTTAATAAATTTAAAGAAATGTAGAACACAAAAACTCCAAGAAATAGAAGAAAAGTTTGATGCTACCAGTGTCAAAAGAAAGGACACATAAATGAGGACTACCCAAAGCTCAAAAAGGAAAAAGATAAGGGCCCAAGCTAAACAAACACAAGAATCTCAAGGCTACTTGGGACGAAAGTGTTGGAATGTATACTAAAAGTCTAGCTTTTTGTATAAACATTTACTTAGAAATAAGAATCATATTGGTCAAATATCTACATTTATAAGCTAAGTGTAGTTATTCAATTAATTTATATTGTAGATAATATGGCGTGTGGTGTCACAAACAGAAGATCTTGTTATCAGTTCTTTATAAATTATAAACAGTTGCTCATGACTAAGATGGATAGGAACAAACCATTAGAATAGTCATAGTGTAATTTGGTATTAGTTTATCTTGACTATAAAATTATACTAGTACACTCAGAGTGTATTGAGTTAGATCATTTAAGATAAGTTCTTTTTATACTGACTGAATAAAAGAACAAGACCTTTGTTATTATGGAAGTGTGTGCTCTTAATCATGATATAATAACAAGCATATATACTTCATATTCATTTCTTTGATTTATCAAAGGGTGCGATTTAGTTCGATAAATCAATATGCCCGATAAGTTGGGAAATGGTATTATTTATATAGTGTGTTGTTGATTATAGAATGAAATTGTGTCCTACTAATCTAGGTTGATAATATCCCCAAGAGGAGCTCATAAGGATTGTCATGTTAAACCCTGCAGGTGGACTTAGTCCGACATGACAATAAGTTTGAGTGGTACTACTCTTGCAATTAGATATTAATTAAATGAGTTGTCAGTAACTCATTTAATTAGTGGGCATTCGATATCTTAAACACAGGGAGACTTACATACTCATGATAAGAAGGAGCTCATATAGTAATATGGGATTGGTGTGGTAGTTCAATAATAACTTTTTAGTGGAATGAGTTATTATTGATGAACTCGAGTTGGGTGTTCGGGGCGAACACGGGAAGCTCAAGTTCATCAGGAGACCAAAACTAATTCCTCCTCTCGGTCCCTGTCGTAGCCTCTTATTTATAAAGTATTATACCCACCTATACCCACCTTCTTACCCACCTTAAGGTGGTCGGCCAAGCCTAGCTTGGAGCCCAAGCTAGGGCCGGCCAAACCAAGGTGAGTTGGTTTCAAGAGGTGGCCGACCCTAGCTTGAACCCAAGCTTAGGTGGTCGGCCACAACACAATAAAAGGATTTTAATTTTTAAAATCTTTTCTTATGTGGAAGCCAAGGTTTTAAAAGAGAGTTTAAAATATAAATCTTTCCTTTTATAGCTTTCTACAAAGGATTAAGAGAAAGGTTTGATATCTTTCCTTATTTGTAGTTAAAAGGAAGATTTTAATTTTTGATAAAACTTTCCTTTTTTGTAACCATCCTCATGGTTTTAAAAGAGAGTTTTAAAATTATAAATCTTTCCTTTTATAGCTTTCTACAAAAGATTAAAAGAAAGATTTGATATCTTTCCTTATTTGTATATTGAAAAGTAAGATTTTAATTTTAAGAAAACTTTGTTTTTTGTAATCATCCACATATTTTAAAAGAGAGATTTTAATTTATAAAAGTTTCCTTTTATAACCACATGTTTCAAAAGAGAAATTTTCATTTTAAAATTTCTGGAAACAAATTAGGAAGTTTTAATTTTGTGATTAAAACTTTCCTTATTTGGAGGGAATAAGGTGGTCGGCCATTAGAAGTTTGATAAGGAAATTTTAATTAAATTTTCCTTCTTAAACATTAGCAAGGAATATAAGGAAATTTTATTTATAAAACTTTCCTTATTTGCCAAGACCAAGGAATATAAAAGAGAGGGTGGAGGTGCCTCACCTCATAACACATAATCTAGTATTCCTCTCTTCTATTCCTTGGTGGTGTGGCCGACCCTCTCATCCTTCATCTTCTCCTATTCTTCTTCCTTGGTGGCCGGCGGCATCTCATCTCAAGGAGCTTGGTAGTGGCCGGATCTTGTTAGAGGAAGAAGGAGAGATAGGAGGCTTTGTTTCTAGCATCCCTTGGAGCATGGTAGTAGTGGTCGAACCTCATCTTCTCTTGGAGTTTTTGTGTTGGCCAAAACTTGCTTGGAGAAGAAGGAAGCTTGGGTGGATTCTCATCTCAGTAGATCTTCGCCCACACGACGTCCGAGATAAGAAAAGGAATACAACAAAAGATCGTGAGGTCTATAAGCTATAAAAGGTATAACTAGTTATTAGTTTCCGCATCATAACTAGTTCATCCTTTTATTTAGATCTTGAAATACCAAACACAAGAGGCTAATGAATCTAGGTAATCGAATTTATATTTTTGATTTTGTGTATCTTTTATTTTTCGAACTTGAGATTCGATTATTCTTTTTGGTTAAACCTAGGATTACTATAAGGAAATTAAATATTAAATTTCATTGAAAGGCTTTGTCTAGGAAGTGGTGGATGCTCCTATACCCAAGAAGGCCCAGTGCGTCACCATGTTTAACCTAGAAGTCGATCTCTGAAATTAATATTTAATTGAATTTGTAACATAGGTGGATATCAATAATGTTAAGTATCGTTTGCAATGCAAGTCTAAACCACTAAGAACAGATAAGTTAAAATTGGAATCAATAATGTTAAGTTCCGTTTGCGATTTCAAATTTAATTTCTAAATAACACAATAGGTTGTTAGGAATTGTTCAGGACTTGTACAAAATTTTTGTACAGGGGAACCGGTACGATACTCCGAGTAGCAACCAACAATTGGTATCAGAGCTAGGGTTTGTCTCTGTGTGTTTGGTTTTCAATTTAATTATGCACATGTCATACATATTTTAGGCAGGATAATAGTAGGATATGCTAACTCTGTGGTTGCAGGCTCCAACTATTATGGCTTAATGTGATTGTGTGTGATTGGACCCTTGGACATGTCAAGGGCATTTTATTGTGTGTGCATGATTGTATTTATTAAATATAGTAGGAGCTGTACTAGCCTTAGGATTTTACTTTTTTATTCGATCTAGATTTTATGTACATTCCCTTATGGAAAATAGGATCGATAAATGTAAAATTCTATTTTTGTCGTGGATCATATCCTTGCAAGGCATGGTACTATTTGAGGACCAGAGGTACAACAAAATAAGAAGCAAGATAGATGCGACGACTAGACCTGATTGCGGTGGCTAAAGATGGCAGCAGCTAAGGTTGGCAGCACATGGAGGGCAGTGATGGAAGAAGCTATAATAGTTAGAAAATTAATTTTCATATTTATTGCTTTTATTTACTGTAATGTGTGTGATGTGTGCTTGCATGATAAAATTCCTCACCTTAAATAACTAAGTGGGAGAGGAATTTTAAATAAATTCCACGGTCTCCATTCATGGTTTGTAAGTGATGCAACAAACTTGTGTGTTGACTTTGAGTGTCTTCCTCCACAACGGATGAGTTTGTTTGCGGATCACTAGATCAAACTTCCTTTATCAATGATTACTGGTTTGTAGGTGATGCATTCAAACTTGCGTGTTGGGTCTGAGTGCCTTCCTCCATAACGGATAAGTTTGTTTGATCACTAGATCAAACTTCCTTCATAATTACTGATTTATAGGTGATGCATTCAAACCTGCGTGTTGGCTCTGAGTGCCTTCCTCCACAATAGATAAGTTTGATTGTGGATCATTAGATCAAACTTCCTTTATGGGTAATTATAGGAAATTGTTTAGGTTTGTGTGATCTTCTCTAGGTGAAGGAGCACAACCCTATAAGTAATCAAGTAATGGTATACACTTAGGCACATTCAATAGTATCCTCTCCAACGGAGTCACTGCTATTATTTGTGTGACCAAAGAAAAACCAACTATTAATTGTCATAAAGTTAGGTTGACAAGATAATTAATGGGTAAGACCCTCCTCTTACAAATGTCTAAATTTGTATACGTCCACACTAACGTGGCATACAAAATTTACGGTGTTTGAGGTGTTGGTGAATTTAAATGATATTTTTTTGAGGAATCAATATTATTTTAAATTTAAAGTTTTGACCAAATATTTGATCAAAGACAGACCAACTATTAATTTTATTTATCATAAAGTTAGGTTGACGAGATAATAAAATTAATAGATAAAATCTCCTCTTAAAGATTGAATTTGTATACGCCCACACTAACGTGACATACAAAATTCACGGGGATTTTGATGTGTTGGTCTTGACTAAATATTTTTGGGATTCTTGGGATTTCAAATGTTTGTCAATCCCCTAGCTGTTAGACTATAGAATAGACTTAGTAGTCCCAATTATAATGATTGGAAACAAAACTTGGACTCTAAGGTGAACTATCCTCTTAGAAATGAGAACAATAAAAGTATATTTTATTCATTAGTTGTTGAAACATGTTTAGTGGTATTATCTACCGGTACCTAGTGTATAGATACGGGAGTCACTGATCATGTCTGTAATTCATTGTAGGGGTTCCAGGAAACCTGACAACTATATGAAAGGGAAAATGCCATCTACATGGGCACCGCTACAAAAGTAGCAGTTGTTGCAGTAGGAGATGTTTATCCTTTGAAAGGAATAAAACATTGATTGTCTTTACGTACCAAGTTTTAGAAAGAACTTGATTTCAGTTTCTAAAACTATTTAAGGATAGATATTCTATCTATTGTTATCAAGAAAAATAGGGAAGTTATCAGTTCTGGTACGTTAGTTGGCAATTTATAATCCAATAACTCCCACGATGCAACAAATGGAAATTAATAACACATCTTCTAACTCTAATAAGAGAAAGCAACCTTCGAAATGAACCAATCATATCTTTGGCATCTAAGGCTAGGTTATATTAACTTGAGTAGGATTCATTGGTAGCTAATGAACTTTTGGATTTATTGGTAGTGGAAAACTTTCCAACCTATGAGTCTTACTTGGAATAAAAAAAATATCCAAGAAGCCTTTTAAGTCTATGGGGTAAGGAGCCAAAGATGTGTTGAAATTGGTTCATTTTGATTTGTGTGGACCTTTGACTATCTAGGTAAGAGGTGGTTTCGAATATTTCAACTATTCAAGATGGTACATTTACTTGATGCGTCACAAGTCTAAGTGCTTTGATATGTTTAAACAGTACAAAGCTGCTGTGGAGAAACGTCAAGGTAAAAGTATCAAGACACTATGGTAAGATCGCAGTGGCGAGTACCTCTTAGGAGAGTTTAGGAGTCACTTATCAGAAGTCGGGATTCAATCCCAACTGACTGCACCTGGTACACCCCAACAGAATGGTGTAGTAGAATAAAGGAATAGGACTCTTATGGAAATAGTTAGATCAATGATGAGTTATTCAAAATTACCAAATTCATTTTGAGGATATACTCTAGAAACGGAAGTGAACATAGTACCTTCTATAATCAGAACCCTCTACTCCCATAGAATTGTAGAATGGGCATAAGCCTAGTTTGAAGCATATTCGGATTTGGGATAGTCCAACACATGTGTTGAAGGGAGACACTGATAAGTTGGGATTATGAATAGGAGTTCACTTGTTTATGGGTTATCCTAGAGAAATGAAAGAATGTTTTATAGTCTTAAAAAATCAGAAGGTCTTTGTTAGCATCAATGCCCGATTTTTTAGAAGAGGACTATGTAATGAACCACAAGCCTATGAGTAAAATTATTCTTAAAGAAACAATAAAGGACACGTTTAATCTAGTACTAACTATACAAGATGAGATACCACAAGAAACTGTAACACATGTCACAAATTATACACAATTACAGACAGTGCCTCATCGTAGTGGGAGGGTTGTTAGGCAACCTGAAAGATTCATGTTTTGTGAGAGTCTTTAGACTTGATCCCTAGTGAACATGAACCTGATCCCCGGACATATGACGAAGCGCTCCAAGATAAAGATGCAGCATCTTGGCAAAGAGCAATGAATACAGAATTAGAATATATATTCTAATAAAGTCTGGGAGCTTGTAGAATCACCAAATGGTGTAAATAGGTCTACAATAGAAAAAGAGTGGCATACGAGAAGGTGGAAACTTTCAAAGCAAGGCTTGTTGAAAAAGGAAACTTTTTTCACCGGTAGTCATGCTTAAGTCTATCCGGATTCTTTTATCTATTGCTGCTCATATGGATTATGAGATTTGACAAATGGATATCAAGACAGTTTTCCTTAATGGAAGTCTTGAAGAAAACATCCATATAAAGCAACCAGAGGGGTTTATTTCAAAGGGCTAAGAGCATCTAGTATGCAAGCTCAATCGGTCAATTTATGGACTGAAGCAAAGCTTTAAGGTCTTGGAACATCCAGTTTAATGAAGTAATCCAAACCTATGGATTTATTCAGTGTCCGGATGAGTCTTGTATATATAAGAAGTATGATGGAAACGTGGTGGTATTTCTTGTACTATGTGTAGATGACATTTTTGATAGTTGGAAACAATATCAAATTGTTGTCGGAAGTAAGGGTATGGCTGTCTAAGCAATTCGATATGAAGGACTTGGGAGAATGTGCACATATTCTTGGGATCAAAGTAATAAGGGATCGCAAGAAAAGAATATTGTGCTTATCCTAAGCTTCATATATTGATACGATCCTAGCTCATTTTAGCATGCAAGACTCCAAGAAAGGTTTACTACCTTTTAGGCATGGAGTATCTTTATCTAAAGAGATGTCTCCGAAGACATCAAAAGAGATAGAAGAAATGAAGGCAGTTCCTTATGCCGCAGCTGTAGGAAACCTAATGTATGCTATATATGAGACCGGATATCTATTTTATCGTAGGCATGGTTAGCAGACATCAAAGTAATTCAGGACAGGGACATTGAACTGCCGTAAAGCATATATTAGAGTACCTGAGAAGGACTAGAGATTATATGCTAGTTTACAAGGAAGATCATTTGCTCTCTGTAGGTTACACGGATTCAGACTTCTAATCAGATTGGGACAATAGTAAGTCGACCTCTAGGTTTTGTGTTTACTTTAGGAGGTAAAGTCATAACAATGGAGGAGTCTTAAGCATAGATGTTTTTCGAACTCCACCATAGAAGCTGAGTATGTGGCAGCCTCTGAGGCAGCCATAGAAGTTATATGGCTCAGAAACTTCATGATGGACTTAGACATGATTTCTAGTTTGCCCAAAAATTATTACAATTTATTGTAATAATAGTGGTGCAGTAGCAAACTCGAAAAAACCATAAGTCCATAAGACAAGTAAACATAATAGAGCGCAAGTACCACCCAATACGAGACATCGTATAACGAGGAGAAGTTATTGTCGCCTAGATTGCATTAGGTGATAACCTGGGAGATCCTTTCACTAAGGCCCTTAAGACAAGAGCTTTTGATAGGCATGTTGAAGGGTTGGGAATCAGATATATGGCAGGGTATATGGCAGCATAATCTTTTAGTATAAGTGGGAGATTGTTGAAATGTATATTAAAAGCCTAGCTTTTTGTATAAACATTTACTTAGAAATAAGAATCATATTAATCAAATATCTACATTTATAAACAAAGTGTAGTTGTTCAATTAATTTATATTATAGATAATATGGTGTGTGGTGTCACATACAGAAGATCATGTTATCAGTTCTTTATAAATTATAAACAGTTGCTCACAACTAAGATGGATAGGAACAAACCATTAGAATAGTCATAGTATAATTTGGTATTAGTTTATCTTGACTATAAAATTATACTAGTACACTCAGAGTGTATTGAGTTAGATCATTTAAGGTAAGTTCTTTTTATATTGACTGAATAAAAGAACAAGACCTTTGTTATTATGGAAGTGTGTGCACTTAATCATGATATAATAACAAGCATATATACTTAATATTCATTTCTTTGATTTATCAAAGGATGCGATTTAGTTCGATAAATCAATAGGTCCGATAAGTTGGGAAATGATATTATTTATATGGTATGTTGTTGATTATAGAATGAAACTGTGTCATAGTAATCTAGGTTGATAATGTCCCCAAGAGGAGCTCAAAAGGATTGTCATGTTAAACCCTACAGGTGGCCTTAGTCCGACATGACAATAAGGTTGAGTGGTACTACTCTTGTAATTAGATATTAATTAAATGAGTTGTCAGTAACTCATTTAATTAGTGGACATTCGATATCTTAAACACAAGGAGACTTACACACTCATGATAAGAAGGAGCCCATATAGTAATATGGGATTGGTGCGGTAGTTCAATAATAACTTTTTAGTGGAATAAGTTATTATTGATGAACTTGAGTTGGGTGTTCGGGGTGAACACGAGAAGCTCAAGTTCATCGGGAGACCAAAATCAATTCCTCCTTCCAGTCCCTGTCGTAGCCTCTTATTTATAAAGTATTATACCCACCTATACCCACCTTAAGGTGGTCGGCCAAGCCTAGCTTGGAGCCCAAGCTAGGGTCGACCAAACCAAGGTGAGTTGGTTTCAAGAGGTGGTCGGCCCTAGCTTGAACCCAAGCTTAGGTGGTAGGTCACAACACAATAAAAGGATTTTAATTTTTAAAATCTTTTCTTATGTGGAAGTCATGGTTTTAAAAGAGAGTTTAAAATATAAATCTTTCTTTTTATAGCTTTCTACAAAGGATTAAGAGAAAGGTTTGATATCTTTCCTTATTTGTAGTTAAAAGGAAGATTTTAATTTTTGATAAAACTTTCCTTTTTTGTAACCATCCTCATGGTTTTAAAAGAGAGTTTTAAAATTATAAATCTTTCCTTTTATAGCTTTCTACAAAAGATTAAAAGAAAGATTTGATATCTTTCCTTATTTGTAGATTGAAAAGGAAGATTTTAATTTTGAGAAAACTTTCCTTTTTATAATCATCCACATGTTTTAAAAGAGATATTTTAATTTATAAAAGTTTCCTTTTATAACCAACCATGAAGGGAATTTTTTAAAGAGAAATTTTTATTTTAAAATTTCCGGAAACAAATTAGAAAGTTTTAATTTTGTGATTAAAACTTTCCTTGTTTGGAGAGAATAAGGTGGTCGGCCATTAGAGGTTTGATAAGGAAATTTTAATTAAATTTTCCTTCTTAAACATTGGCAAGGAATATAAGGAAATTTTATTTATAAAACTTTCCTTATTTGTCAAAACCAAGGAATATAAAAGAGAGGGTAGAGGTGCCTCACCTCATAACACATAATCTAGTATTCCTCTCTTCTATTCCTTGGTGGTGTGGCCAGCCCTCTCATCCTTCATCTTCTCCTATTCTTCTTCCTTGGTGGCCGGCGACATCTCATCTCAAGGAGCTTGGTGGTGGCTAGATCTTGTCAGAGGAAGAAGGAGAGATAGGAGACTTTGTTTCTAGCATCCCTTGGAGCTTGGTGGTGGTGGTCGAACCTCATCTTCTCTTGGAGTTCTTGTGGTGGCCGAAACTTGTTTGGAGAAGAAGGAAGCTTGGGTGGATTCTCGTCTCGGTAGATCGTCGCCCTCACAACGTCCGAGATAAGAAGAGGAATACGACAGAATATCGTGAGTTCTATAAGCTATAAAAGGTATAACTAGTTATTAGTTTCCGCATCATAACTAGTTCATCCTTTTATTTAGATCTTGAAATACCAAACACAAGAGGCTAATGAATCTAGGTAATCAAATTTATGTTTTCAATTTTTTGTTTCTTTTGTTTTTCGAACTTGTGATTCGATTGTTTTTTTTTTGTTAAACCTAGGGTTACTATAAGGAAATTAAATATTAAATTTTGTTGAAAGGCTTTGTTTAGGAAGTGGTGGATGCTCCCATATCCAAGAAGGCCTAGTGCCTCGCCATGTTTAACCTGGAAGCCGATCTCTGAAATTAATCTTTAATTAAATTTGTAACATATGTGGATTTGGATCAATAATGTTAAGTATCGTTTTCGATGCAAGTCTAAACCACTAAGAATAGATAAGTTAAATTTCGAATCAATAATGTTTAGTTCCGTTTGTAATTCCAAATTTAATTTCTAAAGAACACAATAGGTTGTTAGGAATGGTTCAGGACTTGTACAAAATTTTTGTATAGGGGAACCGGTACGATACTCCGAGTAGCAACCAACAGAAAGTTCATCATCTGAGTCAGAAATAGAATTATACATCAGACTAGCACTGATGGCTAGTCACAAAGATCAAAGCACCTCAGAAGCCAGCATCAATGAAGGGGGAGCGACATCAGATGAAAGCAGCGAAGCAAGGGGAGATCAAGCTTTAGATCCAACAAGGTAAGTGAGGTATGTCTCTTACCTCATGATCAACTCTATTTCGGTATTAAGTCTATGACTAAATTAATGTGTAAATTAAAAAGTAAAAAGAATTTAGAAATAAAAAGAATCTTAGCAAAGTCATGCCTAATAGAGGAGCTTGATAAATTAAAAATTAAAAATGCTAATTTAAAGGAACAAATAGAAAACTTAAAAAGTTCTGCATGTTCAAATTTTTTTGCTTTAAATTTTAGAAACTATAAAGGATTAAACTGGTATTATAGATTTCATAAGGTCCAAATTAAAAAAAATATCACAGAAATACATTCCTAAAAAATTTCTGATTAATCTTGTAAGAAAGAACCTATTTTGGGTTCTAAAATCATATTTAGATTAATTTTTTTAGATTTCAGACAGAAAGTTAAATATTTAATTTCTTTAAAAGGCTTTGTCTAGAAAGTGATTGTTACTCCAATATCCAAGAAGGCCTAATACCTCGCCACAACCTAGAAGTCAATTATTGAAATAAGTATTTAATTGACTAACTGTTAAGCAATTAGTTGTTATAAAAATACTTTCAAATGTCTGTCAAAATTTTTATTAGAAATTATTTAAAAGTTAATTTTTCTAAGAACTTCATTACTTAATTGT
This sequence comes from Zingiber officinale, assembly GCF_018446385.1. Lineage (NCBI taxonomy): Eukaryota > Viridiplantae > Streptophyta > Magnoliopsida > Zingiberales > Zingiberaceae > Zingiber > Zingiber officinale. The sequence goes on along the minus strand of NC_056005.1, from coordinate 28,610,444 downwards.
AAGAAAATTTTCAAATGTCAAAATTTTCTGAATGTTAAATTTTTTAGAAATTTTTTTTACGATAATTTCAACTTATATGAAATTTTTTTCTGCCTAAAATAGGTTAGAAATTTTTTCAAAGCTTAAACTTTAATAATTTTTTTTAATTGTCCCTTTTAAACTTTTTATTGTTGTTAAGTAGAATTGTTTTAAAGTACCCCATTTTTAATGAGATCAAAAGGAAGAGTAGTAAAGATTAAGTCTAGGGGAGGGTAATACAATTTTTAATTTTTGTTAATTTTTGTACTTGCAAAAATCTTATTTTATAACTGTTATTTTTGTGGCTTATCCTAACTTAACTTGGGTTTACTCACATCAAAAAGGGAGAGATTGTAAGTACCTCGTGGTGGTTTTGATGTGATCAACCAACTCAAGTTAGGTCCTATTGGTATTTAAACCCTACTATAAGTGTGCAGGAACTTAGGAGCACAGAAAGTCAAGCGAAAGATGCAGCTAGAGAGAAAGACGGCATGGGAGAGAGGCAACGTCCTTGGTGCGTCCAAGGGACGACGTGCTGCGAAAGAGTATGCAAGTAGACAAGAAGGAGGCACGCGGCGTTTCCAAGGGACGAGAAGCCAGAACAAAAGACTGCTCGAAGGCTGAAAGTTGGGTTCAGGTGAGCCCTATTCCAGATGACCAAGATCACCCAAGCGACCGGAACCGGAGCAGAAGATCCGAACAAATGCGAGCGGAATCGGAGCAGAAGACCCAGACTAAAAAGTCAACTAGAAGTTGACTTTCTTGTTTGGGCGGCCGGAGCAAGTTTTTATTCGGAATGTAACATAGTGTGTTCAGCTGCAATGGGGATAAAAGTTTATCCCCTTAGGCACCTGGAACCCTTTCAGACCCCCAGACTAGGGCTATAAATACAGCCCTGGTCCTAGAAGCTTAGACACAACATTTGTAATCAATTCCTTTCTTGTTTAGCTTTGTAATTGTGTGTTTCAATGTTGTAAGAGACTACTCTGTCCAGAGGAGAATCTTAGTGTGTTTTTCAAGGGCTTGGATTTGCAATCCCCTTATTGCAAACCAAATAAATTCGGTGCCTCCTTTTTTTTCTTAATTAGTTTATGAATTCCATTTATGAAAGTGTTATTTTTAATTTACGTTGTAAAGCTCTAGAAGGGTTTGCGTTTTATTTTTGCAGGGAAGTTGACCCCCCCTCTTGCCAGCCGACAAGGGTCCTACACTAACATGTTTGTGACCATTATCTTGTATAGTTCAATTCTTTTGTCCTTGATATCTATTGATTCATGAGGCATAGATCGTGTCATCCTCTAATTAATCTATATGTTTCTTGATCACTAAGTAAACTCACCTAACCAAATAAGTTTAATATCTCGTATTAACTTATTTGAACATGACTATGTATTTCAATAGCCTTACTTAATCAAGGGGCCCACAGATATCTCTTTCGTTATATGAAAGGGACAAATCTCATTAACATCACTTACATCCTTCTACATAGCTCATTGCATATCCAATAAATGACTTTATAGTCCACCTTATTACAGGTGATGTTTGTTGATACCAAAGTACACAACTTCTTATGTAAGAAATCATAGTGTTTTCAGATTTAAGGACTATTTATACTAATAGTCATTATAAGAATATTTATGTCACTCATATAACAATCCATGAAACTTCTCATTATAGGTTCCAGATTCTCTAATATATACTCATGTCTCAACTTGATATCTTATATCTATGATTTGTGAGAATAAGTTATCAATTGACCTATATGCTAGTTTCAATATATTAATATTGCTCTTGAATATATATATATATATAGTCTCCTATAATTAATTCAACCAATGGATATGCTATAAACTAGACCCTATTATTATAAAGGGCAACCCAGCGCACGAAGCTCCCGCTATGCGGGGACCTGGGAAGGATCCATTGTATGCTGCCTTACCCTACTTTTTTACAAGAGACTATTTCCAGGATTCGAACCCGTGACCTTTTGGTTATAAAGCAACAACTTTATCGTTGCGCCAAGGCTCCCCTTCACTAGAACATACTATTATAGGCAATTATATTTACTCAGCTAGCACAGACATAAAGTAAATATAACAAACAAATCATTGCATATTATAAATATGATGCATTATGTCCTAAGTCAATCAACTCATGATTGGCTCTCAAACTGAGACTAACAATCTCCCACTAACACTAGAGCCAATCACTGAAGTATCTAATACTAAGTGACTTAGTGAGACCATCATGCTCCCTTTGTGCTAAAACTTTGGTCAGTGGGTCTGCAATGTTGGTATTAGTTGCTACTCTGTATATCAATAATCTTTTAATTGAGATGGAATCATCAAAGTATGTGTTTAGATTGCAGATGAGACTTGAGTTCCTTAGCCCGTGCAATAGCCCTATTATTATCACAATAAAGGTCTATTGGGTTAGAAATGCTAGGAACCACAATAAGTTTTGTGATGAACTTTTTAATCCAAACAGTTTCTTTTGCTGCATTAGAATCAGCAATATATTCAGCCTCTGTGGTAAAATCAGCAACTATATCTTGCTTTGAACTCTTCTAGCTCACAACACCACCATTTAAGCAAAATATATATCTTGATTATGATCTCGAATCATCCTTGTCGATTTGGAAGCTTGCATCACTGTAACCATTTACTACAAGATCCTCATTATCTCCAATATCAAGAAATAATCTTTAGTTCTTCTTAAGTACTTAAAAATATTCTTAACCACGATCCAATGACTTTCACCCAGATTTGACTGGTATCTGCTTATCATGCTTAATGCATACGAGACATCAGGACAAGTATATAACATGACATATATGATAGATCCAATAGCATATACATAATAAATTTTATCCATGTTATCCCTCTCCTCCTTAGTAGAAGGACATTGAGTCTTCGAAAGACTCACACCATGTGGCATTGGCAAGAATCTTCTCTTAAAATTTTTCATAGCAAAATGATGGGTTCAACTAAGGTCGAGTTGATCCAACTCTTTTTGTGAAAACTCTTAAGAAAGACATTTTTATAACATAAGTATATGTAGATGATATAATTTTTGGATTAACAAATTCAAAATTTTTACAAGAATTTATAACTTTGATGGAATAAAAATTTGAAATAAGCATAGTAGGTAAATTCACCTATTTCTTAGGTTTACAAATTAAACAAATAAATGAAATAAATTATGTTTATCAACAAAAAATACACAAAATAATTACTTAAAAAGTTTAGAATGGAAAATGTTAAAGAAATAAAAATACTAATGGAAACTAACATAACTTTAATCAGTAGATCTAAACTATTGTAGAAGTGTCATAGGTAGTTTGTTATACTTAATTACAAGCCGACCTAATAACTTATTTACAGTTAGTATATGTATTAGATACTAAACCTGTGCTAAGGAATCTCATCTCTCTAATGTTAAAAAAATATTTCGACATCTAAAATGCACACCTAATGTAGGAATTTGACACCCTAGAACAGCTAGTTTTGAACTTATAAGATTTTCTGACTCACATTATGTCAGCTGTATATTAGATAAAAAAAAGTACAAGTTTTGGATGTCAACTACTTGGACAATCACTTGCAAGTTAGTTTAGCAGAAAATAGCACTATGTTGCTTTATGTACTATTAAAGCAGAATATATAGCAATGGGTGAGTGTGTAGCACTATTATTATAGATGATGCATACTTTAAAAGACTTTAATTTAGAATATAAACATGTAAAAATCTTTATTGGAAATATTAGTTCAATTTACTAAACCAAAAATCCAGTACATCATTCACAAAAAAAATATATTGAAATCAAACATCATTTTGTAAAAGACCATGTAGCTAGAGGAGATATTGAACTCAATTATGTTGAGTCCAAGTCAAATATATCTGACATCTTCACTAAACTACTACTAGAATCCAAGTTTAGCAATTTATGAGAAAAATTAGGAATGTGCATGATAGACTAGAACTTGTTCTATTTGATATGTTTAATTCAAGCTAGACCCTTACTACAGATAGCAATGGAAGATGCAGTATACGATGCCCTTATCTATCCATTCTTAGATAATGACTATGGTCTTGTTGAAGCAGGGAGAATGGTGGCATGCATTGTTGCTTATTTGTGCCATGCTACAGCTCTTCATCCAAGAATGAGTCAAGTATTTTGCTCAAACTCTTTCTTGTTTCTCATTCCATTTATTGAACAAGTCTTTCTGCTCGATATGTATCATTGTCTCCTATGTTCTTGTGCATCACTAGTTGTTTTCATCATGCTCGTCGAAGACATATGACTAGAATCATTTAGTTTTAGATTCTATGAAAGGTATAATTTGTTGGTACTCCATAACATGTTTAAAAAGTTATTGAACAAGGTCCAAGAAGAAGTGTCTTACTCAATTTAATTTGTTGGGGAAAGGCTCTCTCTCTCATGTGTGGGTGTGCAGGGAGTGCAAATCCAGGGCTCAGATTTCACTGAACCATGTTGACTCATGTGTGAGCATGACCTGTACGTGCAGAATGTTGGACCGGTTGAGGCAAGAACCAACATTCCTATATAAGGAGGCTGCGTCCACAAGCCAAAGGTTACATGCTCAAAAGTTGAAGCTCTCCACCTACGTTCCCCTTCTCCTCTGCCGTGCATCTCTTGCTTGGTGGAGTGCCCGGGATAGCAGTCGGGTACCTCTCAGTTCGTCGTGACCATTAGTGCTTGGTGGGATCATGGTTCACCGTTGTATCCTAGGAAACATATGACCCGAGAAAACTTCGAAGTACAGCCGGAGGTGGGGTGAATTTATTTCAAGGAAACTACGACCCTCGTAGGACTCGGTCCATCCACCCACTCTAACTTTGCACTTGGATGCTAACTCGGTCAGCCTCTACGTTCGTTCGGCTACTAACTCTATCAGCAATTTCATCTGGTCGGTTGCATGCCCGTCCGACCGCTTAGTTCACTCGGTCACTCGCTCGGCCTACTCGGTCGCTCGCTTGGTCGCTTGGGTGCTCACCCGTCCAGTCGCAAACTTGCTCGGACTCTTGGTTCGCTCAGCCATCAGTGTGGTCCGCTCGGTCGTACACTCATTCGCTGGGCCGCAAGCCCGTCCAGCCGCACGCTCGCTCGATCATTTGCTCACCCGGTCTCTTCTTTGCTCGGCTACTCACTCGTTCGACCACAACTTACTCAGCCTTTATATTCGTTCGAACGGATGCCCGCCTGATCGTAGTTCACTTGGCCACTTGCTCGCTCTGTCGTTCGGTCACTTGGTCTGCGACTCACCGTCCGGCCACTCACTCACCCAGCTAGACACTTGTCTGCATTCAGCACTTGATAGAAACCAGCTCCTGCTAGCAACCTAAGATTATCTGCTCTGGTTATCTCAACAGATAAGTTGAATTTAACTTGGTATAATTAAATTAAGCTAATTCCCAAAATCTTCGGCAATAGATTGTTTTGTCCAATAATCTTAAAACAAACTCGGTTCTATAGAGATAGCCACGGAACATAATGTTGAGGTGCAACATACTCAATACATGAAGACCCCCTCCGCCCCGATTGGAACTGTGTTAATCAATCACGGGAAAAAGTCAAAGAAGTTTAGTGGATTGAACTTTAAGAGGTGGCAGCAGAAGATACTCTTCTACTTGGCCACGCCCAATCTGGCTCGGTTCTTGATCGAGGACCTTCCCAAGAATGCTGAGGATGCTGATGCACAAACCATCAGTGCAATGGAGCCATGGACTCATTCTGAGTTCCTTTGCCGAAACTACATCCTCAACTACCTGGTCGACTCACTGTACGCCATGTATAGCATGAAGAGAATGGCTATGGAGTTGTGGGAGTCTCTGTACAAGAAGTACAATCCAGAAGATGTAAGGGCCAAGAAGTTCATCGTGGGCTGATTCCTCGACTACAAGATAGTTGACTCCAAGATGGTGATCAGCTAAGTCCAGGAGCTTCAGGTGATCTTACACGAGATCCATTTAAAAGGGATGATTCTGAGTGAAACCTTCTAGGTGGCTGCTATTATTGAGAAGTTGCCCCTCCCTAGCTGTAAGGACTTCAAGAACTACCTAAAGCATAAGCAGAAGGAGATGAATGTAGAGGAACTCATTGTTAAACTTTGCATCGAAGAAGACAACAAGAGTTCAGAGAGAAAGTTGTTCTCTCAAGCTACTATGAAAGCCAACGTGGTCAAGCATGGTCAAGCCTCGAAACGGAAGAACCCCAAGTCTTCCAAGATGGGACCTAGAGGATTGCCTCAACAATAAGTTCTCTGGGAAATGCTTCAACTATGACCGAGTGGATCACAAATCTTTGTAGTGCAGAAAGCTGAAGAAGAAGCAAGATGGCAACCTAAACGAGAGACCAAAAATGGATGACCTCTGCTTTGTGGTCTCTGAGTAAAACCTAGTCGATTCAAATCCACAGTAATGATGGATTGATACTGGAGCCACCAGACATGTGTGCTGCAATAAGGAGTTGCTCTATAACTTCGAAGAAGTCAATGGAGACAAGTTGTTCATGGGGAACTCAATAACCTCGGACATCATGGATTAAGGAAAAGTAGTGCAGAAGATGACCTTGGGCAAGGACCTTACTATGAATAATATATTGTATGTTCCATAGATTCGGAAGAATCTAGTCTCCGAATCACTGTTAAGCATGTTGGGTTTTTCGGGCCACAAAAATCGCGTATTTGCGTCGCGGAAACCCCGAAAGCCCCAGCCACCAGATCCGTGCAAAGAAAAACTTTTGAAAAATACGAGTACGAGTTTACAAATCTCGATCGACACTAGATAAGAATATTACCCTCGATGCGATGCCCTTTGCTATCCCGCTAGCCCAACGGCTTGCCGGATCTCAAGATTGTCAACGTAGACAATCCTCTACACGTATCCACACGAACACACTAGATGGAGAAGGACCAAACAAAGGTGTGCTAGCACCTAGGGTGTTCAGGCAAGATAGAAGAGGGAGAGCAAGAAGAGAGAACTCAAGGAGGAAGAAGAAGTGAATTGCCTTGAATCAATAAAAAAAATGAATTCACATCCACCACTAAAGTGGCCGGCCACTTTCACAAAGTGTAACCCCCATTTTTGCATTAAGTGTGGCCATTAAAGAGATTTGTAACCTCCATGAGATTGTTGGAGTGTATACTTAAAAGTTTAGCTTTTGTACACATTTATTTTGAAATAAAGAATCACATTGGTCAAATGTTTACATTTATTTGTTAAATGTAATTGTTCAATTAATTTATATAGTAGATAACATGGAGTGTGGAGTCACACTTAGAAGATCATGTTGTCGGTTCTCTATAAATTATAAACAGTTGCTCACGACTAAGATGGAAAGCAACAAACCATCAGAATAGACGTAGTGTAATTAAGTATTAGTTTATCTTGACTAATAAATTATACTGATACACTTTAAGTGTATTGAGTAGGATCATTTAGGTAAGTTCTTTTTGTACTGACTTAGTAAAAGAACTAGACCTTAGTTATTATGGAAGTGTGTGCTCTTAATCCTAATATAATAACAAGCATGTATATTTAATATTTATTTCTTTGACTTATCAAAGGGTGAGGTTTAGCTCGATAAATCAATATGCCCGATAAGTTGGGAAATGATATTACTTATAATATGTGTTGTTGATTATAGAAGGAATCTGTGTCCTAGTCATCTAGGTTGAGAATGTCCCCAAGAGGATCTCATAAGAATTGTCATGTTAAATCCTGCAGGTGGACCTAGTCCAACATGACAATAAAGTTGAGTGGTACTACTCTTGAAGCTATATATTAATTAAATGAGTTGTAAGTAACTCACTTAATTAATGGACATTCGTAATCTTAAACACGGGGAGACTAACACACTCATGATAAGAAGGAGCCCATAATGTAATTTGGGATTGGTACGGTAGTGCGGTAATAACTTTCTAGTGCAATGAGTTATTATCGATGAACTTGAGTTGTGTGCTCGGGGAGAGCACGGGATACTCGAGCTCATCGAAAGGTCAAAACCAATTTCTCCTCTAGGTCCCTGTTGTAGCCTCAATAAAGCCTCAAGTTCATCCAAAGAAAAGCCTTCTTGGTGTCCAAGAAGGGGTCGGTTCATTGCATGGTGACCAAGCAATGGCCGGCCACATATTCTCTAGAAGTGGTCGGCCCTTGCCTTGGGCAAGGGGGTCAGCCGCAATATTTAAATTAGGAAGGTTGTTTTTGAATTTTTAAATTTCCTCAGATATTTACAATTTGTAAAAAGAGAGATTTTAAAAATTTATAAAATTTTTCTAATTTAAATTAGGCCACAAGGTTTTAAAAGAGAGTTGTAAAATTTATAAAACTTTCTTTTAAAAAGAAATATTATTAGAGATGTTTTAAATTTTAAAACTTGGTTTTAAATTTTAAAACTTTCCTTTTGATATCCACATTAGAAAAAAAAAGAGAGTTTGTAAAATTTTATTAGAAGTTTTCTTCTTTTAAAATTTTATAAAAAAAAAATTTCTTTCTTTCCCTTTTAATAAGTGGCCGGCCACCTTGCTTGGTGCCCAAGCAAGGGGCCGGTCAAATAATTAAACATCAACAAATAGTTGTTTAATTAATAAATCAATATAGGATTGATTAATTAAAAGGAAAGAAAAAGAAAAAAATTAAAAGGAAATAGGAATGAGTCTAATTTTTATAAAACTCTTTCCATAATTTTCCGTTGGGAAACTAATATAAAAAGGGGGGGAAGGGGAGGCCTTGAAATACATAACAATTGATATTGTGTTGTTGGAGATCATCAAGTGGTCGGCCCCTCTCCCTCTCTTCCCTTTGCTCTCTTTTACTCCTTTGTGGTGGTGGTGGCCGAATTCTAGAGAAGGAGGAGAAGCTTTCCGGGTGGTGTTCGTCTTGGAGGATCGTCGCCCACACGACGTCTAAGAGGAGGCGAGGGATATGGCAGAAGATCTCGAGGTTTTTAACATACAAGAAAAAGGTATAACTAGTATTTAATTTCCGCATCATACTAGTTAATTTTTCTTTGTATAAATACCAAATACAAGAGGCATTCGATTCTTGTTTTTCGAATTTAATTTCGATGTTGTGTTCTTTTTCTTTTTTCATTGTGATTTGATTGTTCCTTTTGGTTAACCTAGAGTTATATAAGGAAATTAAATATTAACTTTCCTTAAAAGGCTTTATCTATGTAACACCCCAAATTTCATGATTTAGAGTCCCAAAAGACCTTATTAAAATCTAGAAATACTATAGAAAAATTCTAGAGATTTTTAGGAATTTTTAGAGTATTTTTACGGAATTTTTGGAGTTTGTTTGGTATTTTTACCAAGAGAAAGAAGTTTAAAATATATATATATATATATAATAAAAGTGTTAAAGTTGGGTTTTGAACCCAAGAGCTCAGACCCGAACCAGATTTTAACGGACTCAGCCAACCGACTGGTCTGCAAACGTTTTGTTAATTATAAATGGAAGTGAAATATATTTAAGCTATAGTTGGAACGTTTAAAATAAATTTGAATAAAAAGTGCGCGGCGGAAGAATCGAAGCCTAAACCTTTGATTCGGTTAAAAGTTGGCTAACCAACTGGGCTAGCAATTGTTACTTGATTAAGTAAAGGAAGAATTTTATTTAAGTAATAGAAGTTAATAGCAAGAAATAATAGGAAGAAAATAGTTTGCAGCCAGGATTTGAACCAATGCGCCGGGCCTTAAGCAGAACGCAGCCCACCAAAAGACCAGCCGAACTTTTCTTAACTAAATCTATATTGAAATATATTTAAGTAGTACTAGTTAACAGAAATATGAGAGTATTAAAAGGAGAACTTAGGTTTTAGCCGAAACCAAAATTTCCCCTCCTCTCGAAACCACAGCAGCAAGCAAGGGGCGTTCCGGCGGCCGGCGAGGGCGTTCTTCGAAGATTTCTTCACCATCGTGATCACCTTATCGAGGAGAACAAGTGGAGGTGAAGGAGTTGCCGAGAGCTTGAGTCCTCCAGAAGCCCTAGAAGTATTAGAAGCCACCTTCTTTGGCTGTAAGTCCTAGAACAAGAGGTAAGTTGCTACTCACCTGCAGTAGGATAGCTCCGATTGTTTCTTTCTTTTTCCGAAAGTTTTGGGATAAATTATAGGTGATTTGTTGCTGTGAATTTAGGTTTCGGATTTAGTTTTCTTCAAGCCTTGATGTTAGCAATTCAGCTTTTGATTTGGGCTTCCTGTTTGTTACCCTAATTGGCATGTTCGTTTACACATGAGTCCTGCAAGTTTCGGAATTTAGCTAGTGTTTTGGTTTAGAAAGGTCTGATGTTCTTCAGAAGCTTCCCTATGGTATTGTGTTGATCGATTCATCTATGTATGAACTTGGATTTGAGTTTCTTCTGTGAGGATTTAATTGTCGGGTTTTCTGCATACCAACTGCTTGTTTGAAAATCTTACAGAGATGTTAGCTAGTGGAAGGAGGTTTGAATTTTGCATTCCTGTACAGATGTATTAGATTAGAGTTATGAGAACAACTTAGTATTACTAGAATTTTCTTTAGGAACATGTTTATGCTTGCTGCCATGAACCCTAAAGAAAGAAAGAAGATGATCGGTTTAGATTAAGCATGTAGGTTAGTGTTTTTGTGGATTATAGCATTTCTGCTATAGAGTTTTCTGTTAGTATCGGTTTAGATTAACCTGAACAGGAACAACCATGAAGCTTAGTATGGTTTTTAGTTTTAGTTCTTAGAACAATGCATTTCTCTTTAGTGTAGTCTTCATTTGCCAAGAAAGAACTTACCCTAGTTTTTAGATTTAAAGATTTGGCATTCGGCTTAAGTCTTGTTGAGTAGTTCCCATCTGCTATGTGAATTGATTCCTCAACCTGTAAGCATACGGTTTTATATATATAACAAGTTCTAGATGCTAATTATGCACTGAATCCTTTGAATTGAGACTAAAGATGATTTGAATTGATGTAATGAATTTAGCAAGTATGCAGATTTTTAATAAGCAGATTTTCATAAGTAATACTTGTAGATTTTGATAAGTATTGTATGTGCAGATTTCTTTTGTATTCTATGCATGATTATGTGTTACATAGTTAGTTTCATTCATAGATGTATACGAAGAATACCCTAACAGTATTTTGGGTTTAAGAAAAGTATAAGAAAGATAAAGAAAAGTATAAGAAAGATAAAGAAAAGAAATAAAAGGCCAAGGCCTTAAGTAGATCCCAAAGTCGAGACTTTAGGGATTTTTGGCACACAAGGTGCCTATTAAAATGCCAAGGCATTTAAAGAAGAAGTAATTAAGATTATAAGTATTTTACTTTTAAGAAGAGGCTAGTACCCGACTTCCGAGGTTGTCGTTAAACAAATCCAGGTGTTCAATTCCGAGGTCTTGGCCCTGGTAGACCGAGGTCTGCTCTTTTAGGATTGGTGGCTCGCTACCCCAACCTATTAGGGAACGCGCATAAGATGGTACTATGCCTGGGCCCAAGAAGAAGTTGATTATTATTTTGAAGTATTATAAGTATAAGTTTTTGGACAAGTAAAACGAGTTTTACATAAACATAAAGTATTAAAGATTAAGTTTAGAACAAATGAAATAAGATTCATATAGTTCTAAAAATCAGTAAGTTTAGTTCCTTATTCTACCATGTTTATCTAGTAGATGAGTAGTTTTCATGTTTACCTATTAGATGAGCAGCATGATTAACTATTAGAACTACATGAGTAGATTCCTTAGCTTTTCTTTGCTATTAGTTTGACATGAGCAGTTATGTTTATGCTTTATTTCTTTTAGAGTATATAGTTTCTAGTTCTTTTCGTATACATGCACATTCGTGATTTTGTGAGTTAGATAGCGCTTACTAAGCAAATTTTGCTTATAGACTACACTTCCTCTTATTGCAGATAAAGGAAAAGAAAAGATTTAGCAAGGAAAGCGACAAGGTGGCGCGGATGGTGTGTGATGCCAGGACTATGGAAGCCTTGGGACTTAGTTTAAGAATTTATTAAGATTGTCATTTATTTAGAATGTATTAGATGAGTCATTTAGTCTTCCACTGTTAGTTAATTGTATTTTTTTATTTTGTTTCCGCTATTCATTACTTGCATGATTTGATTTCATTAAACTGCGTGGTGATGTTATTCCTTTTGTGTGTTTGATATGTGTTCCAGCCGCCTGTGGCTGTGTATATTATGTTATGTATTAATGATTATGGTCACGGACAGGGGAGACTCTGCCGAAATTTTTCGGTAGGGTTTCCATGTGATTTTAATCATACCGGTTAAGTAGAGTTAGTAGTTAAGTAACGGTCATCCTTAGAGTAGTAGTAGTAAGAAGGGTGGTCTTTACAGTTGGTATCAGAGCAGTTCCCATTCTCCAGCATCACACATCAGCACCATCCTTGCCGTCTTCAAGTAAGAAAGTATTTAATTTTCTTTTATGCTTTCTTTATTACTTGCAGTATAGAATACCTGCTTATATGTGCTTAGGAAAGAAGACAACTCATGTTTTAATTTTCTATGTTTTGATACATATGCTTAGGAAGAATAGAGACAATTTTAGTTTTGTTTCTCTTATATTCATATACATAAGTACGTTTAGAAAGGATAGGGAAGATATCAAGTCTTCCAAAGACCACTAATGGGTACGATGCGAGATGAATACTAGAGGACTGAGAAGTTAAGAGATTAAGACACAAAAGGTACCACTAGTAAAGGATAGTATAAGATAGAAATATCCAGAATTAGTCTAAGTTCGAGGACAAACTTTTTATAAGGTAGGGAGAATTGTAACACCCCAAATTTCATGATTTGGAGTCCCAAAAGACCTTATTAAAATCTAGAAATGCTATAGAAAAATTCTAGAGATTTTTAGGAATTTTTAGAGTATTTTTACGTAATTTTTGGAGTTTGTTTGGTATTTTTACCAAGAGAAAGAAGTTTAAAATATATATATATATATAATAAAAGTGTTAAAGTTGGGTTTTGAACCCAAGAGCTCGGACCCGAACCAGATTTTAACGGACTCAGCCAAACAACAGGTCTGCAAACATTTTGTTAATTATAAATGGAAGTGAAATATATTTAAGCTATAGTTGGAACGTTTAAAATAAATTGGAATAAAAAGTGCGCGGCGGAAGAATCGAAGCCTAAACCTTTAATTTGGTTAAAAGCCGACTAACCAACTGGGCTAGCAATTGTTACTTGATTAAGTAAAGGAAGAATTTTATTTAAGTAATAGAAGTTAATAGCAAGAAATAATAGGAAGAAAATAGGTTGCAGCCAGGATTTGAACCAATGCGCCGGGCCTTAAGCAGAACGCAGCCCACCAAAAGACCAGCCGAACTTTTCTTAACTAAATCTATATTGAAATATATTTAAGTAGTACTAGTTAACAGAAATATGTGAGTATTAAAAGGAGAACTTAGGTTTTAGCCGAAACCAAAAATTCCCCTTCTCTCTCACGCTCGCGTCGGCACTTCTCGTCGAGCGAAACCACAGCAACAAGCAAGGGGCGTTCCGGCGGCCGACGAGGGCGTTCTCCGAAGATTTCTTCACCATCGTGATCACCTTATCGAGGAGAACAAGTGGAGGTGAAGGAGTTGCCGAGAGCTTGAGTCCTCCACAAGCCCTAGAAGTATTAGAAGCCACCTTCTTTGGCTGTAAGTCCTAGAACAAGAGGTAAGTTGCTACTCACCTGCAGTAGGATAGCTCCGATTGTTTCTTTCTTTTTCCAAAAGTTTTGGGATAAATTGTAGGTGATTTGTTGCTGTGAATTTAGGTTTCGGATTTAGTTTTCTTCAAGCTTTGATGTTAGCAATTCAGCTTTTGATTTGGGCTTCCTGTTTGTTACCCTAATTGGCATGTTCGTTTACACATGAGTCCTGCAAGTTTCAGAATTTAGCTAGTGTTTTGGTTTAGAAAGGTCTGATGTTCTTCAGAAGCTTCCCTATGGTATTGTGTTAATCGATTCATCTATGTATGAACTTGGATTTGAGTTTCTTCTGTGAGGATTTAATTGCCGGGTTTTCTGCATACTAACTGCTTGTTTGAAAATCTTACAGAGATGTTAGCTGGTGGAAGGAGGTTTGAATTTTGCATTCCTGTACAGATGTATTAGATTAGAGTTATGAGTACAACTTAGTATTACTAGAATTTTCTTTAGGAACATGTTTATGCTTGCTGCCATGAACCCTAAAGAAAGAAAGAAGATGGTCGGTTTAGATTAAGCATGTAGGTTAGTGCTTTTGTGGATTATAGCATTTCTGCTATAGAGTTTTCTGTTAGTATCGGTTTAGATTAACCTGAACAGGAACAACCATGAAGCTTAGTATGGTTTCTAGTTTTAGTTCTTAGAACAATGCATTTCTCTTTAGTGCAGTTTTCATTTGCCAAGAAAGAACTTACCCTAGTTTTTAGATTTAAAGATTTGGCATTCGGCTTAAGTCTTGTTGAGTAGTTCCCATCTGCTATGTGAATTGATTCCTCAACCTGTAAGCATACGGTTTTGTATATATAACAAGTTCTATATGCTAATTATGCACTGAATCCTTTGAATTGAGACTAAAGATGATTTGAATTGATGTAATGAATTTAGCAGGTATGCAGATTTTTAATAAGCAGATTTTCATAAGTAATACTTGTAGATTTTGATAAGTATTGTATGTGCAGATTTCTTTTGTATTCTATGCATGATTATCTGTTACATAGTTAGTTTCATTCATAGATGTATACGAAGAATACCCTAACAGTATTTTGGGTTTAAGAAAAGTATAAGAAAGATAAAGAAAAGTATAAGAAAGATAAAGAAAAGAAAGAAAAGGCCAAGGCCTTAAGTAGATCCCAAAGTCAAGACTTTAGGGATTTTTGGCACACAAGGTGCCTATTAAAATGCCAAGGCATTTATAGAAGAAGTAATTAAGATTATAAGTATTTTACTTTTAAGAAGAGGCTAGTACCCGACTTCCGAGGTTGTCGTTAAACAAATCCGAGGTCTTGGCCCTGGTAGACCGAGGTCTGCTCTTTTAGGATTGGTGGCTCGCTACCCCAACCTATTAGGGAACGCGCATAAGATGGTACTATGCCTGGGCCCAAGAAGAAGTTGATTATTATTTTGAAGTATTATAAGTATAAGTTTTTGGACAAGTAAAACGAGTTTTACATAAACATAAAGTATTAAAGATTAAGTTTAGAACAAATGAAATAAGATTCATATAGTTCTAGAAATCAGTAAGTTTAGTTCCTTATTCTACCATGTTTATCTAGTAGATGAGTAGTTTTCATGTTTACCTATTAGATGAGCAGCATGATTAACTATTAGAACTACATGAGTAGATTCCTTAGCTTTTCTTTGCTATTAGTTTGACATGAGCAGTTATGTTTATGCTTTATTTCTTTTAGAGCATATAGTTTCTAGTTCTTTTCGTATACATGCACATTCGTGATTTTGTGAGTTAGATAGCGCTTACTAAGCAAATTTTGCATATAGACTACACTTCCTCTTACTGCAGATAAAGGAAAAGAAAAGATTTAGCAAGGAAGGCGATAAGGTGGCGTGGATGGTGTGTGATGCCAGGACTATGGAAGCCTTGGGACTTAGTTTAAGAATTTATTAAGATTGTCATTTATTAAGAATGTATTAGATGAGTCATTTAGTCTTCCGCTGTTAGTTAACTGTATGTTTTTATTTTGTTTTCGCTATTTATTACTTGCATGATTTGATTTCATTAAACTGCGTGGTGATGTTATTCCTTTTGTGTGTTTGATATGTGTTCCAGCCGCCTGTGGCTGTGTATATTATGTTATGTATTAATGATTATGGTCACCGGTACAGAGGAGACTCTGCCGAAATTTTTCGGTAGGGTTTCCATGTGATTTTTAATCATACCGGCTAAGTAGAGTTAGTAGTTAAGTAACGGTCATCCTTAGAGAGTAGTAGTAGTAGTGAGCAGTTCCCATTCTCCAGCATCACACATCAGCACCATCCTTGCCGTCTTCAAGTAAGAAAGTATTTAATTTTCTTTTATGCTTTCTTTATTACTTGTAGTATAGAATACCTGCTTATATGTGCTTAGGAAAGAAGACAATTCATGTTTTAATTTTCTATGTTTTGATACATATGCTTAGGAAGAATAGAGACAATTTTAGTTTTGTTTCTCTTATATTCATATACATAAGTACGTTTAGAAAGGATAGGGAAGATATCAAGTCTTCCAAAGACCACTAATGGGTACGATGCGAGATGAATACTAGAGGACTGAGAAGTTAAGAGATTAAGACACAAAAGGTACCACTAGTAAAGGATAGTATAAGATAGAACTGAACTTTTTATAAGATAGGGAGGATTGTAACACCCTAAATTTCATGATTTGGAGTCCCAAAAGACCTTATTAAAATTTAGAAATGCTATAGAAAAATTCTAGAGATTTTTAGGAATTTTTAGAGTATTTTTACGTAATTTTTGGAGTTTGTTTGATATTTTTACCAAGAGAAAGAATTTTAAAATATATATATATATATAATAAAAGTGTTAAAGTTGGGTTTTGAACCCAAGAGCTCGGACCCGAACCAGATTTTAACGGACTCAGCCAACCGACTGGTCTGCAAACGTTTTGTTAATTATAAATGGAAGTGAAATATATTTAAGCTATAGTTGGAACGTTTAAAATAAATTTGAATAAAAAGTGCGCGGCGGAAGAATCGAAGCCTAAACCTTTGATTCGGTTAAAAGCCAGCTAACCAACAGGGCTAGCAATTGTTACTTGATTAAGTAAAGGAATAATTTTATTTAAGTAATAGAAGTTAATAGCAAGAAATAATAGGAAGAAAATAGGTTGCAGCCAGGATTTGAACCAATGCGCCGGGCCTTAAGCAGAACGCAGCCCACCAAAAGACCAGCCGAACTTTTCTTAACTAAATCTATATTGAAATATATTTAAGTAGTCCTAGTTAACAGAAATATGAGAGTATTAAAAGGAGAACTTAGGTTTTAGCCGAAACCAAAATTTCCCCTCCTCTCTCACGCTCGCGTCGGCGCTTCTCGTCGGGCGAAACCACAGCAGCAAGCAAGGGGCGTTCCGGCGGCCGACGAGGGCGTTCTCCGAAGATTTCTTCAGCATCGTGATCACCTTATCAAGGAGAACAAGTGGAGGTGAAGGAGTTGCCGAGAGCTTGAGTCCTCCACAAGCCCTAGAAGTATTAAAAGCCACCTTCTTTGGCTGTAAGTCCTAGAACAAGAGGTAAGTTGCTACTCACCTGCAGTAGGATAGCTCCGATTGTTTCTTTCTTTTTCCGAAAGTTTTGGGATAAATTGTAGGTGATTTGTTGCTGTGAATTTAGGTTTCGGATTTAGTTTTCTTCAAGCTTCGATGTTAGCAATTCAGCTTTTGATTTGGGCTTCCTGTTTGTTACCCTAATTGGCATGTTCGTTTACACATGAGTCCTGCAAGTTTCGGAATTTAGCTAGTGTTTTGGTTTAGAAAGGTCTGATGTTCTTCAGAAGCTTCCCTATGGTATTGTGTTGATCGATTCATCTATGTATGAACTTGGATTTGAGTTTCTTCTGTGAGGATTTAATTGTCGGGTTTTCTGCATACCAACTGCTTGTTTGAAAATCTTACAGAGATGTTAGCTAGTGGAAGGAGGTTTGAATTTTGCATTCCTGTACAGATGTATTAGATTAGAGTTATGAGAACAACTTAGTATTACTAGAATTTTCTTTAGGAACATGTTTATGCTTGCTGCCATGAACCCTAAAGAAAGAAAGAAGATGATCGGTTTAGATTAAGCATGTAGGTTAGTGTTTTTGTGGATTATAGCATTTCTGCTATAGAGTTTTCTGTTAGTATCGGTTTAGATTAACCTGAACAGGAACAACCATGAAGCTTAGTATGGTTTTTAGTTTTAGTTCTTAGAACAATGCATTTCTCTTTAGTGTAGTCTTCATTTGCCAAGAAAGAACTTACCCTAGTTTTTAGATTTAAAGATTTGGCATTCGGCTTAAGTCTTGTTGAGTAGTTCCCATCTGCTATGTGAATTGATTCCTCAACCTGTAAGCATACGGTTTTATATATATAACAAGTTCTAGATGCTAATTATGCACTGAATCCTTTGAATTGAGACTAAAGATGATTTGAATTGATGTAATGAATTTAGCAGGTATGCAGATTTTTAATAAGCAGATTTTCATAAGTAATACTTGTAGATTTTGATAAGTATTGTATGTGCAGATTTCTTTTGTATTCTATGCATGATTATGTGTTACATAGTTAGTTTCATTCATAGATGTATACGAAGAATACCCTAACAGTATTTTGGGTTTAAGAAAAGTATAAGAAAGATAAAGAAAAGAAAGAAAAGGCCAAGGCCTTAAGTAGATCCCAAAGTCGAGACTTTAGGGATTTTTGGCACACAAGGTGCCTATTAAAATGCCAAGGCATTTAAAGAAGAAGTAATTAAGATTATAAGTATTTTACTTTTAAGAAGAGGCTAGTACCCGACTTCCGAGGTTGTCGTTAAACAAATCCAGGTGTTCAATTCCGAGGTCTTGGCCCTGGTAGACCGAGGTCTGCTCTTTTAGGATTGGTGGCTCGCTACCCCAACCTATTAGGGAACGCGCATAAGATGGTACTATGCCTGGGCCCAAGAAGAAGTTGATTATTATTTTGAAGTATTATAAGTATAAGTTTTTGGACAAGTAAAACGAGTTTTACATAAACATAAAGTATTAAAGATTAAGTTTAGAACAAATGAAATAAGATTCATATAGTTCTAAAAATCAGTAAGTTTAGTTCCTTATTCTACCATGTTTATCTAGTAGATGAGTAGTTTTCATGTTTACCTATTAGATGAGCAGCTTGATTAACTATTAGAACTACATGAGTAGATTCCTTAGCTTTTCTTTGCTATTAGTTTGACATGAGCAGTTATGTTTATGCTTTATTTCTTTTAGAGTATATAGTTTCTAGTTCTTTTCGTATACATGCACATTCGTGATTTTGTGAGTTAGATAGCGCTTACTAAGCAAATTTTGCTTATAGACTACACTTCCTCTTATTGCAGATAAAGGAAAAGAAAAGATTTAGCAAGGAAAGCGACAAGGTGGCGCGGATGGTGTGTGATGCCAGGACTATGGAAGCCTTGGGACTTAGTTTAAGAATTTATTAAAATTGTCATTTATTAAGAATGTATTAGATGAGTCATTTAGTCTTCCGCTGTTAGTTAACTGTATGTTTTTATTTTGTTTTCGCTATTTATTACTTGCATGATTTGATTTCATTAAACTGCGTGGTGATGTTATTCCTTTTGTGTGTTTGATATGTGTTCCAGCCACCTGTGGCTATGTATATTATGTTATGTATTAATGATTATGGTCACCGGTACAGGGGAGACTCTGCCGAAATTTTTCGGTAGGGTTTCCATGTGATTTTTAATCATACCGGTTAAGTAGAGTTAGTAGTTAAGTAACGGTCATCCTTAGAGAGTAGTAGTAGTAAGAAGGGTGGTCTTTACAGTTGGTATCAGAGCAGTTCCCATTCTCCAGCATCACACATCAGCACCATCCTTGCCGTCTTCAAGTAAGAAAGTATTTAATTTTCTTTTATGCTTTCTTTATTACTTGCAGTATAGAATACCTGCTTATATGTGCTTAGGAAAGAAGACAACTCATGTTTTAATTTTCTATGTTTTGATACATATGCTTAGGAAGAATAGAGACAATTTTAGTTTTGTTTCTCTTATATTCATATACATAAGTACGTTTAGAAAGGATAGGGAAGATATCAAGTCTTCCAAAGACCACTAATGGGTACGATGCGAGATGAATACTAGAGGACTGAGAAGTTAAGAGATTAAGACACAAAAGGTACCACTAGTAAAGGATAGTATAAGATAGAAATATCCAGAATTAGTCTAAGTTCGAGGACAAACTTTTTATAAGGTAGGGAGAATTGTAACACCCCAAATTTCATGATTTGGAGTCCCAAAAGACCTTATTAAAATCTAGAAATGCTATAGAAAAATTCTAGAGATTTTTAGGAATTTTTAGAGTATTTTTACGTAATTTTTGGAGTTTGTTTGGTATTTTTACCAAGAGAAAGAAGTTTAAAATATATATATATATATAATAAAAGTGTTAAAGTTGGGTTTTGAACCCAAGAGCTCGGACCCGAACCAGATTTTAACGGACTCAGCCAACCAACAGGTCTGCAAACATTTTGTTAATTATAAATGGAAGTGAAATATATTTAAGCTATAGTTGGAACGTTTAAAATAAATTGGAATAAAAAGTGCGCGGCGGAAGAATCGAAGCCTAAACCTTTAATTTGGTTAAAAGTCGACTAACCAACTGGGCTAGCAATTGTTACTTGATTAAGTAAAGGAAGAATTTTATTTAAGTAATAGAAGTTAATAGCAAGAAATAATAGGAAGAAAATAGGTTGCAGCCAGGATTTGAACCAATGCGCCGGGCCTTAAGCAGAACGCAGCCCACCAAAAGACCAGCCGAACTTTTCTTAACTAAATCTATATTGAAATATATTTAAGTAGTACTAGTTAACAGAAATATGTGAGTATTAAAAGGAGAACTTAGGTTTTAGCCGAAACCAAAAATTCCCCTTCTCTCTCACGCTCGCGTCGGCACTTCTCGTCGAGCGAAACCACAGCAACAAGCAAGGGGCGTTCCGGCGGCCGACGAGGGCGTTCTCCGAAGATTTCTTCACCATCGTGATCACCTTATCGAGGAGAACAAGTGGAGGTGAAGGAGTTGCCGAGAGCTTGAGTCCTCCACAAGCCCTAGAAGTATTAGAAGCCACCTTCTTTGGCTGTAAGTCCTAGAACAAGAGGTAAGTTGCTACTCACCTGCAGTAGGATAGCTCCGATTGTTTCTTTCTTTTTCCAAAAGTTTTGGGATAAATTGTAGGTGATTTGTTGCTGTGAATTTAGGTTTCAGATTTAGTTTTCTTCAAGCTTTGATGTTAGCAATTCAGCTTTTGATTTGGGCTTCCTGTTTGTTACCCTAATTGGCATGTTCGTTTACACATGAGTCCTGCAAGTTTCAGAATTTAGCTAGTGTTTTGGTTTAGAAAGGTCTGATGTTCTTCAGAAGCTTCCCTATGGTATTGTGTTAATCGATTCATCTATGTATGAACTTGGATTTGAGTTTCTTCTGTGAGGATTTAATTGCCGGGTTTTCTGCATACTAACTGCTTGTTTGAAAATCTTACAGAGATGTTAGCTGGTGGAAGGAGGTTTGAATTTTGCATTCCTGTACAGATGTATTAGATTAGAGTTATGAGTACAACTTAGTATTACTAGAATTTTCTTTAGGAACATGTTTATGCTTGCTGCCATGAACCCTAAAGAAAGAAAGAAGATGGTCGGTTTAGATTAAGCATGTAGGTTAGTGCTTTTGTGGATTATAGCATTTCTGCTATAGAGTTTTCTGTTAGTATCGGTTTAGATTAACCTGAACAGGAACAACCATGAAGCTTAGTATGGTTTCTAGTTTTAGTTCTTAGAACAATGCATTTCTCTTTAGTGCAGTTTTCATTTGCCAAGAAAGAACTTACCCTAGTTTTTAGATTTAAAGATTTGGCATTCGGCTTAAGTCTTGTTGAGTAGTTCCCATCTGCTATGTGAATTGATTCCTCAACCTGTAAGCATACGGTTTTGTATATATAACAAGTTCTATATGCTAATTATGCACTGAATCCTTTGAATTGAGACTAAAGATGATTTGAATTGATGTAATGAATTTAGCAGGTATGCAGATTTTTAATAAGCAGATTTTCATAAGTAATACTTGTAGATTTTGATAAGTATTGTATGTGCAGATTTCTTTTGTATTCTATGCATGATTATCTGTTACATAGTTAGTTTCATTCATAGATGTATACGAAGAATACCCTAACAGTATTTTGGGTTTAAGAAAAGTATAAGAAAGATAAAGAAAAGTATAAGAAAGATAAAGAAAAGAAAGAAAAGGCCAAGGCCTTAAGTAGATCCCAAAGTCGAGACTTTAGGGATTTTTGGCACACAAGGTGCCTATTAAAATGCCAAGGCATTTATAGAAGAAGTAATTAAGATTATAAGTATTTTACTTTTAAGAAGAGGCTAGTACCCGACTTCTGAGGTTGTCGTTAAACAAATCCAGGTGTTCAATTCCGAGGTCTTGGCCCTCGTAGACCGAGGTCTGCTCTTTTAGGATTGGTGGCTCGCTACCCCAACCTATTAGAGAACGCGCATAAGATGGTACTATGCCTGGGCCCAAGAAGAAGTTGATTATTATTTTGAAGTATTATAAGTATAAGTTTTTGGACAAGTAAAACGAGTTTTACATAAACATAAAGTATTAAAGATTAAGTTTAGAACAAATGAAATAAAATTCATATAGTTCTAGAAATCAGTAAGTTTAGTTCCTTATTCTACCATGTTTATCTAGTAGATGAGTAGTTTTCATGTTTACCTATTAGATGAGCAGCATGATTAACTATTAGAACTACATGAGTAGATTCCTTAGCTTTTCTTTGCTATTAGTTTGACATGAGCAGTTATGTTTATGCTTTATTTCTTTTAGAGCATATAGTTTCTAGTTCTTTTCGTATACATGCACATTCGTGATTTTGTGAGTTAGATAGCGCTTACTAAGCAAATTTTGCTTATAGACTACACTTCCTCTTACTGTAGATAAAGGAAAAGAAAAGATTTAGCAAGGAAGGCGATAAGGTGGCGTGGATGGTGTGTGATGCCAGGACTATGGAAGCCTTGGGACTTAGTTTAAGAATTTATTAAGATTGTCATTTATTAAGAATGTATTAGATGAGTCATTTAGTCTTCCGCTGTTAGTTAACTGTATGTTTTTATTTTGTTTTCGCTATTTATTACTTGCATGATTTGATTTCATTAAACTGCGTGGTGATGTTATTCCTTTTGTGTGTTTGATATGTGTTCCAGCCGCCTGTGGCTGTGTATATTATGTTATGTATTAATGATTAGGGGAGACTCTGCCGAAATTTTTCGGTAGGGTTTCCATGTGATTTTTAATCATACCGGCTAAGTAGAGTTAGTAGTTAAGTAACGGTCATCCTTAGAGAGTAGTAGTAGTAAGAAGGGTGGTCTTTACAGTTGGTATCAGAGCAGTTCCCATTCTCCAGCATCACACATCAGCACCATCCTTGCCGTCTTCAAGTAAGAAAGTATTTAATTTTCTTTTATGCTTTCTTTATTACTTGTAGTATAGAATACCTGCTTATATGTGCTTAGGAAAGAAGACAATTCATGTTTTAATTTTCTATGTTTTGATACATATGCTTAGGAAGAATAGAGACAATTTTAGTTTTGTTTCTCTTATATTCATATACATAAGTACGTTTAGAAAGGATAGGGAAGATATCAAGTCTTCCAAAGACCACTAATGGGTACGATGCGAGATGAATACTAGAGGACTGAGAAGTTAAGAGATTAAGACACAAAAGGTACCACTAGTAAAGGATAGTATAAGATAGAACTGAACTTTTTATAAGATAGGGAGGATTGTAACACCCTAAATTTCATGATTTGGAGTCCCAAAAGACCTTATTAAAATTTAGAAATGCTATAGAAAAATTCTAGAGATTTTTAGGAATTTTTAGAGTATTTTTACGTAATTTTTGGAGTTTGTTTGATATTTTTACCAAGAGAAAGAATTTTAAAATATATATATATATATATAATAAAAGTGTTAAAGTTGGGTTTTGAACCCAAGAGCTCGGACCCGAACCAGATTTTAACGGACTCAGCCAACCAACTGGTCTGCAAACGTTTTGTTAATTATAAATGGAAGTGAAATATATTTAAGCTATAGTTGGAACGTTTAAAATAAATTTGAATAAAAAGTGCGCGGCGGAAGAATCGAAGCCTAAACCTTTGATTCGGTTAAAAGCCAGCTAACCAACAGGGCTAGCAATTGTTACTTGATTAAGTAAAGGAAGAATTTTATTTAAGTAATAGAAGTTAATAGCAAGAAATAATAGGAAGAAAATAGGTTGCAGCCAGGATTTGAACCAATGCGCCGGGCCTTAAGCAGAACGCAGCCCACCAAAAGACCAGCCGAACTTTTCTTAACTAAATCTATATTGAAATATATTTAAGTAGTCCTAGTTAACAGAAATATGAGAGTATTAAAAGGAGAACTTAGGTTTTAGCCGAAACCAAAATTTCCCCTCCTCTCTCACGCTCGCGTCGGCGCTTCTCGTCGGGCGAAACCACAGCAGCAAGCAAGGGGCGTTCCGGCGGCCGACGAGGGCGTTCTCCGAAGATTTCTTCACCATCGTGATCACCTTATCGAGGAGAACAAGTGGAGGTGAAGGAGTTGCCGAGAGCTTGAGTCCTCCACAAGCCCTAGAAGTATTAAAAGCCACCTTCTTTGGCTGTAAGTCCTAGAACAAGAGGTAAGTTGCTACTCACCTGCAGTAGGATAGCTCCGATTGTTTCTTTCTTTTTCCGAAAGTTTTGGGATAAATTGTAGGTGATTTGTTGCTGTGAATTTAGGTTTCGGATTTAGTTTTCTTCAAGCTTCGATGTTAGCAATTCAGCTTTTGATTTGGGCTTCCTGTTTGTTACCCTAATTGGCATGTTCGTTTACACATGAGTCCTGCAAGTTTCGGAATTTAGCTAGTGTTTTGGTTTAGAAAGGTCTGATGTTCTTCAGAAGCTTCCCTATTGTATTGTGTTGATCGATTCATCTATGTATGAACTTGGATTTGAGTTTCTTCTGTGAGGATTTAATTGCCGGGTTTTCTGCATACCAACTGCTTGTTTGAAAATCTTACAGAGATGTTAGCTGGTGGAAGGAGGTTTGAATTTTGCATTCCTGTACAGATGTATTAGATTAGAGTTATGAGCACAACTTAGTATTACTAGAATTTTCTTTAGGAACATGTTTATGCTTGCTGCCATGAACCCTAAAGAAAGAAAGAAGATGATCGGTTTAGATTAAGCATGTAGGTTAGTGTTTTTGTGGATTATAGCATTTCTGCTATAGAGTTTTCTGTTAGTATCAGTTTAGATTAACCTGAACAGGAACAACCATGAAGCTTAGTATGGTTTTTAGTTTTAGTTCTTAGAACAATGCATTTCTCTTTAGTGCAGTTTTCATTTGCCAAGAAAGAACTTACCCTAGTTTTTAGATTTAAAGATTTGGCATTCGGCTTAAGTCTTGTTGAGTAGTTCCCATCTGCTATGTGAATTGATTCCTCAACCTGTAAGCATACGGTTTTGTATATATAACAAGTTTTATATGCTAATTATGCACTGAATCCTTTGAATTGAGACTAAAGATGATTTGAATTGATGTAATGAATTTAGCAGGTATGCAAATTTTTAATAAGCAGATTTTCATAAGTAATACTTGTAGATTTTGATAAGTATTGTATGTGCAGATTTCTTTTGTATTCTATGCATGATTATGTGTTACATAGTTAGTTTCATTCATAGATGTATACGAAGAATACCCTAACAGTATTTTGGATTTAAGAAAAGTATAAGAAAGATAAAGAAAAGTATAAGAAAGATAAAGAAAAGAAAGAAAAGGCCAAGGCCTTAAGTAGATCCCAAAGCCGAGACTTTAGGGATTTTTGGCACACAAGGTGCCTATTAAAATGCCAAGGCATTTAAAGAATAAGTAATTAAGATTATAAGTATTTTACTTTTAAGAAGAGGCTAGTACCCGACTTCCGAGGTTGTCGTTAAACAAATCCAGGTGTTCAATTCCGAGGTCTTGGCCCTGGTAGACCGAGGTCTGCTCTTTTAGGATTGGTGGCTCGCTACCTCAATCTATTAGGGAACGCGCATAAGATGGTACTATGTCTGGGCCCAAGAAGAAGTTGATTATTATTTTGAAGTATTATAAGTATAAGTTTTTGGACAAGTAAAACGAGTTTTACATAAACATAAAGTATTAAAGATTAAGTTTAGAACAAATGAAATAAGATTCATATAGTTCTAAAAATCAGTAAGTTTAGTTCCTTATTCTACCATGTTTATCTAGTAGATGAGTAGTTTTCATGTTTACCTATTAGATGAGCAGCATGATTAACTATTAGAACTACATGAGTAGATTCCTTAGCTTTTCTTTGCTATTAGTTTGACATGAGCAGTTATGTTTATGCTTTATTTCTTTTAGAGCATTTAGTTTCTAGTTCTGTTCGTATACATGCACATTCGTGATTTTGTGAGTTAGATAGCGCTTACTAAGCAAATTTTGCTTATAGACTACACTTCCTCTTACTACAGATAAAGGAAAAGAAAAGATTTAGCAAGGAAGGCGACAAGGTGGCGCGGATGGTGTGTGATGCCAGGACTATGGAAGCCTTGGGACTTAGTTTAAGAATTTATTAAGATTGTCATTTATTAAGAATGTATTAGATGAGTCATTTAGTCTTCCGCTGTTAGTTAACTGTATGTTTTTATTTTGTTTTCGCTATTTATTACTTGCATGATTTGATTTCATTAAACTGCGTGGTGATGTTATTCCTTTTGTTGTTTGATATGTGTTCCAGCCGCCTGTGGCTGTGTATATTATGTTATGTATTAATGATTATGGTCACCGGTACAGGGGAGACTCTGTCGAAATTTTTCGGTAGGGTTTCCATGTGATTTTTAATCATACCGGTTAAGTAGAGTTAGTAGTTAAGTAACGGTCATCCTTAGAGAGTAGTAGTAGTAAGAAGGGTGGTCTTTACAATCTAGTCGGTGGTGGTTGCTCCCATATCCAAGAAGGCCAAGTGCCTCGCCATGCAGTACTTGAAGCCAATTTTAGAAACTAATATTTAATTGAATTTATAACCTAGGTGATTTGGATCAAACGTGTTAACTTCCGCAGGAGATCCAAATCTAAACCTAAAAGAACATATAAGTTAAACTTGGAATCAAACGTGTTAAGTTCCGCAGGAGATACAAGTTTAACTTAAAAGAACACATGGTAGCTAGGAAAGGTTCTGATCACGTACAAAATTTTTGTACAGTGGAGCCATTGGGTTTTCCGAGTAGCAACCAGCAATTGGTATCAGAGCTAGGGTTTTGCCTCTGTGTATTTGGTATTAGCTTAATTATGCACATGTCATACATGATTTAGGCAGGTTAATAGTAGGATGTGCTAACTTTGTGGATGCAGGATCCAACTATTATAGCTTATAGTTATTATATGTGTGATTGGACCCTTGGGTATGTCAAGGGCATTTATTATGTGTGCATGATTGTATTATAAAATACAGCAGGAGCTGTATTTTGTTTTATTAGGATTTTATTTTTTTGATCTAGATACATGTACATTCCTTTTATGGAATATAAGATTGATGGATGTAAATTTTATTTTATGTTCAATCTAGTTTACATGTACATTCCTTCGAGGAATATAGGATCGAAAAATGTAAAATTCTATTTATGTC
Organism: Zingiber officinale; assembly: GCF_018446385.1. NCBI lineage: Eukaryota > Viridiplantae > Streptophyta > Magnoliopsida > Zingiberales > Zingiberaceae > Zingiber > Zingiber officinale. The sequence goes on along the minus strand of NC_056005.1, from coordinate 28,583,005 downwards.
GCGGATCAAATCTTGCAAGGCGTGGAACCTTTTGAGGATCAGAGTGGCGCAGCGGAACAAGGAGCAAGATGGATGCGACAACTAGACCCGGTGGCGGTGGCCAAAGATGGCAGCAGCTAGGGATGACGACACACGGAGGACAATAATAGATAAAAGCCATAATAGTTGAAAATTAAATTTTCTATTTATTGCTTTTGTATTATGCTGTGTGTGAATGTTAGTGTACATGTTTAGTAGGCTAGCATCATCAAAATTCCTCACTTTAAATAACTAAGTGGGAGAGGAATTTATTTTAGTGAATTCCACGGTCTCCATTACTGGTTTGTAAGTGATGCAAACAAACTTGCGTGTTGGCTCTGAGTGCCTTCATCCATATCAGATGAGTTTGTTTGCGGATCACTAGACTAAACTTTCATTTCGGATGACTATAGGAAATTAATTAAGAGCGTGTGATCTTCCCCATCAGAAGGGGCACAATCTTATTAATAGACTTAGTGTCAAGTAATGGTATACACTTAGGCACGTCTAATAGTATCCTCCCCATCGGAGTCACTGCTATTATTTGTGTGACCGAAGGAAACCAACTATTAATTTTATTTGTCAAAAAGTTAGGTTGACAAGATAATAAAATTAATGGGATATACCCTCCTTTTACAAATGTTGAATTTGTATACGTCCACACTATCATGACATACAAAATTCACGGTGTTTTAAGGTGTTGGTTAATTTAAAATAGTATTGTTTGAGGAATCAATATTATTCTAAATTTAGAGTTCTGACCAAAATTTATTTTGTGATTCTTTGGATGACTTTCAACCCACTGGCCATTATTCTAAAAGAAAACAGACTTACTGGTCCCAACTATATAGATTGGAAAAGAAACCTGGACATTGTTTTAACTGCTGAGGGCTATAAGTTTGTACTGTCAGAGGAATGCCCAGAAACACTTAGCAATGATTCTACCCCAGAGGAGATTCAGCATCATAGTAAATGGATAAAAGCTGATGAGATGGCGCGGTGTTACATCTTGGCTTCGATGTCAAATGTATTGCAACATTAGCATCAGGACTTACCAACAGCCTATGATATAATGAACAATCTCAAGGAACTCTTCGGACATCAGAATCGGGCTACTAGGCAAGAGGCAATGAGAAAACTGATGACAACCACCATGACTGAGGGGACTCCCGTGAGGGATCATATTCTCAAGATGATGGCTTACTTAAACGAAATACAAGTTCTTGGAGGGGAAATTGATGGGGAAACCCAGGTCGATATCATCCTCCAAACGCTGCCCAGAAGTTTTGAGCATTTTCGCCTGAACTATAATATGAATAAAAGGATGTATTCATTGGCGGAACTTCTGACAGAACTTCAGACAGCCGAAGGGTTGTTTCGTCAACATTCTCAAATTCACTATGCTGAAAATGGTTCTACTTCTAAGCCGAAAGGCAAGAAGAAGAAGAAACAAAATGGCTCAGCAAAGAAGGTGAATAAACCTCAAGGTGCAGGACAAAAAGCTGAAATAAAGAAGCCGAAGGGCAAGTGCTTTATTTGCAAGCAGACTGGACATTGAAAAGCGGACTGTCCTCGTAGGAAACAAAACAATAAAGGTATATCTCATACTCTAGTAGTTGAAACATGTTTAGCGGTGTTATCTACCAGCACCTGGTGTGTAAATACGGGAGCCACTGATCATGTCTGCAATTCTTTGCAGGGGTTCCAGGAAACCCGGCGACTATTTGATAGAGAGATAACTGTTTACATCGGCAATGCTACTAAGGTGGTGGCTGTTGCAGTGGGAGACGTCTACTTATCATTTGATAGGAATAGGAAATTGGTTTTAAGGAATTGTCTTTATGTACCCAATTTTAGAAAGAATTTAATTTCAGTTTCTAAACTATATTTGGATGGATATTCAATTTTCTTTAGTAACAATGTGGTTATAAAGAGAAATAAAGTGATTATCTGTTCTGGTGCATTGGTTAGTAATTTATATACTTTAAATCCAATTTCTCCCACAAAGTAAAATATGGAAATTAATAACACATCTTCTAACTCTAATAAGAGAAAAGAACCTTCGGAAATGAACCAAACACATCTTTGGCATCTAAGGCTTGGTCATATTAACTTAAGTAGGATTCAAAGGTTTGTAGCCGATGGACTCTTGGGTCCATTAGAGTTGGAAAACTTTCCAACGTGTGAATCCTGCTTGGAAGGTAAGATGACCAAGAGACCTTTTAAGGCCAAGGGGTATATAGCCAAAGAAGCGTTAGAATTGGTTCATTCTGATTTGTGTGGTCCTATGTCTATCCAGGCTAGAGGTGGCTTTGAATATTTTATCTCTTTTATAGACGATTATTCAAGATATGGATACATTTACCTAATGTGCCGCAAGTCTGAGTGCTTTGATAAGTTCAAAGAGTAAAAGGCTGATGTGGAGAAACGTCTAGGTAAAAGTTCAAGACACTACCGTCTGATCGTGGTGGCGAATACCTCTTAGGAGAGTTTAGGAATTACTTATCAGAGGCCGGGATTCAATCCCAATTATCCGCACCTGGTACACCCCAACAAAATAGTGTGGCAGAACAAAGGAATAGGACTCTTATGGAGATGGTTAGATCGATGATGAGTTATTCAGAATTACCAAATTCGTTTTGGGGATACGCTCTGGAAACAGCAATGCACATTCTGAACTTAGTACCTTCTAAATCAGTATCTTCTACTCCCACAGAATTATGGAATGGGCAAAAGCCCAGTCTAAGATATATTCGGATTTAGGGTAATCCAGCACATGTGCTGAAACAAGATGCTGATAAGTTAGAATCTCGTACAGAAGTTCGTATGTTTGTGGGGTATCCCAGAGGAACAAAAGGCGATTTATTTTATAGTCCTAAAGACCAGAAGGTCATTGTTAGCACCAATGCTCAATTTTTAGAAGAAGACTATATAATGGATCACAAGCCCAGTAGTAAAATTGTTCTAGAAGAATTTAGAGAGGACATGTCTACTTCAGTACCAACAGTACAAGATGAAGTACCACAAGAGACTGCAACACGTGTCACACATGATACACAACTACAGACGGTGCCTCGTCGTAGTGGGAGGGTTGTAAGGCAACCCGAGAGATTCATGTTTTTGGGTGAGTCTTCTGACTTGATCCCAGGCAAACATGAACCAGATCCCCGGACATATGATGAAGCACTCCAAGATATAGATGCAGTATCTTGGCAAAAGGCAATGAATTCCGAAATAGAATCTATGTATTCTAATAAGGTCTGGGAGCATGTAGAACCACCTGATGGTGTAAAAGTCATTGGATGCAAGTGGATCTATAAAAGGAAAAGAGGGACAGATGGGAAGGTAGAAACCTTTAAAGCAAGGCTTGTTGTGAAGGGGTACACTCAGAAAGAGGGAATCGATTATGAGGAGACCTTTTCGCCGGTAGCTATGCTTAAGTCTATCCGGATACTCTTATCCATTGCCGCTCATATGGATTATGAGATTTGGCAAATGGATGTCAAGACAACTTTTCTTAATGGAAGTCTTGAAGAAAACATCCATATGAAGCAACCAGAATGGTTCATTGAAAAGGGCAAAGAGCATCTAGTGTGCAAGCTTAAACGGTCCATTTATGGACTGAAGCAAGCTTCAAGATCTTGGAACATCCGGTTTAATGAAGTAATCCAGTCATATGGATTTATTCAGTGTCCGGATGAGTCTTGTGTATACAAGAAGTGTAACGGAAACATAGTGGTATTTCTTGTACTATACGTAGATGATATTTTGTTAATTGGCAACAATGTCAAGGTATTATCGGACGTAAGGGTATGGTTGTCCAAACAATTTAATATGAAGGACTTAGGAGAATGTGCACATATCCTTGGGATCAAAGTTATAAGGGATCGCAAGAAAAGAATGTTGTGTCTATCCCAAGCTTTATATATAGATACAATCCTTGCTCGTTTTAGCATGCAAAACTCCAAGAAAGGTTTCTTACCTTTTAGGCATGGAGTAGCCTTATCTAAAGAGATGTCTCCAAAAACATCAAAGGAGATTGAGGACATGAAGGCAGTTCCTTATGCTTCGGCGGTAGGAAGCCTTATGTATGCAATGTTGTGTACGAGACCTGATATCTGTTTTGCCGTGGGCATGGTTAGCATATATCAAAGTAACCCTGGACAAGGACATTGGACTGCAGTAAAGCATATATTAAAGTACCTGAGAAGGACTAGAGATTATATGCTAGTTTACCAAGCAGACGATTTACTCCCTGTGGGTTACACGGATTCGGACTTCCAATCAGATAGGGACAATAGTAAGTCTACATCAGGCTATGTGTTTACTTTAGGAGGTGGAGCCATTGCATGGAGGAGTGTTAAGCAGAAATGCGTCTCAGACTCAACCATGGAAGCTGAGTATGTGGCAGCCTCTGAGGCAGCCAAAGAAGTTGTATGGCTCAAGAACTTTCTAATGAACTTAGATGTGATTCCTGGTTTACCCAAGATCGTCACAATTTATTGTGATAATAGTGGAGCAGTTGTAAACTCGAAGGAACCACAAGCCCATAAGGCAAGTAAACATATAGAGCGCAAGTACTACCTGATACGAGACATCGTCAAGCGAGGAGAAGTTGTCGTCGCCAAGATAGCATCAGTAGATAACCTGGCAGATCCTTTCACTAAGGCCCTTCCGGCGAAAGCTTTTGATCGGCATATGGAGGGGATGGAAATCAGATGTATGGCAACAGATATGGCAGCTTAGACTTTTAGTATAAGTGGGAGATTGTTGGAGTGTATACTTAAAAGTTTAGCTTTTGTACACATTTATTTTGAAATAAAGAATCACATTGGTCAAATGTTTACATTTATTTGTTAAATGTAATTGTTCAATTAATTTATATAGTAGATAACATGGAGTGTGGAGTCACACTTAGAAGATCATGTTGTCGGTTCTCTATAAATTATAAATAGTTGCTCACGACTAAGATGGAAAGGAACAAACCATCAGAATAGACGTAGTGTAATTAAGTATTAGTTTATCTTGACTAATAAATTACACTGATACACTTTAAGTGTATTGAGTAGGATCATTTAGGTAAGTTCTTTTTATACTGATTTAGTAAAAGAACTAGACCTTAGTTATTATGGAAGTGTGTGCTCTTAATCCTAATATAATAACAAGCATGTATATTTAATATTTATTTCTTTGACTTATCAAAGGGTGAGGTTTAGCTTGATAAATCAATATGCTCGATAAGTTGGGAAATGATATTACTTATAGTATGTGTTGTTGATTATAGAAGGAATTTGTGTCCTAGTCATCTAGGTTGAGAATGTCCCCAAGAGGAGCTCATAAGGATTGTCATGTTAAACCCTGCAGGTGGACCTAGTCCAACATGACAATAAAGTTGAGTGGTACTACTCTTGGAGCTAGATATTAATTAAATGAGTTGTCAGTAACTCACTTAATTAATGGACATTCGTAATCTTAAACACAGGGAGACTAACACACTCATGATAAGAAGGAGCCCATAATGTAATTTGGGATTGGTGCGGTAGTGCGGTAATAACTTTCTAGTGGAATGAGTTATTATCGATGAACTTGAGTTGTGTGCTCGGGGCGAGCACGGGATACTCAAGCTCATCGGAAGGCCAAAACTAATTTCTCCTCTAGGTCCCTGTTGTAACCTCAATAAAGCCTCAAGTCCATCCAAAGAAAAGCCTTCTTGGTGTCCAAGAAGGGGCCGGTTCATTGCTTGGTTTCCAAGCAATGGCTGGCCACATATTCTCTAGAAGTGGTCGGCCCTTGCCTTGGGCAAGGGGGTCAGCCGCAATATTTAAATTAGGAAGGTTGTTTTTGAATTTTTAAATTTCCTCAGATATTTACAATTTGTAAAAAGAGAGATTTTAAAAATTTATAAAATTTTCCTAATTTAAATTAGGCCACAAGGTTTTAAAAGAGAGTTGTAAAATTTATAAAAGTTTCTTTTAAAAAGAAATATTATTAGAGATGTTTTAAATTTTAAAACTTGGTTTTAAATTTTAAAACTTTCCTTTTGATATCCACATTAGAAAAAAAAAAAAGAGTTTGTAAAATTTTATTAGAAGTTTTCTTCTTTTAAAATTTTATAAAAAAAAAATTTTCTTTCTTTCCCTTTTAATAAGTGGCCGGCCACCTTGCTTGGTGCCCAAGCAAGGGGCCGGTCAAATAATTAAACATCAACAAATAGTTGTTTAATTAATAAATCAATCTAGGATTGATTAATTAAAAGGAAAGAAAAAGAAAAAATTAAAAGGGAATAGGAATGAGTCTAATTTTTATAAAACTCTTTCCATAATTTTTCGTTGGGAAACTAATATAAAAAGGGGGGGGGAAGGGGAGGCCTTGAAATACATAATAATTGATATTGTGTTGTTGGAGATCATCAAGTGGTCGGCCCCTCTCCCTCTCTTCCCTTTGCTCTCTTTTGCTCCTTTGTGGTGGTGGTGGCCGAATTCTAGAGAAGGAGGAGAAGCTCTCCGGGTGGTGTTCGTCTTGGAGGATCATCGCCCACACGATGTCTAAGAGGAGGCGAGGGATACGGCAGAAGATCTCGATGTTTTTAGCATACAAGGAAGAGGTATAACTAGTATTTAATTTCCGCATCATACTAGTTAATTTTTCTTTGTATAAATACCAAATACAAGAGACATTCGATTCTTGTTTTTCGAATTTAATTTCGATGTTGTGTTCTTTTTCTTTTTTCCTTGTGATTTGATTGTTCCTTTTGGTTAACCTAGAGTTATTAAGGAAATTAAATATTAACTTTCCTTAAAAGGCTTTGTCTAGTCGGTGGTGGTTGCTCCCACATCCAAGAAGGCCAAGTGCCTCGTCATGCAGTACTGGAAGCCAATTTTGGAAACTAATATTTAATTGAATTTATAACCTAGGTGATTTGGATCAAACGTGTTAAGTTCCGCAGGAGATCCAAATCTAAACCTAAAAGAACATATAAGTTAAACTTGGAATCAAACGTGTTAAGTTCCGTAGGAGATACAAGTTTAACTTAAAAGAACACATGGTAACTAGGAAAGGTTCAGATCACGTACAAAATTTTTGTACAGTGGAGTCATTGGGTTTTCCGAGTAGCAACCAGCAGAGGTGGCACACGCATGTGCTAAACATGATGATGTGGTACCTCATCATTGGCCACTTAATGTCAACTCACCAATGAGGTGGCATAAAGTCAAGTCAAACTTGACTCTTCATCTTCCTCTCAAGTCAAGTCAAACTTGACTTAATCTCTCTCATGGTTGATCTAATCCAACCATTTAATTCAAGTCAATTTAATATAATGAATCTAATTCATTTAATTAAATTGATTCAATGAGTCATAATCTAAATTAGACTCATTGAACACATGAATCAACTTGAGTCCAACTCAATTAGCCCAATTAGGACTACTCTTAATCCAATTTGATTCATCAAATAAATCTAATTCTCTTGGTTCATCATATGAACCTAATCTCCATCTAATTGTTCTTAGTGTGTGACCTATAGGTTCTTGTAACGTTGGCAATGCCCCTAAACCCATTTAGGAGCATAAGTAATGAGCGGTATCTAGCAATACATCATTACTACCCAAGTTATAAGAATGTCGAGATCCAACATCACCTTATGATTACTAATTGTGACTCCTCACAATATATGACAAGTGTCCTTCTATCCTAGACATCTAGATTGATCAATGTGAGGCATAGACCGTGTCATCCTCTAATCAATCTAAATCTTGAACTCCAAGTAGACTCACTCGATCAAATGAGCTCAATATCTCATATTGACTCATTTGGGCATGGTCATGCACTTCGTGGTCTCACTCTATCAAGAATATCGATGTCACTCCCGTCATATAGGAGGGATAGATCCCATCTATATCACTCACATCCCTCTGCATAATTCGTTACATACTCAGTAATCGCCTTTATAGTCCACCCAGTTACGGGTGACGTTTGACGAAACCAAAGTACATAACTCCTTATGTAGGGATCCATGATGACTTCAGGTTCAAGGACTAGTAGTCATACTAATAGCCACATGAGAAAGTATATGGCACTCATATAACGATCCATGATACTTTCTCATGGCGGGTCATTCAGTATACATTCTCCAATGCATACCCATGTGTCAAGTTGATATCTCTATATCCATGACTTGTGAGATCAAGTCATCGAGTTGACCTAAATGCTAGTCTTATTACATTAACATTATCCCTGAATGTTAATACTCGACTAGGAATGATTAAGAGTAGTGTTCCCTATATCATCTCACTATTGGTTCAACTAACCGATTGATATAGGTGAGAACCTTCTACTCAAGGACGCTATTATACTTAGTTTATTTGGCAACAATACAAGTAAGTAAAATAACCAAAACAAAAATACCTTTATTTATATAAGAATATGATACAACAAGTCCATAATACAATCATCAAATGATTGGCTCTAGGGCTCTAACTAACAATCTCCCACTAGCACTAGTGCCAATCAGTGTAGGCTCTAAGCCCCAATGACCTAGTGTGACCATCATGCTTTCTCTGTGCCAAAGCCTTGGTTAAGGGATCTGCGATGTTAGCCTCTGTAGGTACTCTACATATCTTCACATCTCCTCTCTTGATAATCTCTCGAATGAGATGGAAGCGTCGTAGTATGTGTTTGGTCCGCTGGTGTGAGCGAGGTTCCTTCGCCTGTGCTATAGCTCCATTGTTGTCACAATAGAGCTTAATAGGGTCAGCGATACTGGGAACCACCCCAAGTTCAGTGATGAACTTGCGGATCCAAACTGCCTCCTTTGTTGCCTCTGATGCAGCAATGTACTCGGCCTCTGACGTAGAATCAGCTACTGTGTCCTGCTTCGAACTCTTCCAGCTCACAGCACCACCATTAATGCAAAATACAAACCCTGACTGCGATCGATAATCATCCTGATTGGTCTGGAAGCTGGCATCACTGTAACCCTTTACAGCTAGCTCATCATTGTCTCCATATATCAAGAAATATTCTTTAGTCCTTCTTAAGTACTTAAGAATATTCTTGACTGCTATCCAGTGACTTTCACCTGGATCTGACTGGTATCTGCTCGTCATGCTCAAAGCATACGAGAATCAGGTCAAGTACATAGCATGCGTACATGATAGATCCTATAGCTAAGGCATAAGGGATCTGGTCCATGCGGTCTCTCTCCTCTCTAGAAGAGGGACATTGAGTCTTCGAAAGACTCACGCCATGTGACATCGGCAGAAATCCCTTTTTGGAGTTCTGCATGGCAAACCGAAGGAGTACCTTCTCAATATATGTACTCTGACTTAGGCCAAGCAATCTCTTAGATCTATCTCTATAGACCTGTATCCCTAGAATGCGGGATGCCTCACCTAAGTCCTTCATTGAGAAGCAACTCCCTAGCCAAGTCTTGACAGACTGAAGCATAGTGATGTCCTTCCCAATGAGTAGTATGTCATCCACATACAATATGAGGAAGACAACTATATCCCCTACAACCTTCTTGTAGACACAAGGTTCATCTTCGTTCTTGATGAAACCAAACTGTTTGATTGCATCATCGAATCGAAGATTCCAGCTCCGAGAAGCTTGCTTTAGTCCATATGCAGCTTGCATACTCTGCTAGTATGCTGTGGATCTACAAAACCCTCAGGTTGTGTCATGTACACATCCTCGAGCAGGTTTCCTTTCAGAAACGCGGTTTTGACATCCATCTGCCATATCTCATAGTCATGGTATGCTGCAATAGCAAGCATGATCTGAATGGACTTAAACATCGCTACTGGAGAAAAGGTTTCATCATAGTCAATACCATGAATCTGCTTGAAACCTTTAGCTACCAAGCGACCCTTATAAATAAGTCCATCCATGTTAGTCTTTCTCTTAAAGACCCACTTACACCCTATGGGTTTTACCCCTTCAGGTGGATCAACCAAAGTCCATACTTGGTTGGTGTACATGGATTCCATTTCGGATCTCATGGCCTCTAACCATTTCTCGAAATCTGGTCTCATCACAGCTTCCTGATAGGTGGTAGGCTCATCATCTATGAGCACAATGTCATCTTGGTCAGACAAGAGAAATGAGTATCTCTCAGGCTGACGACGTACCCTATCAGACCTGCGAAGAGGTATGTCTACTTGAACTGGTTGTTGTTCCTCAACTCTTTGTGGAACATCATCATCCACAACACTTTGTGGTTCCAGTTCAACTTCCATCGAGGCTTCAGTGCTATTGTTCGCATCTTGAACTTCTTCAAGATCGAACGTGCTCCCACTAGTCTTTCTAGAAACAAAGTCCCTTTCTAGAAAGACCCTAGTCTTTGCCACAACTACCCTGTGCTGATTGGGAATGTAGAAGTAATATCCCTTAGTTTCCTTGGGATATCCAATAAAGTAGCACTTGTTGGATTTTGGTCCTAACTTGTTTGAGACTTGACGTCGAACGTAAGCCTCACAACCCCAAATCCTCATGAAAGACATCTGGGCATCTCTCCCAGTCCATATCCTATATGGTGTGTTTATCACGGCCTTGGATGGAACTCGGTTGAGTATAAAAGTTGCCGTGTCTAGAGCATAGCCCCAAACGAATGTCGGAAGATCTGTGTGACTCATCATAGATCGTACCATATCTAATAGGGTACGTTTCCTCCTTTTGAATACACCATTCCACTGTGGTGTTCCAGGAGGAGTGAGTTATGATAGATTCCCACACTCAGCTAGGTAGTCACGAAACTCATGGCTAAGGTATTCTCCACCTCGATTTGATCGAAGTATCTTAATACTCTTGCCAAGCTAGTTCTGTACTTCATTCTTGAATTCTTTGAACTTTTCAAAGGATTCTGACTTATATATCATCAAGTACACATAACCATATCTACTGAAGTCATCAGTAAACGTGATGAAGTACCTATAACCACCTCTAGCAGTGACATTGAAAGGGCCACATACATCACTATGTATGAGTCCTAACAAATCAGTCGCTCTTTCGCTGTGCCCACTAAAGGGAGTCTTGGTCATCTTGCCTAGTAGGCATGACTCGCACGTCTCATAAGATTCAAAATCAAATGAGTCCAGCAAACCATCCTTATGGAGCTGGGATAAGCGCTTGTCATTTATATGTACTAAGCTACAGTGCCAAAGATAGGTTTGGTTCAGGTCATTTGACTTGAACCTCTTGGCATTTATATTTTAGATAAGGCTTTCAAGATCTAGAATGTAGAGTCCGTTTATCAGAGGTGCACTACAATAGAACATATCTTTTAAATAAACAGAACAACATTTGTCCTTTATAATAAAAGAGAAACATTTCTTGTCCAAACAAGAAACTGAAATTATGTTCTTAGTTAATGCAGGCACATAACAACAATCATCCAACTCTAATACAAGCCAGAGGGCAGAGATAGAAAATAAGTCCCTACAGCAACAGCAGCAACCCGTGCTCCATTGCTTACGCGTAGGTCCACCTCGCCCTTCGCTAATGCCCTGCTATTTCTCAGCGCCTGCACATTAGTACAAATGTGAGATGTACATCAGGTATCTAATACCCATGATGAAGAAATAGATAGATTGACTTCTATAACATATATACATGAAGTGGAAGTCTCACTTCGCTTCTTCTTAAGATCTTCCAGGTACACCTTGCAATTCCTCTTCCAGTGCCCGGTCTGACCGCAGTGGAAGCAGGTAGCATCCTTGGCGACCCCTCCTTTAGGCTTCAGTGCCTTGCCTTTGCCCTTGGCTTGGGACTTTCTCTTGCCTTTGGGCTTGCCCTTGCCCTTGTGTTTCTGAACTATCAGAATAGAGTGGGGCTTTGCCTTCTTAAGGTTCAGCTCAACAGTTCTTAACATGCTAAGCAGCTTGGGCAGTGGCTTGTCAATTTCGTTCATATTGTAATTTAGAACGAACTGACTATAGCTATCCAGCAAGGATTGCAAGATTAGGTCAGTCGCCAGCTCTTGGCCAAGCGGGAATCTCAATCTCTGTAGTTTTCTATATACCCAATCATTTTGAGTACATATGGGCCTACGGGAGCCCCATATGACATCTTGCACTGAAACAGTGCCCTTGAGATCTCAAATCTCTCATGCCTCGCTTGTCCTTGATACAGTTGACGAAGATGTTCAACCATATCGTAAGCGCCTATTAACTCGTGTTGCTTCTGAAGCTCAGAGTTCATGGTCGCGAGCATTAGACAGGACACATCTAATGCATCATCTTGATGCTTCTTGTAAGCATCTTTGTCAGCTCGCGGGGCGTTGGCAGGAGGAGCCTCCAGAATGGGCTGCTCCAGAACGTACAGTTTACGTTCCTAGGTGAGAACTATTTTCAAGTTCCTGTACCAGTCTAGGAAATTTGCTCCGTTGAGTTTGTCCTTCTCAAGGACAGAACGCAGAGAGAAGGTGTTCGTATTCGACGTCATGGTTTATCTACAACAGAAAAATGTAGAAAATAAATATCATATTCTTTAAATCATTTAATTAGGCCTTTAACTAAATGATACTCCCACTGAATTCTATAATTCATGTGGGACAAGATCCACATCATACTAACCCTTGAGTTAGCTTTGGCTAATATGCCCAAGACTTAGTATGATCGGTAGGTAACGATTTACCAATTACATCTCTATGCAACTCTTGTTTATAGGATCATTATCCGCAGTTATATTAAAACTTGAGTTAGCTTTGGCTAATACGCCCAAGAATTAATATAAATGTGATTTATGTCCTATCTTTCCAACCATTGGAAGAATGCCTATAGTTGTACTCGATCCAACCGAGTTAAATAGGAATACTCAATCTAATTGAGTTTGTATTCGCCCATGCATTGATAAGCGGGACCAAGATTGTCCCTCCGTACCCTACCAAGATAATATGTGTTGCTCTGCTTTGGCATATTCAACAACACATGTGATCGAGGTAGTGATAGGTATCACGGCACGGTAGGCATTAGAGATGACGTGATTTAGATTTAATCTAAACGATGATGCGTATCATATACTCGATATAGATCTAATCTAATCATGGGGTGCATCATGTGCACGACTTAGATCTAATCTAATCGTTAGACACTAATTAATTACTTAATCATGCATCACATATACACAAGCAATTAATTAAATTAATTTGTGATTTAGTCATGGCCCTACTACGATCTTCTCAAGCCAATGAGAAGATCGGATGGCCAACCTGAGGTCAACAGCTTCTCAAGCATCTCCCTTTGACCACCTTGTGTTGCTTGGCCCTCCCCGTAACTTCGTCTCGTGTGGACCTTCCACAACTCCAATTTTGTACATTACAATTTTGAAACTCGAGTTACATTCGAGTCTAAACTAATTTACAACAAGAATAAAAGATAAAGGCACGATGCGCAGGTCGCGAAAAATAAAAATATAACACGCACATTACATCACGGCACGCAGGCCGTATTATGAATTACAACACATTTATTCCAATCCAATTGCGTCTTTTGGGCCATGACTATCACAAATTATACATAATTCTAAATTATATATTTTCTATAATTTTCTGCAATTTTAATACCAATTTTTTACAATTTTTACGAGCAAAAATTCCCGGCGGTCCCGTTTAGCGATTTTCGGGCGCAATCGCGGAACGAATCCCCTTGTGGGGCCAGGGGCAGCGCCCCTACCCACGATCTAACCATCGCGAGGGTTCCTTAGCGATCCTACAGTGCCTTAGCCCGCTGTCCCAAAAATTTTTGGGGTGAAACCAAGCCGTTTTGGAAAAATCTTCCCGATAGCCGAAGCCTACAAGTGCTGAAACACTTGTGCTTCGCTTCTACGAGAAAATTATCCATAAAAACCATAAAACCTAAATTTACAGAAAATCATAGAAGCTATATTTTTCATAAAAATCAAAAATAAACTCGTACAAGTCTTTGCACGTGGCTCTGATACCACTGTTGGATTTTTCGGGCCGCGAAAACCGCCACAAGATCCGTGCAAAGAAAAACTTTCAAAAAATATGAGTACGAGTTTACAAATCTTGATCTACACTAGATAAGAGTATTACCCTCGATGCGATGCCCTTCGCTATCCCGCTAGTCCAACGGCTTGCCGGATCTCAAGATTGTCAACGTAGACAATCCTCTACACGTATCCACATGAACACACTAGATGGAGAAGGACCAAACAAAGGTGTGCTAGCACCTAGGGTGTTCGGCCAAGATAGAAGAGGGAGAGCAAGAAGAGAGAACTCAAGGAGGAAGAAGAAGTGAATTGCCTTGAATCAATAAAAAAAAATGAATTCACATTCACCACTAAAGTGGTCGGCCACTTTCACAAAGTGTAACCCCCATTTTTGCATTAAGTGTGGTCATTAAAGAGATTTGTAACCTCCATGAGGTGGCACACACATGTGCTAAACATGATGATGTGGTACTTCATCATTGGCCACTTAATGCCAACTCACCAATGAGGTGACATAAAGTCAAGTCAAACTTAACTTAATCTCTTTCATGGTTGATCTAATCCAACCATTTAATTCAAGCCAATTTAATATAATGAATCTAATTCATTTAATTAAATTGATTCAATGAGTCATAATCTAAATTAGACTCATTGAACACATGAATCAACTTGAGTCCAACTCAATTAGCCCAATTAGGATTACTCTTAATCCAATTTGATTCATCAAATGAATCTAATCCTCTTGGTTCATCATATGAACCTAATCTCCATCTAATTGTCCTTAGTGTGTGACCCTATAGGTTCTTGTAACGTTGGCAATGCCCCTAAACCCATTTAGGAGCATAAGTAATGAGCGGTATCTAGCAATACATCATTACTACCCAAGTTATAAGAATGTCGAGATCCAACATCACCTTGTGACTACTAATTGTGACTCCTCACAATATATGACAAGTGTCCTTCTATCCTAGACATCTAGATTGATCAATGTGAGGCATAGACCGTGTCATCCTCTAATCAATATAAATCTTGAACTTCAAGTAGACTCACTCGATCAAATGAGCTCAATATCTCATATTGACTCATTTGGGCATGGCCATGCACTTCGTGGTCTCACTCTATCAAGAATATCGATGTAACTCCCGTCATATAGGAGGGATAGATCCCATCTACATCACTCACATCCCTCTGCATAATTCGTTACATACCCAGTAATCGCCTTTATAGTCCACCCAGTTACGGGTGACGTTTGACGAAACCAAAGTACATAACTCCTTATGTAGGGATCCATGGTGACTTCAGATCCAAGGACTAGTAGTCATACTAATAGCCGCATGAGAAAGTATATGACACTCATATAATGATCCATGATACTTTCTCATGGCGGGTCATTCAGTATACATTCTCCAATGCATACCCATGTGTCAACTTGATATCTCTATATCCATGACTTGTGAGGTCAAGTCATCGAGTTGACCTACATGCTAGTCTTATTGCATTAACATTATCCCTGAATGTTAATACTCGACTAGAAATGATTAAGAGTAGTGTTCCCTATATCATCTCACTATCGGTTCAACTAACCGATTGATATAGGTGAGAACCTTCTACTCAAGGACGCTATTATACTTAGTTTATTTGGCACCAATACAAGTAAGTATAATAACCAAAACAAAAATGTCTTTATTTATATAAGAATATGATATAACAAGTCCATAATATAATCATCAAATGATTGACTCTAGGGCTCTAACTAACAAAGCAAGCATGACTTTCGCATTATTTTTGAGTCAAACAAAGTTGTACTATCTAAGAATGGAATGTTTGTTGGAAGAGGCTATGTATCTGATGGATTGTTTAAGCTTAATATAATGGTCATTAGGCCTGAGATAAATAAAAATGAAAGCTCTTCCACTTATATGCTTGAGTCTTCATGTTTGTGGCATGGTAGACTAGGACATGTTAACTACAATGTGTTCCGTAGATTAATAAATATGTAAAGCATACATACATTCCACCTTGACTCGAAACACAAGTGTGAGATTTATGTTCAAGCAAAAATGATAAGGTCATCCTTTCAACATATTGAAAGAAGCAATGAACCACTCGAGCTAATTCACACTGACATGCGCGACTTCAAAGGTACACTAACACGTGGTGGGAATAAATACTTCATCACTTTTATATATGATAACACAAAATACTGTTATATATATCTTCTCAAAAATAAGGATGAAGCTATAGAGAAATTTACACTTTATAAGAATGAGGTTGAAAACTAGCTTAATAAAAAGATTAAGGTGGTTCAAAGTGATCGAGGTGGTGAATATGTTTTATCGTTCGCTGAGTTGTGTGTTGAACATGGGATCAAACAAAAAATTACAGCTCCTTATACTCCTCAGCAAAATAGAGTTGCTGAGTGAAAGAATCAAACTCTAAAGGAGATGATGAATGCTCTTCTATTAATCTCTGGACTACCAGAGTACATGTGGGGGGAAGCTATGTTAACAGCCAATTATCTTTTAAATAAAATACTCCAAAAGAAAATAGATAAGAGCCCTTGTGAGTTGTAGAATGAAAGACAATCATCCTATAAATATTTACGAATGTGGGGGTGTCTTGCCAAAGTGCTGGTGCCTGATCTAAAAAGGATTAAGACAGGATCAAAGAATGTTGATTGCATATTTATTGGATATGCACAGAACAGCAGTGTGTATCAATTTTTTGTGTATGAATCACAAATACCAGGCATACATAAGAACTCGATAATAGAATCAAGAAATGTCTCATTCTTCGAGCATGTGTTTTCGTATAAGACCTAAGAGGATGATAGCTCCTTAAAGCGGGTGTATGAAATACAAGGTGAAGATGATGATGAGGAACCAGTGAAGGTTGAGTTTAAACAGAGCAAAAGAGCTCGGGTAGAAAAATCCTATGGATTAGATTTTATTACTTTCATGTTAGAAAGTGAGCCCCGAAGTTACTCAAAGCTATAGGCTCTTTTGATGAACCTCACTGGAGAGAGGCAATTGCATCTAAGATAAACTCTATCTTGCAAAATCACACTTAGGAACTTGTGGATCTTTCTCATGGAAGTAAACCACTAGGTTGCAAGTGGATCTTCAAGAAGAAAATAAAGTCAGATGACATAATTGATAAGTATAAGGCCAGATTAGTAATCAAAGGATACCGATAACAAGAAGATATCGATTACTTTGATATGTATTTTTCGGTATCAAGAATAACTTCCATTAGAGTATTGTTGGCTATTGCCGCTCTATGAAATCTCAAAATATATCAGATGGATGTAAAGATAGCCTTTCTAAATGGGGATTTAAAAGAGGAACTCTACATGGAGCAACCGAAAGGGTTTTCTATGTCATGACAAAAAAAACAAGGTTTGTAGATTGGCGAAGTCATTATATGGCTTGAAACAAGCATCAAAGTAGTGACATGAAAATTTTGATAATGCCATGAAAGAATGTGGATTCAAGATTAATGAATGTGATAAATGTGTTAACATGAAAATCACAGAGAATGACTACGTCATCTTGTGCCTATATATAGATGACATACTTATCATTGGGATTAATGATAAGATAATCAAGTCCACTAAAGATCTATTAAACTCAAGATTTGACATGAAAGACATGGACCTACCTGATGTAATTCTAGGAATTAAAATTCTTAGAACAACAGAAGGACCTGTTCTTAGTCAGTCCCATGACATGGACAAGATTCTTAAGAAATTCACTAAGGGTGATACTGCGTTAACACAAACGTCGATAGATATGAGTCAATATCTATCAAAAAATTGAAGTAAAAGTATCTCTCAGATAAAGTACTCTCAAGTGATTAGAAGTCTGATGTACTTGATGAGTTGTACACGACTAGACTTGGCCTACATAGTAAATAAACTGAGTAGATATACGAGTAATCCAACTATTGAGCACTAGAAAGGGATAATAAGAGTACTGAGGTACTTGAGGTATACTCGTGAATATGGACTGCACTATACAAGATATCCTGCTATGATCGAAGGATACAGCGTATGAGTTGGATTCTAACATAAAAAATTCTAAGTCTACGAGTGGATATGTATTCACTCTTGGAGGTGTAGCCATATCCTAGAAATCTTCTAAGCAAACGGTAATAACCAAATCCACAATGGAATCTGAATTTGTAGCTCTTGATAAATATGATGAAGAGGCTGAATGGCTACGGCAATTCTTAGAAGATATTCTAAGATGACCAAAATCTGTACCATTAAATTACATACATTGTGATAGTTAATCAGCAATCAATCAGGCACAGAGCCATATGTATAATGGTAAGTCTAAACATATACGTCGTTGACATAATACCATTAAGCAACTACTCTCAACGGGAGTTATCAATGTTGACTATACGAAGTCAAAGGATAACTAGCAAATCCACTAAGGGGTTAAATAAAGAGTTAGTTGCAAGCTCATTGCGAGAGATGGGTTTGATGCCGATGAATGTTGGTGCAAAGGAAACCCAACCTATGTAGATTAGAGATCCCAAGAATGAGGTTCAAAGGGACAACATAATTGTACCGACAAAGTTACTCATTGTGGGGGAACGTCCCAATGAATCAGTAAAGGATAGAGGTTAAATACATGGCTTTTAATGATCTAAGAAGAGTAATGTGAAATATTCTTAAGCGATCACCTATGTAAGAAAAAAGTGGGGCCGCTTCGAAGAGAATTGGAGGCATAATTCTTAGAACATCTCACAGAAGTAGACGTGTTCATGGCCGAGAACACACTCATGAGAATTGAGTTATATCATAGAGACTTTTGGATGAGATATGTCAATGCTTACACAAACAGCAGAACAGTTCAAGGACACCGCATCTACTGTCAGCCAATAAGCAAACAGATCTTTACAAGGTAAGGTTCAAAGGGTGAAACCTACCTGTTCTATACCGGACTCAACTGTTGAATGCTATCACATACCCTATCTCAATTTATGTGGGGGATTGTTGGAGATATGTGAATGGAGAAGAGGTGGAAGAGGCATAAAGCTCTATTGTGAATGAAACTTTAGTCTCACATTAAGAGTTTCAAGGTATATTAGTTAGTCTATATTGATTCACATGCATTAATGATGTGAATAAACGCATGGGGAGAGTCTCTCTCTCACGTATGGATGCGCAGGGGGGTGCAAATATATGGCTCGAATTGTACTAAAGCATGTTGACTCATGTGCGAGCGCGACCTACGCACACCAAATGTCGGACCAGTCGAGGCAAAATTTGTCCAAGTGGAACAATCAATATTTTGGCACATAAACTTTTTGTTGCTTATTTAAGGGTGTAACGTGAGGCATTAAATTGAAAATTAATACAGCCAAGTGAAACGTTGGTGTTTCACAACTAGTGAATAATGATCATTAAACGATCATTAACACTTCCCATTAGTCTGAGCTCTTATATAAGAAGGTTGCATCCATAAGCAAAAGGTTACATGCTTAAAAAGTTGAAGCTCTACGTTCCCATTCTCCTCTGTCTGTATCTCTTGCTAGGCAGAGTGCCCGTGATAGCAGTCAGGTACATCTCAGTTCACCATGACCATCAGTGCTTGGTGGGAATCACGATTCACTATTGTATTCTAGGAAATAGACAACTCGAGGAAACCTCGAAATACAACCAGAGCTGGGGCGAATCTGTTTTAAGAAAATTGAGATCCTCACAGGCCTTGGTCCATCAGCCTGCTCGAACTTTGCATTTGCTCGAATGCTAACTCGGTCGGCCTCTGTGTTCGCTCAGCCGCTAATTCGGTCAGCATTTTCATCCAGTCGGCTACACGCCCGTCCGGCCGCTTAATTTGCTCGGCTACTCACTCGATCTGGTATGCCGCTCGCTCGATCGCTTAGCTGCTCACCCGTCCAACCGCAAACCTGCTCGGACTCTTGGTCCGCACGGCTATACGCTCGGCCATACACTCATTTGCTCGGCCACACGCTTGCTCGGTCATTCGCTCACTCGGCCTCTTCTTTGCTCAGTTACTCACCCGTCCAACCGTAGCTCGCTCAGCCTTTATGTTCGTTCGATCACACGCTCGTTTGACTGCAGTTTGCTCGGCCACTTGTTCTCTTGCTCGCTCGGTCGCTTGGTCACTTAGTCTGCAACTCGCCCGTCCGACTGCTTGCTCGTCCGGCCGGTCACTTGTCTATGTTCAGCACTTGATAAAAACCAATCTCTGCTGGCAACCTGAGATTATCTGCTCAGGTTATTTCGACAGATAAGTTGAATTTAATTTGGTGTATTTAATTTCAGCTAATTTCCAAAATCTTCGACAACAGATTATTTTGTCCAACACTTTCAACTCAAATAAGGTTTCTCCATTAGAGGACTAAGTTCAACATTTAGTTCCTCAATCAAATCTACAATCTTCATAGTCGATCAGCCATTTCCACACTATTTCTCTTTTAAGTCTTTGCAAAAAAACTATATTGAACAGATTTGTAGGACATTGGAAGGATTGTTCAATCTCCACCAAGATCATCATCTGCCGATACTTTGTTATAATCAGTGCATTGCGAACAACTTTGCTCGTGTTAGTATAATATTATGAAACTTTAACATGGTTCTCATTTTGCACAGGTTGTAACTCCGTTCTCATTTTGCACAAGTTCTAACTCCATCAACAGCAAATCCTTAAAATCTCCATGTGAAGAAACCATTGAGATTTAAGTTGCAATCAATTCAGATGCCATGAGATTATTAAGTTCATCAAGTTATGTAGTATTTATTCAAAGATAGTATGTAAACAATAAAAATGAGGTTCTATAATTTATAGGCTCAAGTTGTATTTCAGAGTCAAGACAGGGTTTTGGACAATTCTGAGTGTAACTAATTGAAATATATATACCAAATAATGTATTTTATTATGAATATTAGAAAATATTTTATATCATTTTGTTTCTATGCATTAACGTGTGGTTCGTTGGATTCTTGGCCAAATTTTCACACACCTGAATAAAATAAATAAAAACAACATAAAACAATGATTTTTTTTTATTTTTTTAAACAAGGTTAGGTATCACTTTTTCCGCAACATGTTTTGTGTACTACGGATAATATTTTTCGCGACATGTGTTACGCGTTATGGATAATATTTTTCATGGCGTGTGTTGCAAGCTGCGGATAATATTTTCCACGACGTGCATTACGCGTTACGGATAATATTTTTCACGACGTGCGTTGCGCGCTACTAATAATAATATCTACAGCGTGCAACACATGCTACAGATAATCTAGGACTTTCAATAACTTTTAATTGTGTAACGTGTAATGTGCACTACAGAAAGTGAATTTACGCGCTACAAAAAGTCATTTTTATTATAGTACTATAACATACTATTATAGAGCATTATATTTATTCAGCTAGCACAAACATAAAGTAAATATAGTAAATAAAATATTGGCTCATATAAATATAATACATTATATCTTAAGTCAATAAACTCATGATGGACTCTCAGGATGACACAAATAAAAATAATTTTTGATAAGTTTAAGTAATTTTAACTAAATTGGTAAAAATATCTTAGACTTGTTAATTTAAATAAGTTTGAATAATTTTTCTCTATGTTGTAATAATTATAATTAACTATGACAATATCCGTCAGGGATAGATCATAGAATTATACTTAGGGGAGGTTTGAATTAGAGTTAATGGGAATATTTACTTTGGCCGTCCGACATCTTACTCTCCTCCTCTGTCTTACTTCACCGTTGCTCACAGAGTCGAATGCTTTTCATCTTCTCCGAAGGTGACATTCAAATCTGTTACTGTCAAATTTTGATCTCTTTGGCTCAATATATTCTAAATTACTATTCAATATCTGTTTCTATCGAATAAGTTACTTGTGTTTACTGGACTTAAGGTGAAAGACAGAAAGATTGGACAAAATAAAAGTTGGAGCTTCCTATTATGGGCTGGAAAACTGTTATGGGCGACTTGTTGTTCCCACTATTGGCATTTCGCTGAAAACAAAAATAAAATAAATCAAAAGACTAAAAGATAAATCAAATAGAACAGTAGAAACAACGGTTGGTTACTTGAACTGGCCAAGGAAAAGAAAAACTAAATAAATACAATAATAAAAGGAAAAGAGAATGGAAGTCTTATCCTTTTTTTTTATAATCTCTTTTTCTATAATCCCGGCTATATTATATGAAAATTGATAATAGAATTTGGATATTATTCGAAATAATAGGTAGATATTTATCGAAGTAAATATACGTGAAGTAAAAGGTTATTTTTTTTACTTCGGCACAAGATTACCGAAGTCTATCACCGGTCCAAAATTGGTTCAAAATTGGACCGTTTTCGAAGTAAAAAAAATCTATTACTTCATCAAGACCAGTAAAAATACCGAAGTAGTTGATGATATATTACTGTATAGGTTACATTGTCTGACAAAGTTAAAGAAGTTACGACTTCACAATTTTTTATATTATGGTGTAGTAAATAGTTAATATTACTTCTTCATATTTTAGCTTGATCGAAGTAATTGTTATTGTATTACTTCATCGTAGTATGGAAGTAGGAAAGCATATTTTACTACACTTCAACAATTTAAGTTAGCGCAGTAATACATACGAATGACTCCAACAATTTTAATCAGTGACAAAGTAAATAGTTTATTTAACTACGATAATATTTAAATTTACTGAAGTCTTATGTATTGTATTACTTCATCATTTTTATTTATAGTATTGAAGTAATTGACTATATTTTACTACAATACAAATTTAATTGCCAAAAGAGCATATCATCATATTTTGCTATAACACAATAGTTTTCATCACCAAAATTGAATAAATATATAACAAATATCTATCAAATACAATCCAAAAGTGTAGCTACCATTGAACAAATATTTTGCTATAACACAATAGTTTTCATCACCAAACTTGAACAAATATATCACAAATATATTTTACTTCAACCATTCTCAAAGGAAAGAAAATAAATTCGGCTTCTAATGCAAAGAAAGCATGCTGGAATATTGTAAGCTATCACAATACTGTTGGTTGATACTTGGAATATCATACCGGTTCCCCTGTACAAAAATTTTATACAAGTCCTGAATCATTCCTAACAATCTATTGTGTTCTTTAGAAATTAAATTAGGAATCGCAAACAGAACTTAACATTATTGATTCCAAATTTAACTTATCTGTTCTTAGAAGTTTAGATATGGATCGCAAACGATACTTAACATTATTGATCCAAATCCACCAATGTTACAAATTCAATTAAATATTAATTTCAGAGATCAACTTCCAGGTTAAACATGGCGAGGCACTAGGCCTTCTTGGGTATGGGAGCATCCACCACTTCCTAGACAAAGCCTTTCAATGAAATTTAATATTTAATTTCCTTATAGTAACCCTAGGTTTAACCAAAAGGAACAATCGAATCACAAGATCAAAAAAAACAAAAGAACACAAACTCGAATCACAAATTTGAAACCTAGAATCATATGCCTCTTGTGTTTGGTATTTCAAAATCTATACAAAGAAAGCTAGTATGATGCGGAATAGAATTACTAGTTATACCTTTCTTTGTAAGCAACAACCTCTTGATCTTCTATCGCCTTTTCTTATCTCGGGCGTCGTGTGGGCGACGATCTACCGAGACGAGAACCACCCAAGCTTCCTTCTTCTCCAAGCAAGTTTCGGCCACCACAAGAACTCCAAGAGAAGATGAGGTTTGGCCACCACCAAGCTCCAAGGGATGCTAAGAAACAAGACCTCCTATCTCTTCTTCTTCCTTTAGCAAGATCCAACCACCAACCAAGCTCCTTGAGATGAAGATGTCGCCGACCAAGGAAGAAGAATAGGAGAGGGAGAGGAAGAGAGGGGGGCGGCCACCAATCAAGGAAGAGAGGAAATAATAGAAGAGATATTGTTATGAGGTGAGGCACCTCTACCCTTTCTTTTATATTCCTTGGTCTTGGCAAATAAGGAAAGTTTTATTAAAACTTCCTTATTCTCTTTGCCAATGAAAGGAAAGTTTAATAAAATTTTCCTTTCGAACTATATATGGTCGGCCACCTTAATCCCTCCAAATAAGGAAAGTTTTAAACACAAAATTAAAACTTCTTAATTTATTTCCGAAAATTTTTAAATAAAAAATTTCTCTTTTGAAAATTCCCTTCATAGTTGTTCATAAAAGGAAACTTTTATAAATTAAAATCTCTCTATTGAAACATGTAGATGATTTACAAAAAGAAAAGTTTTCTCTAAAATTAAAATCTTCCTTTCAATCTACAAATAAGGAAAGATATCAAATCTTTCTTAATCTTTTGTAGAAACTATAAAAGAAAAGATTTAATTTTAAAACTCTCTTTTAAAATCATAAGGATGGTTACAAAAAAGGAAAGTTTTATCAAAAATTAAAATCTTCCTTTTAACTATAAATAAGGAAAGATATCAAACCTTTCACTTAATCTTTTGTAGAAAACTATAAAAGGGGATATTTAAATTTTAAACTCTCTTTTAAAATCATGGCTTCCACATAAGAAATATTTTTAAAAAATAAAAACCTTTTAATTTATTGTGGCTTGCCACACCAAGCTTGGGTTCAAGCTAGGGTCGGCCACCTAATGAAACCAACTCACCTTGATTTGGTCAGCCCTAGCTTGGGCTCCAAGCTAGGCTTGGCCGGCCACCTTAAGGTGGGTAAGAAGGTGGGTATGGGTGGGTATAATACTTTATAAATAAGAGGATACGATAGGGACCGAGAGGACGAATTAGTTTTGGTCTCCCGGTGAAATTAAGCTTACCGTGTTCGCGCCGAACACACAACTTAATTTCATCAATAATAGTTCATACCACCAAAGAATTATTATTGAATTATCGCACCAATCCCAAATTACATTTTGGGCTCCTTCTTATCATGAATGTGTTAGTCTCCCTGTGTTTAAGATATAGAATGTCCACTAATTAAATAAGTTACTGACAACTCACTTAATTAATATCTAGCTCCAAGAGTAGTACCACTCAACCTTATCTTCATGTCGGACTAAGTCCACCTGCAGGGTTTACATGACAATCCTTATGAGTTCCTCTTGGGGCATCATCAACCTAGATTACTAGAACACAGTTTCCTTCTATAATAAACAACACACACTATAAATAATATCATTTCCCAACTTATCGGGCCTATTGATTTATCGAACTAAATCGCACCCTTTAATAAGTCAAAGAAATAAATATTAGATATATGTGCTTTTTATTACATCAGGATTAAAAGCACACACTTCCATAATAACAAAGGTCTTGTTTTTTTATGCAGTCAGTATAAAAGAACTTACCTTAAATGGTCCAGCTCAATACACTTTGAGTGTACTAGTGTAATTTTATAGTTAAGATAAACTAATACCAAATTACACTACGACTATTCCAATGGTTTATTCCTTTCCATCTTAGTCATGAGCTACTGTTTATAATTTATAAGGAATTGATAACATGATCTTCTGTGTGTGACACTACACACCATGTTATCTACAATATAAATTAATTGGACAACTACACTTAACATATAAATGTAGATATTTGACCAATGTGATTCTTTATTTCAAAAATAAATGTTTACAAAAAGCTAGCCTTTTATTATACACTCTAACAATCTCCCACTTATACTAAAAGACTTTGCTGTCATAAATGCTGCCACACATTTGATTCTCATTCCTTCAACATGTCGATCGAAAGCTTTCGCCAGAAGGGCCTTAGTGAAAGGATCTGCTAGGTTATCCGATGATGCAATCTTGGCGACAACAACTTCTCCTCACTTTATGATATCTCGTATCAGGTGGTACTTGCACTCTATGTGTTTACTCACCTTATGGGCTCGTGGTTCCTTCGGGTTTGCTACTGCACCACTATTATCACAATAAATTGTGATGATTTTGGATAAACCAGGAATCACATCTAAGTCCATTAGGAAGTTCCTGAACCACACTACTTCTTTTGTTGCCTCAGAGGCTGCCACATACTCAGCTTCCATGGTTGAGTCAGAAACGTATTTTTGCTTAACACTCCTCCATGCAATGGCTCCACCTCCTAAAGTAAACACATAGCCTGATGTAGACTTACTATTGCCCCTATCTGATTAGAAGTCAGAATCCGTGTAACCCACAGAGAGCAAATCATCTGCTTGGTAAACCAGCATATAATTTCTAGTCCTTCTCAGGTACTTCAATATATGCTTTACAGCAGTCCAATGTCCTTGTCCAGGGTTACTTTGATATCTGCTAACCATGCCCACGGCAAACAGATATCTGGTCTCATGCACAACATAGCATACATTAGGCTTCCGACAGCCGAAGCATAAGGAACTGCCTTCATGTCCTCTATCTCCTTTGATATCTTCGGAGACATCTCTTCAGATAAAGCTACTCCATGTCTAAAAGTCAGAAAACCTTTCTTGGAGTCTTGCATGCTAAAACGAGCAAGGGTTGTATCGATATATGAAGCTTGGGACAAACACAACATCCTTTTCTTATGATCCCTTATTACTTTGATCCCAAGAATATGTGTGCATTCTCCTAAGTCCTTCATATTAAATTGCTTGGACAACCATACCCTTACTTCCGACAACACTTCGATATTATTTTCAACTAACAAAATCTCATCTACGTATAGTACAAGAAATACCACCACGTTTCCATCACACTTCTTGTATACACAAGACTCATCCGGACACTGAATAAATCCATACGACTGGATTACTTCATTAAACCGGATGTTCCAAGACCTTGAATCTTACTTCAGTCCATTAATAGACCGTTTTAGCTTACATACTAGATGCTCTTTGCCTTTTTCAATGAACCCCTCTAGTTGCTTAATATGGATGTTTTCTTCAAGACTTCCGTTAAGAAAATCTGCCTTGACATCCATTTGCCAAACCTCATAATCCATATGAGCAGCAATAGATAAGAGTATCCGAATAGACTTAAGCATAGCTACTGGCGAAAAGGTTTTCTCATAATTGATTCCCTCTTTCTGAGTATACCCCCTCGCAACAAGCCTTGCTTTGAAGGTTTCTACCTTCCCATTTATCCATCTTTTCTTTTTGTAGATCCACTTATATCCAATGGCTTTTACATCATTAGGTGGTTCTACAAGCTCCCAGACCTTATTAGAATACATGGATTCTATTTCAGAGTTCATCTCTCTTTGCCAAGATACTGCATCTTTATCTTGGAGTGTTTCGTCATCTGTCCGGGGATCAGGTTCATGTTCACCAGGGATCAAGTTTGAAGACTCTCCTAAAAACATGAATCTTTCAGGTTGCCTCACAACCCTCCCACTACGATGAGCCAATGTCTGTGGTTGTGTATCATTTGTGATACGTGTTGCAGTTTCTTGTGATATTTCATCTTGTACTGTTGTACTAAGTTAGGCATGTCTTCTCTTATTTCTTCTAGAACAATTTTACTGATGAGCTTATGGTCCATTATATAATCTTCCTCTAAAAATCGAGCATAAATGCTAACAATGCTCTTCTGATTTTTAGGATTATAAAACAAACCATCGTTCGTTCCTTTGGGATATCCTACAAACAGACAAACTTCTGTTCATGATTCCAACTTGTCAATGTCTCCCTTCAGCACATGTGCCGGACTACCCCAAATCTGAATATGTCTTAGACTAGGCTTACACCCATTCCACAATTCTGTGGGAGTACAAGGTACTGATTTAGAAGGTATTAAGTTCATAATGCGCGCTGCCATTTCCAGGGTATATCCCCAAAATGAATTTGGTAATTCAGAATAACTCATCATCGATCTAACCATTTCCATAAGAGTCATATTCCTTCGTCCTGCCACACCGTTCTGTTGGGGTGCACCAGGTGCAGACAATTGGGATTGAATCCTAGCCTTTGATAAGTAATTCCTAAACTCTCCAAAGAGGTATTCGCCACCACGATCAAACCGTAGTGTCTTGATACTTTTACCATGACGTTTCTCCACATCAACCTTGTACTCTTTGAACTTATCAAAGCACTCAGACTTATGGTGCATCAAGTAAATGTATCTGTATCTCGAATAATTGTCTATAAAAGAGACAAAATATTCGTAACCACCTCTTGCCTGGATAGACATAGGACCACACAAATCAGAATGAACTAGTTCTAATGCATCTTTGGCTCTATACCCCTTGGCCTTAAAAGGTCTCTTGGTCATTTTACCTTCCAAGCAAGATTCGCAAGTTGGAAAGTTTTCTAACACTAATGAATCCAAGAGTCCATCGGCTATTAGCCTTTGAATCCTACTTAAGTTAATATGACCAAGTCTTAGATGCCAAAGATATGTTTGGTTCATTTCCAAATGTTCCTTTCTCTTATTAGAATTACAAGATGTATTATTAATTTTCATTTGTTACTTTGTGGAAGAAATTGGATTTAAAGTATACAAGTTACCTACTAATGTACCAGAACAGATAATAACCCTATTCTTCTTGATAACTACTTTGTCATCAAAAAAATAGAATATTCATCCACAAACAATTTAGAAACTGAAATTAAATTCTTTCTAAAAGTTGGTACATAAAGACAATTTCTCAAAATCAAATTTCTATTCCTATCAAATGATAAGTAGACGTCTCCCACTACAACAGCCGCCACCTTCGTAGCATTGCCCATGTAGACCGTTATCTCTCCCTCATATAGTCGTCGAGTTTCCTGGAACCCCTGCAATGTATTGCAGATATGATCAGTGGCTCATGTATCTACACACCAGGTACTGGTAGATAACATCGCTAAACATGTTTCAACTACAAGAGAATAAGATATACCTCTATGTTCTGATTCCTACGAGGACAGTCTGCCTTCCAATGTCTCGACTACTTGCAAATGAAGCACTTGCCCTTTGGCTTCTTCACTCTAGCTTTAGGTCCAGTACCTAGAGATCTTTTCACGTTCTTTGCTGAGCCAGCCTGTTTCTTCTTCTTCTTGCCTTTCTACTTAGAAGTAGAAACATTTTCAGCAAAGTGAATCTGAGAACTATGACGAAATATACCATCTGCCGCCTGAAGTTCTGTCAGAAGTTTCACCAACGTATAAGCTCTTTTGTTCATGTTATAGTTCAGGCGGAACTGCTCAAAACTTCTGGGTAGCGTTTGGAGAATAATATCGATCTAGGTTCCCCCATTGATTTTAGCTCTAAGTGTAAAATACCGGAAATAGGCGAATATTAATAAGGGAATTTTCTGGAATTTTTGGAAATTTTTTTGGGAATTTTTTGGAGCTCGTATGGACAAGTTAACGGGGATAAAAACGGGGCCCGGAAAAGCTTGTTTAGGCTACCCCATTTAAGTGAGGAAATGTTTATATTTACATTTCCTTTTTCTTTTGTTTTCTTTATTTTCTTTATTTCTTTTCTTCTCTGCCTCGCCGAAAACCCCGCGCGCCTGAAGCCCTCCTCCGAGCCCTAACCGCTGAGCTGTTTTCCTTCCCCCTCCCTCGCGTATAAGCCTCGGCCATTACCTCTTCTTCCTTCCCGAGCGCGCACAACCTCTTCTTCTTCTTCTCCTTTGCCAACGCCGACCCTCTTCTGTTGTGCCCTAGCGAGCCGCGAGCCTCCACCTTTCTTCTCTTCTTCCCGACGCCGACGCCACAAGGGAGTCGATCGGCCGACACCGTCCAGCAACGCCAGCGTCGATTGGGTCGTGCCCTAGTACCGCCGGCCTCCCCTGTGATCTTGCACCGTCGTTGTCACCCACAGCCGACTGGAACAGTGTGTCCACCCCGCCGAGCCTAGTTTTTCCTCTGTGTGCCACTGCCGAGAGCGAGCAGTATCGAGTCGTGCCCTAGACTTGGTTCACCGCCGCTCTAGCGAGTTAGTCTTCAACCAAAGGCAAAACTCCAAGCTCTAGTGGCTTCACCGTGACCTATACCTCACCATCGGATCTTCCTGCTTCACCACTAGTCGCCGGCAGAGAGAAAACAAGAAGGTATCGAGTAAGTAAAGTTTATTGGATTTGGATTTCAGATTTGGTACAGGATGTTGTGCTCACCGAGTGGATGTCTGTGGTTGTAGAATCAGTGTAGCTCCGGCCAAGAATCTGCGACAGTAGGTATTTTCGGCTAGCAATTTCCAGCAGCAACCTCCCTGCTGTGAGGATTGAGGTAAGGTGTAGCGCAGTTGTTTCTTCTGTTGTATCATGCTCCGAATTGAAGGAAAGGTTAGGAAATGAAAGATTATATATATATATATACCTTGATCAATTGAATGGTGGAAGGGGTTAGAGTTAATGAAGTTAACCTTAATTGATTAATGAATTAGAATTTAGTTTAGTTAATTGATGCATGATAGAACTAACTAAATTAAATATTGTGACACAGGACTTTGACGCGAGACGAGTATCTCGATGTCGTATTCGGACCAGATTGGATCCTTTCTTATTGGAGGCGGGTACTTTTGACTTATGTCATTTGATATACATAGTAGTGAATTTAACAAATTGCATTAATTATGTTTCTCATTTTGTTTCGGTTAGTCACTACCCGCTACCTGTTATATGCTTGGTTGATTGTTTGTTTTGCATCTCATGTTATGGCTTACCTGATTATACATGATTAGGAATAGTGATATAACCATACTTCACCATGTTCAAGACCTAGGTGTGATACCCTATCTGATCTGTGAAATCTTGATATGATTTATTTACTATGATACACATCATATATGTATATGGACTGGTTCAGTATATTACCATACTTAGTGTCATGCACCATTTGCATGATTGCATGCTGTGTGATAGATTGCTCTATTATTGTCGAGCACATCACCAGTTTCATCACTGTTCGGTGCTCCGTTGTTGACGCTCATGGGTAGCGTGACATAGCGTGGTAGCACGTCAGTTGTGCTTTGTTCGGTGCTCCGTTGGTTCTCTCATGGGTATTATGATGCAGCGTAGTAGCACGTCAGGGATCCCTCCCCGTCATAGTGTATCAGGAGATGAGAGCACTGCGCTCCCCCATTTTTGATTTAGGGTAGGAGTATGTATGTACTCCGACAACATCCCGTCCACTCGGTCACTCATCAGGAGTAGTGATGCAGAGTGCACGGTCATCACAGCCCTACCCACTTGGTTCCACTTTTGTTGTGAGTTGGCTGACTAGCGTCTGGGGTGACCATGACATTGGCATCATATGCATGATGCATTTATTGACTGTGTTTGTGTTTGCTGCATTTATATGCTGCATATTGTTTGGATGCCTATGTTTGACATGCATACAGGATTTCTATACCTCTCGGACTGTTTGTCCTTATACCCAGGTCCTGGTTAGTACAGTTTTCTCCTGTTTCTTCCAGTTGCTAGTCCCCTGCAGACCACGAGGACTTTTGGATCTTTTGGTTTTCTTCTTTACTAGACTATGTTTTGAACATGTTATGTTTTGGATTGTTATACTTTGGATCTTGTATGGATTGTTTACTTGTGATGACTTTTATTTAGATTTGCTTTTACTACACGCCTGCCTAGATGGCAGAAGAGGTAAGTTGGTTTTATCGCCGGTTTTGAGCTTTACGAGTGTAGTGGAGTAGGAATATGTTTTGAGCTTTATGAGTATAGTTGAGTAGGGTTGTTTTTGAGTCATCGTACTATTGTTCAGTTTGATTATTATTAAACTGCGTGGTTGTGTCAGCCAGAGGTTGAAACTTATATAAACTGTGTGGTTGTCTGTGTGTTGTATTTTATTTTTGTTATTATTCCAGCCGCATGTGGCTGAGGTATATGGTGCTTGTAGAAAGTTTCATATTGTCCGCCGTACAAGGGAGATGCTGCCGAAATTTCTTCGGACAGGGACTCCTCCGGGGCGTGACAATTTACTGGTATCAGAGCCAGGTTTTACGATCTTTGTTTTCGTATTTTGGATAGTTGGTATAACCTGATACCAATTGATATGGTATCAGAGCGCCAAAGTTTGGCGATACTTGTTTGATTTCCGTGTGTTGGATTTTTGAGATTTATCTGATACCAGATTATTGGTATCAGAGCGGGTTATGATACCTGCTTTTGGTGTTCTAGATTTTTGGATATCTATTTCGATTTGTACGGATTTCCGTTATGGTTATATTTCATACTTCCGTTTTAGATTTGTATAGATTCCCGGCGATTTACTCGTTCGGAATTCCGAGGTCAATTTGGGGACTGGACAGCGACAGAACATCTCTAGACAGCAATTAGGTATGAAATTATTTTGGTAATTGTTGATACTTGTAGTAATATCTGTGATATAATTTAACAGATATGAGGAGATCTACACGCATTGCTGTGAGACATGGTGCTGGACGACCACGTACGAGGACCTCAGGATCTCGGGATATGCCAGAGATGCCTATTGTTGATGAGCCTGTCAGTCAGGGACAGACTCAGGGTACTGCAGGTGCGTCGGGCTCTCAGACCCCGATGGCTCCTTTAGAGGTACCTACTTCGGCTGCACCGACGGTATCCACTCCTACCGTATTTACGGTACCATCAGGGGTACCATTGGCATACCCGACACCTGCTCCAGCGCAGCCTACAGCATACCCGGCACCACCGCTACCTGGACCCACCATGTATCAGGCACCCGCAGCAGCTGTGCCCCCAGTACATACAGTGTACCCAGCAGCACCTACGTCAGGGATACCGGCTGCTCCACATCCGGTACCAGTACCTACTGTACCTCCAGTTGCGGCCGCCTATGTTCACCCTACAGTGCCATAGACGGCATATGCTCCAGTTTACCCAGCAGCACCGGGAGTACCTCCTCCGGTTTATGCAGCGGTACCACCTGTAGCACCAGCTCCAGTGGTTCCGCCAGTCCCGACAGCCGTTCCGACACACCTCCCTGATATTATCACGGCACGAGCCAGGATTCCAGTGTTGGCAGAGTCGATTCACACTCTTCCGAGGAGACCGTGATCCGAGCGTGGCCCTGTCTTGGATTGAGACTATGGAGCGGACCTTCTTCTATATGGCTTGCTCCGATTGGGAGAAAGCAGAGCTGGCTGCTTTTCATTTACGGGACGCGGCTGACACCTGGTGGATTACTCAGCGTTCCATCATCGGTGAGCAGGATATCACTTGGGCCAGATTCAGAGAGGCCTTTGAGAGCCGTTTCTTTCCACGAGCTTATCAGATGGCTCGCCGACAGGATTTTCTGAGTTTGCGATAGAACAACCGGTCGGTGACAGAGTATAATATAGAGTTTGATAGATTGGCCAGATTTTGTCCAGAGCTAGTTGCTGAGGACAGTTCACGTATGCAGCAGTTCATTCAGGGGCTGGATGGACATTTGCAACTAAGACTTGTCGGTCTTGGTATCACATCTTATGCGGAGATGTTGGACAGAGCCCTCATTATTGAATCAGCTCAGTAGAGAGTTTTTCCGGATAGGAAAAGGAAACAGCCGAGTCAGACATCTGGACAGATCCAGCAGTCACAGGCTACACCACAGCAGAGCAGGCGCAGTCGGTCAGATCAGGGTACTTCTGGGGTATCTCGTAGGTCACAGAAACAAGGCAGTCTTCTTTAGGATGTTTCCGGTCTCCACAGCAGAACCAGAAACAACCCGCCAGCGACATTCGCTGTTTTAGATGTGGGTCCAGAGATCACATCACCACAGCCTGTACTATGGAACAGCCAGTTTGCTTTTATTGCAAACTACCTGGGCACCAGAGTCGAGATTGCCAGCTGAAGGCTCAGCATACTGCGCTCGGAGTTACTGCTCAGGGAGGACAGCACAGTCAGTCAGGGGCTAGACGTGGAGGGCGGAGATTTTCACCCTCACATCGCCAGCAGGGGACAGCTTCCCCTGCAGCAGTTGTATTTGGCATGCATGGACAGGAGTACTCCAGTGCTTCCATAGCACCCCAGAGTTCTGTTCCGGGACCTTATTATCCGACGCAGGGGTAGTATCAGATGCAGCCTCAGCCTCTAGGCCAGTACCAAACTCAGTCCCAGCCATCGGCACAATATCAGTCGCCGCCTTCTCAGTCTTCTCTGGCACATTATCCAGCAGCGCCTCAGTGGCAGGCTTCTGCCCAACCGCAGCAGCCGCTGGCAGCATTACTACCTCCTCCTCCGCCAGAGACTGGACGAGTTCATGTGATTACTAGGGAGGATGCACAGCGGGCCGACGGATCCGTTTTCCGCGGTATGATTTCCATTTATGCATTTTCCGCTGATATATTGATTGATAGTGGTAGCTCGCATTCTTTTATATCCCGTACCTTTATGCGGGAGATTGGTAGATTACCTACTTTTAGACTGCAGCGATTGACCGTCTCCCTACCGTCCGGTGATACTTTAGACGTCACCTAGGAGATTTGAGGTTTCCCGTTAGACTTTGGCAACATGATACTTACGGTAGATCTTCTAGTATTGGAGATAGTCGAGTTTGATATCATTCTTGGCATGGATTGGCTGTCAGTATATCATGCTACCGTTGATTGCCAAACGAGGGTGGTCACCTTCCGGCCTCCGAACCAACCCTCGTGGGATTTCATTGGCATCAGAGATGACAGCATATCGATCATTTCGGCGATTCAGGCTCAGAAGCTGTTGTCACATGGCTGTCAGGGTTTTCTATTATCTATGATTAGTACTGAGGACAGCAGTAGTTCGCAGCTCTCCGACGTTCCTGTAGTCCGGGAGTACCCAGATGTATTTCCAGAGGAGCTACCAGGTTTGCCTCCCAGAAGGCAAGTGGAGTTCGCTATTGAGCTGATTCCGGGGACCGCACTGACATCGAAAGCTCCTTATCGTATGACACCAAAAGAGTTGAACGAGCTGAAGGTTCAACTCCAGGAGCTTTTGGATAGGGGATTTATTCGCCCTAGTGTTTCTCCATGGGGTTCTCCGGTGTTATTTGTCAAGAAAAAGGACGGCACCATGAGGTTATGTATTGACTACAGACAGCTGAATGCAGTGACCGTCAGAAATAAGTATCCATTACCACGGATCGAGGATTTGTTTGATCAGCTCAGAGGTACATCAGTGTATTCTAAGATTGATCTGCGATCCGGATATCATCATCTGAGAGTTAGAGACTCAGATATTCAGAAGACAGCTTTCCGCACCAGATACGGTCATTATGAGTTTTTGGTAATGCCATTTGGGCTTACCAATGCTCCAGCGGTGTTTATGGACTTGATAAACCGCATCTTTCTGGAGTATCTGGATCAGTTTGTTATCGTTTTCATTGATGACATATTGGTCTACTCACATTCTGAGGAGGAGCATGCACAGTATCTTCGCACAGTTTTGGAGACTCTTCGACGACATCAGCTGTACGCGAAGTTCAGTAAGTGTGCATTTTGGCTATCCTCAGTCGGTTTTCTGGGACACGTGGTTTCTGTTGGAACCCCAAGGTTGTTTTGGTGTGATCAACAAGTTAAGTTAGGTCCTGTTTGTTTCTAACCTTGTGTCTAAGTGTGCAGGAGCTTAGGAACACGGGTAGTCGAGCGGAAGACGCAGCTAGCAAGAAGGACGGAAGTCCGAGGGACGAGGTGCTGCGGAAGAGTACACCGGCGGACGAGAAGGAAGCGCGCGGTGGTTCCGAGGGACGAAAGCCGGAGCGGAAGATTGCTCGGGGAGCAAGAGACGCAGCTAGCGAGAAGGTCGACGACCGAGGGACGAATACTGCGGATGAGTACGCTGGCGGACGAGAAGGAAACACGCGGCAATTCCGAGGGACAAGAAGCCGGAG
Source organism: Zingiber officinale (assembly GCF_018446385.1). Classification (NCBI taxonomy): domain Eukaryota; kingdom Viridiplantae; phylum Streptophyta; class Magnoliopsida; order Zingiberales; family Zingiberaceae; genus Zingiber; species Zingiber officinale. The sequence continues at coordinate 28,547,295 of NC_056005.1, read as the reverse complement.
GGAAGCCCGCTCGAGAAGACCGGAAGTTGGGTTCGGGTGAGTCCTTTTCCGAATGGCAGAGATCACCCAAGTGAGCGGATCCGGAGGAGAAGAACCGGACCGAGGCGGGACTGAACCAGAGAAGAGGTCCCGGATGAAAAAGTCAACGACTGTTGACTTTGGGCTCTGGGGCGCCCGGAACCCTTCCGGGCGCCCGGACCCTGATTTTGACCAAGATCGCTATTTACGCGATCTGAACGTTGGGGGATAAAATTTTATCACCCCAGGGCGCCCGGAACCCTTCCAGGCGCCCTGACCAAGGCTATAAATATAGTCTTGGTCCAGAAGCTTTTCATCAGTTCAGAAATTGTAACGACACTTGTGTGCTTCCACTGCTTTGATTAGCTTCTTTCTTTTTGTGCCTACACTGCTGTAAACAAGGCTTCTCCGCCTGAAGGAGTTCTTAGTGCAATCATCTTCCTTGGATTAACAACCTCCCCGGTTGTAACCAAGTTAAATCCGGTGCCTCGTTTTTATGCTTTATTTTCTGCTTAATCTATTTTTCAAGTGTTAGCTTAATTGTTCGAGAAAGGGTTGTGTTTTATTCAGGGCTATTCAACCCCCCCTTCTAGCCGGCCCAACGATCCTATAGTTTCTAGCAGAGGTATTTCAATTGATCCTCAGAAGATCGAGGCTGTCACCAGTTGGGAGCAGCCGAAATCAGTTCAGGAGATCCGCAGTTTTCTGGGATTGGCCGGATATTACCGACGTTTTGTCGAGGGTTTCTCACGTATTGCGATGCCACTGACACGCCTTACCAGGAAAGGCGTGAAGTTCACGTGGTCCGAGGATTGCGAGACCATCTTTCAGGAGCTGAAGTGGAGATTAGTGTCGACTCTAGTTTTGGTTTTACCTTCTGGAGAGGACAGATTTGTACTCTACACCGACGCTTCTCTATAGGGTTTGGGTGCTGTTCTGATGCAGCACGGTAGGGTAGTCTCCTATGCTTCTCGACAGTTGAAGGAGCATGAGAAGAACTACCCAGTTCATGACTTGGAGTTAGCTGCCATCATCTTTGCTCTGAAGCTTTGGCGACATCATTTATACGGTATTACATTTGAGATTCTCACTGATCATAAGAGTCTCAAATATATTTTCACTCAGAAGGAGCTTAATCTCCGACAGAGGAGATGGATGGAGTTCTTGAAGAACTACGATTGTACCATTAGCTATCACCCGGGGAAAGCTAATGTGGTTGTCGATGCACTCAGCAGGAAGTCTAGAGCGACTTTGGCTTGCCACCGAACTTTAGTCACGGACTTGATTTAGAGTTTCTCTGAGTTAGATCTTGAGGAGCAGGGACTTACAGAGCAGGGTATTCTTGTTACCATGGTTGCTCAGTCGTCGATCAGGACGAGGATCCGAGAGGCACAGGCTGGTGATCAGCATTTGCAGTTCATTAGTAGTCAGATAGCTTCCGGGCAGCAGACCGAGTTTACACGAGACGAGGAGGGTATTATATACTTCCGAGGCAGATTATGCGTACATCAGTCTCGTCCGGTCTTACAGGAGCTACTCCAGGAGGCACACCGTTCTCGATTTACGATCCATCCAGGCGGGACCCGTATGTATCGAGACTTGAGGCGTTCCTACTGGTGGAACGGCATGAAGAAAGACATCGCGGATTTTGTAGCTAGATGTCTTGTCTATCAGCAGGTGAAGGCTGAGCACTAGAGACATGTCAGATTACTTCAGCGGATTCCTATTCCTGAGTGAAAGTGGGATCACATTACCATGGACTTTGTGGTGGGTTTGCCGAGGACACGACGAGGCCATGATGCGATTTGAGTAATCGTTGATCGATTAACCAAATCTGCACACTTCTTAGCGATCCGGAGGACTGATTCCCTAGATCGATTGGCAGATCTATATTGCCGGGAGATCATCATATTACATGGTGTCCCTTTGACTATCATTTCGGATAGAGACCCCCGGTTCACGTCTCGTTTCTGGCAGAGTCTGCAGCAGGCCTTGGGCACACAGCTCCGTTTCAGTACAGCCTTCCATCCACAGACAGATGGACAGTCAGAGCGGACCATTCAAACTTTAGAGGACCTGCTGAGGTCATGTGTTATGGATTTCGGAGGCAGTTGGGAGGACCATCTGCCGTTAGTGGAGTTTGCTTACAACAACAGCTTTCATTCGGCTATCCAGATGGCACCGTTTGAGGCGTTGTATGGTAGACCTTGTTGGACACCCATCCTCTGGGATGAGGTTGGAGAGGCCCAGTTGTTGGGACCTCATAGAGTTCAGCAGGATGCATAGTTGGTATGTACTATCAGACGAAGGATGTCAGAGGCGCAGGACCGTCAGAAGAGTTATGCTGATCGGAGACGCAGACCACTAGAGTTCTCTGTTGGCGACCATGTATTTCTGCGAGTTTCACCCACGAAAGGGGTGAAGAGGTTTGGCCTCAGAGGTAAGCTAGCTCCGCGGTATATTGGCCCTTTCGAGATCTTGGAGAGGATCAGAGCGGAGCTTACCGGTTAGCACTACCACCGTCCCTGGCAGGCGTCCACGATGTATTCCACGTATCTATGCTGCGGAGATACATGCCCGACCCGACGCATGTGTTGGCAGATATTCCAGTTCCAGTTCAGCCTGACATTACATATGAGGAGGTTCCAGTACGGTTCCAGTACGGATTCTTGACCGAAAAGAGCGTCAGTTGTGGAACAAGACTATCCGGCCGGTTAAAGTCGGATGGCAGCATCATTCAGATGAGGAGGCTACTTGGGAGCTCGAGGATACTATCCGAGCTCGATATCCCCATCTTTTCCCTTGAGGTATGTGATTTAGTTTACCGTTCAGCATTTATACTCTTTACCTGTTATTAGTACTTGTCGATGGTAGATAACAAAATTTGGGGACCAAATTTTTATTAGTGGGGAAGAATGTAAAATACCGGAAATAGGCGAATATTAATAAGGGAATTTTCCAGAATTTTTGGAAATTTTTCGGGAATTTTTCAGAGCTCGTATGGACAAGTTAACGGGGATAAAAACGGGGCCCGGAAAAGCCTGTTTAGGCTACCCCATTTAAGTGAGGAAATGTTTATATTTACATTTCCTTTTTCTTTTGTTTTCTTTATTTTCTTTATTTGTTTTTCTTCTCTGCCTCGCCGAAAACCACGCGCGCCCGACGCCCTCCTCCAAGCCCTAACCGCCGAGCCGTTTTCCTTCTCCCTCCCTCGAGTATAAGCCTCGGCCATTACATCTTCTTCCTTCCCGAGCGCGCACAACCTCTTCTTCTTCTTCTCCTTTGCCGACGCCGACCCTCTTCTATTGTGCCCTAGCGAGCCGCGAGCCTCCACCTTTCTTCTCTTCTTCCCAACGCCGACGCCACAAGGGAGTCGATCGGCCGACACCGTCCAGCAACGCCAGCGTCGATTGGGTCGTGCCCTAGTACCGCCGGCCTCCCCTGTGATCTTGCCCCGCCGTTGTCACCCACAGCCAACTGGAACAGTGTGTCCACCCCGCCGAGCCTAGTTTTTCCTCTGTGTGCCACTACCGAGAGCGAGCAGTATCGAGTCGTGCCCTAGACTTGGTTCACCGCCGCTCTAGCGAGTTAGTCTTCAACCAAAGGCAAAACTCCAAGCACTAGTGGCTTCACCGTGACCTATACCTCACCATCGGATCTTCCTGCTTCACCACTAGCCGCCGGCAGAGAGAAAACAAGAAGGTATCGAGTAAGTAAGGTTTATTGGATTTGGATTTCAGATTTGGTACAGGATGTTGTGCTCACCGGGTGGATGTCTGTGGTTGTAGAATCAGTGTAGCTCCGGCCAAGAATCTGCGACAGTAGGTATTTTCGGCTAGCAATTTCCTGCAGCAACCTCCCTGCTGTGAGGATTGAGGTAAGGTGTAGCGCAGTTGTTTCTTTTGTTGTATCATGCACCGAATTGAAGGAAAGGTTAGGAAATGAAATTGGATTCGAATTTATTATGTTAGGCCGGATATATATATATATATATACCTTGATCAATTGAATGGTGGAAGGGGTTAGAGTTAATGAAGTTAACCCTAATTGATTAATGAATTAGAATTTAGTTTAGTTAATTCATGCATGATAGAATTAACTAAATTAAATATTGTGACACAGGACTTTGACGCGAGACGAGTATCTCGACGTCGTATTCGGACCAGATTAGATCCTTTCTTATTGGAGGCGGGTACTTTTGACTTATGTCATTTGATATACATAGTAATGAATTTAACAAATTACATTAATTATGTTTCTCATTTTGTTTCGGTTAGTCACTACCCGCTACCTGTTACATGCTTGGTTGATTTCTTGTTTTGCATCTCATGTTATGGCTTACCTGATTATACATGATTAGGGGTAGTAATATAACCATGCTTCACCATGTTCAGGACCTAGGTGTGATACCCTATCTGATCTGTGAAATCTTGATATGATTTATTTACTATGATGCACATCATATATGTATATGGACTGGTTCAGTATATTACCATGCTTAGTGTCATGCACCATTTGCATGATTGCATGCTGTGTGATAGATTGCTTCATTATTGTCGAGCACATCACCAGTTTCATCACTGTTCGGTGCTTCGTTGTTGACGCTCATGGGTAGTGTGACGCAGCGTGGTAGCACGTCAGTTGTGCTCTGTTCGGTGCTCCGTTGGTCCTCTCATGGGTATTTTGATGCAGCGTGGTAGCACGTCAGGGATCCCTCCCCGTCATAGTGTACCGGGAGATGAGAGCATTGCGCTCCCCCATTTATGATTTGGGGTAGGAGTATGTATGTACTCCGACAGCATCCCGTCCATTCGGTCACTCATCAGGAGTAGTGATGCAGAGTGCACGGTCGTCACAGCCCTACCCACTTGGTTCCACTTTTGTTGTGAGTTGGCTGACTAGCGTCTGGGGTGACCATGACATTGGCATCATATGCATGATTCATTTATTGATTGTGTTTGTGTTTGCTGCATTTATATGCTGCATATTGTTTGGATGTCTATGTTTGACATGCATACAGGATTTCTATACCTCTCGGACTGTTTGTCCTTATACCCAAGTCCTGATTAGAACAGTTTTCTCCTATTTCTTCCAGTTGCTAGTCCCCTGCAGACCACGAGGACTTTTGGATCTTTTGGTTTTCTTCTTTACTAGACTATGTTTTGAACATGTTATGTTTTGGATTGTTATACTTTGGATCTTGTATGGATTGTTTACTTGTGATGACTTTTATTTGGATTTGCTTTTACTACACGCCTGCCTAGATGGCAGAAGAGGTAAGTTGGTTTTATCGTCGGTTTTGAGCTTTACGAGTGTAGTGGAGTAGGAATATGTTTTGAGCTTTATGAGTGTAGTTGAGTAGGGTTGTTTTTGAGTCATCGTACTACTGTTCAGTTTGATTATTATTAAACTGCGTGGTTGTGTCAGCCAGAGGCTGAAACTTATATAAACTGTGTGGTTGTCTGTGTGTTGTATTTTATTTTTGTTATTATTCTAGCCGCATGTGGCTGAGGTATATAGTGCTTGTAGAAAGTTTCAGATTGTCCGCCGTACAGGGGAGATGCTGCCGAAATTTCTTCGAACAGGAATGTTAGTTAGAGCCCTAGAGCCAATCATTTGATGATTGTATGGACTCATGTATATTATATTCTTGTATATGAATAAAGGCATTTGTTTGGTTATTATACTTATTTGTATTAGTGCCAAATAGACTAAGTATAATAGCGTCCTTGAGTAGAAGGTTCATACCTATATCAATCGATTAGTTGAATCGATAGTGAGATGATATAGGGAACACTACTCTAAATCATTCCTAGTCGAGTATTAACATTCAGGGACAATGTTAATACAATAAGACTAGCATGTAGGTCAGCTCGATGACTTGATCTCACAAGTCATGGATATAGAGATATCAAGCTGACACATGGGTATGCATTAGAGAATGCATACTGAATGACCCGCCATGAGAAAGTATCATGGATCGTTATATGAGTGTCATATACTTTCTCATGTGGCTATTAGTATGACTATTAGTCCTTAGACCTGAAGTCACCATGGATCCCTATATAAGGAGTTATGTACTTTGGTTTCATCAAACGTCATCCGTAACTGGGTGGACTATAAAGGCGATTACTGGGTATATAACGAATTATGTAGAGGGATGTTAGTGATGTAGATGGGATCTATCCCTCCCATATGACGGGAGCGACATCGGTATTCTTGATAGAGTGAGACCACTAAGTGCATAGCCATGCCCAAATGAGTCAACATTAGATGTTGAGCTCATTTGATCGAGTGAGTCTACTTGGAGTTCAAGATTTAGATTGATTAGAGGATGACACGGTCTATGCCTCATATTGATCAATCTAGATGTCTAGGATAGAAGGACAATGTCACATATTGTGAGGAGTCACAATTAGTAGTCACAAGGTGATGTCGGATCTCGACATTCTTGTAACTTGGGTAGTAATGATGTGTTGCTAGATACCGCTCATTACTTATGCTCCTAAATAGGTTTAGGGCATTGCCAACGTTACAAGAACCTATAGGGTCACACACTAAGGACAATTAGATGGAGATTTGGTTCATATAATAAACCAAGAGGATTAGATTTATTTGATGAATTATATTGGATTAAGAGTAATCCAAATTGGGCTAATTGAGTTGGACTCAAGTTGATTCATGTATTCAATGAGTCTAATTTAGATTATGACTCATTAAATCAACTTAATTTAATGAATTAGATTCATTATATTAAGTTGACTTGAATCATATGGTTGGATTAGATCAACCATGAGAGAGATTTGATCAAGTTTGACTTGATTTGAGAGGAAGAGAAAAAGTCATGTTTGACTTGACTTTTTGCCACATCACTAGTGAGTTGGCAAGATGTGGACCAATAGGATTGCTCCACATCATCAATGTGTGCCACCTCATGGAGGTTACAAGCCTCCATAGCATTTAATGTGGCCGGCCCACATTAAATGAGGAGGTTACACTTGTTGCCATGTCATTTAGTGAGGTGGCAAGATGTGGACCAATAGTGTTGATCCACATCATCCTAGAGTGCCACCTCATGGGGGTTACAACTCTTTAATGGCTCCACATTAATTGCACTTAATGTGGAAATGGGAGTTACACATGAGAAGGTGGCCGGCCACTTGAATAAGGAGAATAATTTTCATTTTGAAAATTATTCCATCATTCATTCCTTCTTCTTCCTCCTAGAGTTCTTCTTGCTCTCTCCCTCTCCTCCTTCCTTGGCCAAAACCACATAGGTGCTAGCACACCTTGGTTTTTGGTCACCTCCATCTAGTGTGTCCGTGTGGATACTTCTAGAGGACCGTACGCTTGATGGTCTTGAGATCCGGCACCATTTGGACGAGCGGGATTCGCGTGGGGCGCGCATCAAGGGTAATGATCTTAACTTTAGTGTAGATCTAAAGTTTTTACAAACTCGTACAAGAAAAAGGTTTTTCGAAAAATTTTGTTTACGAATCTTTGCACGAGATCCATGGCTTTGGGTGACTCGGGGTTTCCGCGACGCGAAAAAGCGGTTTTCGCGGCCCGAAGAACCCAACAGTGGTATCAGAGCCACGTGCAAAGACTTGTACGAGTTCGTTTGTATTTTTATGAAAAATATACCTTCTGTGATTTTCTGTAAAAATTGAGTTTTTAGAGTTTTTATGAGTAATTTTTCCGTAGAAGCGAAGCACAAGTGTCTCGGCACTTGTAGGCTTCGGCTACCGGAAAGTTTTCTTTTAAACGGCTTCGTTTTGCCCCAAATCCGTTTGGGACAGCGGGGTCGGGTGCCATTAGATCGCAAAGGAGCAACTCACGATGGTTAGATCGTGGGTAGGGGCATTGCCCCTAACCCCGCAAGGGAATTTGCTCCGCGATTGCACCCGAAATCGCTAAAAACGAACCCGCCGGGAAGATTTTTCCGAAACGGCAATGTCTCGACCCAAATCGTTTTGGGACAGCGGGTTTAGGCGCTGTTGGATCGCAAAGGAACCCTCGCGATGGTTAGATCGCGGGTAGGGGCGCTGCCCCTGGGCCCCGCAAGGGGATCCGTTCCGCGATTGCGCCCGAAACCGCTAAACGGGACCGCCGGGAAATTTCACCCATAAAAATTGTAAAAATTATTTTTAAAATTACAGAAAAATTATGAAAAATATATAATTTTGAATTATATACTAATTTGTGATAGTCATGGCCCAAAATACCCAATAAGATTGGATTTGTGTTGTAATTCATAATATGGCCTGCGTGCCGTCATATGATTATGTGTGCTGTATTTTTATTTTTTTCCACGGCCTGCGCGTCGTGCCTTTCTCTTATTCTGGTTGTAAATTAGATTTAGACTCGAATGTAACTCGAGTTTCAAATTGTAATGTACAAATTGGAGCGGTGGAGGGTCCACACGAGACGGAGTTTCGAGGCGGGCACGAGCAACACAAGGTGGTCAAAGGGAGAAGCTTGGAGAAGCTGTTGACCCTAGGTTGACCATTCGATCTTCTCATTGGCTTAAGAAGATTGTAGTAGGGCCATGACTAAATCACAAATAGATTAATTAATTAATTGTTATGTATCTGATGCATGTTTAATAATTAATTAATTAATTAGTGCCTTAACGATTAGATTAGATCTAAGTCGTGCACATGATGCACCCTTGCGATTAGATTAGATCTAAGTCGTGCACAAGATGCATCCTTCTCGATTAGATTAGATCTAGATCGAACCAACTCTAAATGTCTAACCGTGCCGTGATACCTATCACTACCTCGATCACATGTATTGTTGAATCTGCCAAAGCAGAGCAATACATATTATCTTGGTAGGGTACGGAGGGACAATCTTGGTCCCGCCTATCAACGCATGGGTGAATACAAACTCAATTAGATTGAGTATTCCTAGTTACTCGGTTGGATCGAGTCAACTATAGGCATTCTTCCAATAGTTGGAAAGGTAGGACAAAATCACGTTTATATTAACTCTCGGGCGTATTAGCCAAAGCTAACTCGAGTTTTAATATAAATGCAAATATTGATTCTATAAACAAGAGTTGCATAGAGATGTAATTGGTAATCGTTACCTACCGATCATACTAAGCCTTGGGCGTATTAGCCAAAGCTAACTCAAGGGTTAGTATGATGTGGATCTTGTCCCACAAGAATTATAGAATTCAGTGGGAGCATCATTTAATTAAAGGCCTAATTAAATGATTTTTAAAGAATATGATATTTATTTCTGCAAATTTTCTGTTGTAGATAACCATGACGTCGAACACGAATTCCTTCTCCCTGCGATCTGTCCTTGAGAAGGACAAGCTCAACGGAGCGAATTTCCTGGACTGGTACAGGAACTTGAGAATAGTTCTCACTCAGGAACGTAAACTGTACGTTCTGGAGCAGCCCATTCCGGAGGCTCCTCCTGCCACTGCCACGCAAGCTGACCGGGATGCTTATAAAAAGCATCAAGATGACGCATTAGATGTGTCCTATCTTATGCTCGCGACCATGAACTCTGAGCTTCAGAAGCAACATGAGTTGATGGGTGCTTATGACATGGTTGCACATCTTCCTCAACTATATCAAGGACAAGCAGGGCACTGGAAGAGGAACTTCACAAGATACCTGGAAGATCTTAAGAAGAAGAGAAATAAGATTTCTACTTCAGGTATAAATGTTATAGAAGTCAACCTCTCTATTTCTTCGTCGTGGGTATTAGATACCGGATGTGCTTCGCACATTTGTACTAATGTACAAGCGCTGAGGAATAGCAGGGCATTGATGAAGGGTGAGATAGACCTACGAGTAGGCAATGGAGCACGAGTTGCTGCTATTGCTGTAGGAACTTATCATCTATCTCTTCCCTCTGGGCTTGTACTAGAATTAGATGATTGTTGTTATGTGCCTGCCTTAACTAAGAACATTATATCAGTTTCTTGTTTGGACAAGAAAGGATTCTCATTTATAATAAAGAACAAATGTTGTTCTGTCTATTTAAACGATATGTTCTATTGTAGTGCACCTCTGATAAACGGACTCTATATTCTAGATCTAGAGAGCCCTATCTATAACGTTAGTACCAAGAGATTCAAATCGAACGATATGAACCACACCTATCTCTGGCACTGTCGCTTAGGTCATATAAATGACAAGCGCTTATCCCAGCTCCATAAGGATGGTTTGCTGGACTCATTTGATTTTGAATCATATGAGATATGCGAGTCATGCCTACGAGGCAAGATGACCAAGACTCCTTTTAGTGGGCATAGCAAGAGAGCGACTGATTTGTTAGGACTCATACATAGTGATGTATGTGGCCCTTTCAATGTCGCTGCTAGAGGCGGTTATAGGTACTTCATCACGTTTACTGATGACTTCAGTAGATACGGTTATGTGTACTTGATGACACATAAGTCCGAATCCTTTGAAAAGTTCAAAGAATTCAAGAATGAAGTACAGAACTAGCTTGGCAAGAGTATTAAAATACTTCGATCAGATCGAGGTGGTGAATACTTAAGCCATGAGTTTCGTGACTATTTAGCTGAGTGTGGGATTCTATCCCAACTCACTCCTCCTGGAACACCACAGTGGAATGGTGTGTCCGAAAGGAGGAATCGTACCTTATTAGATATGGTACGATCTATGATGAGTCACACAGATCTTCCGACATATCTATGGGGATATGCTCTAGACACGGCAGCTTTCATTCTCAACCGAGTTCCATCCAAGGCCGTGATAAAGACACCATATAGGATATGGACTGGGAGAGATGCCCAGGTGTCTTTCATGAGGATTTGGGGTTGTGAGGCTTACGTACGACGTCAAGTCTCAGACAAATTAGGACCCAAATCCGACAAGTGCTTTTTCATTGGATATCCCAAGGAAACTAAGGGATATTACTTCTACATTCCCAGTCAGCACAAGGTAGTTGTGGCAAAGACTGGGGTCTTTCTAGAAAGGGACTTTGTTTCTAGAAAGACTAGTGGGAGCACGTTCGATCTTGAAGAAGTTCAAGATGCGAATACTAGCACTGAAGCCTCGATGGAAGTTGAACTGGAACCACAAAGTGTTGTGGATGATGTTCCACAAGGAGTTGGGGAACAACAACCAGTTCAAGTAGACATACCTCTTCGCAGGTCTGATAGGGTACGTCGTTAGCCTGAGAGATACTCATTTCTCTTGTCTGACCATGATGACATTATGCTCATAAAGGATGAGCCTAGCACCTATCAGGAAGCTGTGATGAGACCAGATTCCGAGAAATGGCTAGAAGCCATGAGATCCGAAATGGAATCCATGTACACCAACCAAGTATGGACTTTGGTTGATCCACCTGAAGGGGTAAAACCCATTGGGTGTAAGTGGGTCTTTAAGAGAAAGACTGACATGGATGGACTTATTTATAAGGGTCGCTTGGTAGCTAAAGGTTTCAAGCAGATTCATGGTATTGACTATGATGAAACCTTTTCTCCAGTAGCGATGTTTAAGTCCATTCGGATCATGCTTGCTATTGCAGCCTACCATGACTATGAGATATGGCAGATGGATGTCAAAACCGCGTTTCTGAATGGAAACCTACTCGAGGATGTGTACATGACACAACCTGAGGGTTTTGTAGATTCACAGCATACTAGTAGAGTATGCAAGCTGCATAGGTCCATTTATGGACTAAAGCAAGCTTCTCGGAGCTGGAATCTTCGATTCGATGATGCAATCAAACAGTTTGGTTTCATCAAGAACGAAGATGAACCTTGTGTCTACAAGAAGGTTGTAGGGGATATAGTTGTCTTCCTCATATTGTATGTGGATGACATACTACTCATTGGGAAGGACATCCCTATGCTTCAGTCTGTCAAGACCTGGCTAGGGAGTTGCTTCTCAATGAAGGACTTAGGTGAGGCATCCCGCATTCTAGGGATACAGATCTATAGAGATAGATCTAAGAGATTGCTTGGCCTAAGTCAGAGTACATACATTGACAAGGTACTCCTTCGGTTTGCCATACAGAACTCCAAGAAGGGATTTCTGCCGATGTCATATGGCATGAGTCTTTCGAAGACTCAAGGTCCCTCTTCTAGAGAGGAGAGAGACCGCATGGATCAGATCCCTTATGCCTCAGCCATAGGATCGATCATGTACGCCATGCTATGTACTCGACCTGATGTCTCGTATGCTTTGAGCATGACGAGCAGATACCAGTCAGATCCAGGTGAAAGTCACTGGATAGCGGTCAAGAATATTCTTAAGTACTTAAGAAGGACTAAAGAATAATTCTTGATATATGGAGGTGATGACGAGCTAGCTGTAAAGGGTTACAGTGATGCCAGCTTCCAGACCGACCAGGATGATTATCGATCGCAGTCAAGGTTCGTGTTATGAATAAATGGAGGTGTTGTGAGCTGGAAGAGTTCGGAGCAGGACACAATAGCTGATTCTACAACAGAGGCCGAGTATATTGCTGCCTCAGAAGCAGCAAAGGAGGCAGTTCATCACGAACTTGGGGTGGTTCCTAGCATCGCTGATCCAGTTGAGCTCTATTGTGACAACAATGGAGCTATAGCACAGGCAAAGGAACCTCGCTCACACCAGCGGACCAAGCACATACTACGGCGCTTCCATCTCATTCGAGAGATTATCGATAGAGGAGATGTGAAGATTTGCAGAGTACCTACAGAGGCTAACATCGCAGATCCCTTGACCAAGGCTTTGGCACAGAGGAAGCATGATGGTCACACTAGGTCATTAGGCCTTAGAGCCTATACTGATTGGCACTAGTGCTAGTGGGAGATTGTTAGTTAGAGCCCTAGAGCCAATCATTTGATGATTGTATGGACTCATGTATATCATATTCTTGTATATGAATAAAGGCATTTGTTTGGTTATTATACTTATTTGTATTAGTGTCAAATAGACTAAGTATAATAGCGTCCTTGAGTAGAAGGTTCATACCTATATCAATCGATTAGTTGAATCGATAGTGAGATAATATAGGGAACACTACTCTAAATCATTCCTAGTCGAGTATTAACATTCAGGGACAATGTTAATACAATAAGACTAGCATGTAGGTCAGCTCGATGACTTGATCTCACAAGTCATGGATATAGAGATATCAAGCTGACACATGGGTATGCATTAGAGAATGCATACTGAATGACCCGCCATGAGAAAGTATCATGGATCGTTATATGAGTGTCATATACTTTCTCATGTGGCTATTAGTATGACTATTAGTCCTTAGACCTGAAGTCACCATGGATCCCTATATAAGGAGTTATGTACTTTGGTTTCGTCAAACGTCATCCGTAACTGGGTGGACTATAAAGGCGATTACTGGGTATATAACGAATTATGTAGAGGGATGTGAGTGATGTAGATGGGATCTATCCCTCCCATATGACGGGAGCGACATCGGTATTCTTGATAGAGTGAGACCACTAAGTGCATGGCCATGCCCAAATGAGTCAACATTAGATGTTGAGCTCATTTGATCGAGTGAGTCTACTTGGAGTTCAAGATTTAGATTGATTAGAGGATGACACGGTCTATGCCTCATATTGATCAATCTAGATGTCTAGGATAGAAGGACAATGTCACATATTGTGAGGAGTCACAATTAGTAGTCACAAGGTGATGTCGGATCTCGACATTCTTGTAACTTGGGTAGTAATGATGTGTTGCTAGATACCACTCATTACTTATGCTCCTAAATAGGTTTAGGGCATTGCCAACGTTACAAGAACCTATAGGGTCACACACTAAGGACAATTAGATGGAGATTTGGTTCATATGATGAACCAAGAGGATTAGATTCATTTGATGAATCATATTGGATTAAGAGTAATCCAAATTGGGCTAATTGAGTTGGACTCAAGTTGATTCATGTATTCAATGAGTCTAATTTAGATTATGACTCATTAAATCAACTTAATTTAATGAATTAGATTCATTATATTAAGTTGACTTGAATCATATGGTTGGATTAGATCAACCATGAGAGAGATTTGATCAAGTTTGACTTGATTTGAGAGGAAGAGAAAAAGCCATGTTTGACTTGACTTTTTGCCACATCACTAGTGAGTTGGCAAGATGTGGACCAATAGGATTGCTCCACATCATCAATGTGTGTCACCTCATGGAGGTTACAAGCCTCCATAGCATTTAATGTGGCCGGCCCACATTAAATGGGGAGGTTACACTTGTTTCCATGTCATTTAGTGAGGTGGCAAGATGTGGACCAATAGTGTTGATCCACATCATCCTAGAGTGCCACCTCATGGGGGTTACAACTCTTTAATGGCTCCACATTAATTGCACTTAATGTGGAAATGGGAGTTACACATGAGAAGGTGGCCGGCCACTTGAATGAGGAGAATAATTTTCATTTTGAAAATTATTCCATCATTCATTCCTTCTTCTTCCTCCTAGAGTTCTTCTTGCTCTCTCCCTCTCCTCCTTCCTTGGCCAAAACCACATAGGTGCTAGCACACCTTGGTTTTTGGTCACCTCCATCTAGTGTGTCCGTGTGGATACTTCTAGAGGACCGTACGCTTGACGGTCTTGAGATCCGGCACCATTTGGACGAGCGGGATTCGCGTGGGGCGCGCATCAAGGGTAATGATCTTAACTTTAGTGTAGATCTAAAGTTTTTACAAACTCGTACAAGAAAAAGGTTTTTCAAAAAATTTTGTTTACGAATCTTTGCACGAGATCCATGGCTTTGGGTGACTCGGGGTTTCCGCGACGCGAAAAAGCGGTTTTCGCGGCCCGAAGAACCCAACAAGGGACTCCTCCGGGGCGTGACACTAAGAATCTGTATTTTGTTCAAATAAGTCATCATCTTGAGGATATGATCCCTTACGGGTGCCCCCTCTGAGATGACGGTTGTCATTAATTTTCTCATTACCTCTTGCCTAGTAGCCCGATTCTGGTGTCCGAAGAGTTCTTTGAGATTGTTCATCATATCATAAGCAGTTGGTAAGTCCTGATACTGATGTTGCAGCACATTTATCATTGAAGTCAAAATATAATACCGCGCCATCTCATCTGCTTTTACCCATTTCTTATGATACTCAATCTCCTCTTCACTAGAATCATTATTAGGTGCATCAGGGCAGGTATCTAACAATACAAATTTATAGCGTTCAGCAGTTAGGACAATGTCCAGGTTCCTTTTCCAATCTATATAGTTTGGACCAGTAAGTTTGTTCTCTTTCAGTATAATGACCAATTGGTTGAAAGTCATCCTTAGAATCACAAAATAAACTTTGATCAAGACTCTAAATTTAGAATAATATTGATTCCTCAAAAAATATTATTTAAATTTACCAACACCTCAAACACTGTGTATTTTGCATACCACGATAGTGTGGACGTATACAAAATCAAACATTTGTAAGAGGAGGTTTTACCCATTAATTTTATTCTTGTCAACCTAATTTTATGACAAATAAAATTAATGGTTGGTTTTTCCTTCGGTCGCACAAATAATAGCAGTAACTCCGATCGGGAGGGTACTATTAAATGTGTCTAAGTGTATACCATTATTTGATAATTAGTCCATTAAATAGGATTGTGCCCCTTCAGATGGAGAAGATCATACGCTCCTAAATAATTTCCTATAACCATCCATAAAGGAAGTTTGATCTAGTGATCTACAAACAAACTCATCCGATGGGGAGGGAGGCACTCAGAGCGAACACGCAAGTTTGTCGCATCACTTACAAACCAGTAATGGAGACCGTGGAATTTATTTACTAATCCCTCTCCCACTTAGTTATTTAAGGTGAAGAATTTTAACTATGCAAGCACATATCACAGCAAATAAAGCAACAAATATGGAAAAAATAGTTTTCCAACTATTATGGCATTTTCCATTACTGTCCTCCATGTGCTGTCAACCCTAGCTGCTGTCATCTTTAGCCACTACAATCGGGTCTAGTCGCCACATCTATCTTGCTTCTTTTTCCGCTGCGCCTCTAGTCCACAAATAGTATCATGCCTCGTAAGGATATGATCCGTGATAAAAATAGAATTTTACATATTTCAATCCTATATTCCACAAAGGAATGTACATGTAATCTAAATCTAAACAAAAATGTAAAATCCTTAAAACTAATACAGCTCCTGCTGTATTTAATACATACAATCATGCACACACAAAAATGTCCTTGACATGTCCAAGGGTCTAATCACACACAATATCTATAAGCCATAATAGTTGGAGCCTGCAACCATAGAGTTAGCACATTCTACTATTATCCTGTCTAAATTATGTATGGCATGTGCATAATTAAACTGAAAACCAAACACATAGAGGCAAACCCTAGCTCTGATACCAATTGTTTGTTGATACTCGGAATATCATACCGGTTCCCCTGTATAAAAATTTTATACAAGTCCTGAACTATTTCTAATAACCTATTGTGTTCTTTAGAAATTAAATTAGGAATCGCAAGCGGAACTTAACATTATTGATTCTAAATTTAACTTATTTATTCTTAGAGGTTTAGACTTGGATCGCAAATGATACTTAACATTATTGATCCAAATCCACCCATGTTACAAATTCAATTAAATATTAATTTCAGACATCGGCTTCCAGGTTAAACATGGTGAGGCACTAGGCCTTCTTGGGTATAGGAGCATCCACCACTTCCTAGATAAAGTCTTTCAACGAAATTTAATATTTAATTTCCTTATAGTAATCCTAGGTTTAACCAAAGGAACAATCGAATCACAAGATCAAAAAAAACAAAAGAACACAAACTCGAATCACAAATTCGAAACCTAGAATCATATGCCTCTTATGTTTGGTATTTCAAAATCTATACAAAGAAAACTCGTATGATGCGGAATAGAATTGCTAGTTATACCTTTCTTTGTAAGCAACAACCTCTTGATCTTCTATCTATTCCTCTTCTTATCTTGGATGTCATGTGGGTGATGATCTACCGAGACGAGAACCACCCAAGCTTCCTTCTTCTCCAAGCAAGTTTCGGCCACCACAAGAACTCCAAGAGAAGATGAGGTTTAGCCACCACCAAGCTCCAAGGGATGCTAAGAAACAAGACCTCCTATCTCTTCTTCTTCCTTTAGCAAGATCCGGCCACCAACCAAGCTCCTTGAGATGAAGATGCCGCTGACCAAGGAAGAAGAATAGGAGAGGGAGAGGGAGAGGAAGAGAGGGGGTCGACCACCAACCAAGGAAGAGAGGAAATAATAGAAGAGATATTATTATGAGATGAGGCACCTCTACCCTCTCTTTTATATTCCTTGGTCTTGGCAAATAAGGAAAGTTTTATTAAAACTTTCTTATTCTCTTTGCCAATGAAAGGAAAGTTTAATAAAATCTCCCTTTCAAACTATATATGGCCGACCACCTTAATCTCTCCAAACAAGGAAAGTTTTAAACATAAAATTAAAACTTCCTAATTTGTTTCCAGAAATTTTTAAATAAAAAATTTCTCTTTTGAAAATTCCCTTCATGGTTGGTCATAAAAGAAAACTTTTATAAATTAAAATCTCTCTATTAAAACATGTGGGTGATTTACAAAAAGAAAAGTTTTCTCTAAAATTAAAATCTTCCTTTCAATCTACAAATAAGGAAAGATATTAAATCTTTTCTTAATCTTTTGTAGAAACTATAAAAGAAAAGATTTAATTTTAAAACTCTCTTTTAAAATCATGAGGATGGTTACAAAAAAGGAAAGTTTTATCAAAAATTAAAATCTTCCTTTTAACTACAAATAAGGAAAGATATCAAACCTTTCACTTAATCTTTTGTAGAAAACTATAAAAGGAAATATTTAAATTTTAAACTCTCTTTTAAAACCATGGCTTCCACATAAGAATGATTTTAAAAAATAAAAACCTTTTAATTTATTGTGGTCGGCTACACCAAGCTTGGGTTCAAGCTAGGGTCGGCCACCTAATGAAACCAACTCACCTTGGTTTGGCTGGCCCTAGCTTGGGCCCTAGCTTGGGCTCCAAGTTAGGCTTGGCTGGCCACCTTAAGATGGGTAAGAATGTGGGTATAATACTTTATAAATAAGAGACTATGATAGGGACCGAGAGGATGAATTGGTTTTGGTCTCCCGATGAAATTAAGCTTCCCGTGTTCGCCCCAAACACCCAACTTAATTTCATCAATAATAATTCATACCACTAAAGAATTATTATTAAACTATCGCACCAATCCCAAATTATAATTTGGGCTCCTTCTTATCATGAGTGTGTTAGTCTCCCTGTGTTTAAGATATAGAATGTCCACTAATTAAATGAGTTACTGACAACTCACTTAATTAATATCTAGCTCCAAGAGTAGTACCACTTAACCTTATCGTCATGTCGGACTAAGTCCACCTGCAGGGTTTACATGACAATCCTTATGAGCTCCTCTTGGGGACATCATCAACTTAGATTCTTAGGACACAATTTCCTTCTATAATCAACAACACACACGATAAATAATATCATTTCCCAACTTATCGGCCCTATTGATTTATCGAACTAAATCACACCCTTTGATAAGTCAAAGAAATAAATATTAGATATATGTGCTTGTTATTATATCAGGATTAAGTGCACACTTCCATAATAACAAAGGTCTTATTTTTTTATGCAGTTAGTATAAAAAGAACTTAACTTAAATGGTCCAACTTAATACACTCTGAGTGTACTAGTGTAATTTTATAGTTAAGATAAACTAATATCAAATTACACTACGACTATTCCAATGGTTTATTCCTTTCAATCTTAGTCATGAGCTACTGTTTATAATTTATAAGGAATTGATAACATGATCTTCTATGTGTGACACCACACACCATGTTATCTACAATATAAATTAATTGAACAACTACACTTAGCATATAAATGTAGACATTTGACCAATGTGAATCTTTATTTCAAAAATAAATATTTACAAAAAGCTAGGTTTTTAGTATACACTCTAACAAATACATGAGCAATGAAATAATGTAAGAAAAAAAGATAATAACACATGCTATAATATCCAAGTCATCTAAAAACGCACCTATTATTACCACCAAAATCACAAGTAAAACATCCAATGCTGGTGAGAGCAAAAAGGAGTCTGTTAAAGTTGTCATGAAAAAGACTAAACAAGCAAACACCAAAACTTGTGGTGACCATATATTATATGTTTTCTTAAAAGTTACACTATTATTTTCTTTAAAACCATCAAAAACAAATTATCAATACTAATATATAATGATTTGGTTTTCAATAATTGATGCACATTCATTAATTTCTTCACTGAACTTATTATTAAACATCTTTTGTATACTCTAAGTGTCCTCTGATGGATGAATCATATGAACAATCATATAACATCACACAACAACTATGATTATCCCTTTGGATTACAAATGTCTAATATATTCACAAAGTAAGCATATTTGTCCAGTTTGTCAACTCTGAAAATTTACAATTATACAGTAATGGAAAGTGATTCAGAAATTAAAGTTAAACTATTATAATATAAAAGAATTAGAAATATAGGTCGCAGCATAATCAATGTTTAATAATAGATTTCTAAGCTATTCACTATGTTTATCTGGCCCCAGCTAGCACTAAAAAGTTATGTTTGTTGTACCATATATATTGCAAGCTTGCTTCTCAAAACCTTAGATACTTAAGAGAGCTCCGGAAAGAAAATTGATGTATCAAAATAGAGGTGTGCGCATTACAAGCATTTTTTATAGAAATTAGGACAAGTTGCCAAGTCAGACTATCCTACATCAGGATATTGTATCCTTTGGTGGAAAGTTGCCAATTGTACTCTGAAAATAAGCAACTATCCATACTGTTTCAAAATGACTAGTGATCCAGGTGCCCATAAACACATTGAGCAAGCATAATACTTTGTAATAGAAAAGTTATGGTTGCAATTATGTTCTTAAATAACATGTATTGACAAGATGATATACATCCTCCATCTTGAGGGAAAGTGTTGCGTATATATAAAATTGAATTATTTTGATTCAGGTGCCCATAAACACCAAAACTTGTGGTTTGTTTAGTTTCTGTCTCCCTATTTATGTTACTTCTTGATGCTATCATATCCATTTGTTGATGTAATATAACATGTATTGATAAGAAGGGGTCGGAGAGGGAACAAACCTAGAGCTGTCACTACAACAAAATCGCTCATAGACATCGGTTTTCCACCGGTGTCTATTTGATTTTCGACCGATGTCTATGAAGCCGATGTTAAAAGTCTGTCATTTTAGACATCGGGTTAAAACCGGTGTAGTATCACTTAACGACACCGGTTTTCGAATCGGTTATTAACCGGTGTAGTATCACTTAACGACACCGTTTCATACACGGTGTAAAACCGATGTAATATTGTATGTTAATAACACCAGTTTTGGCAGCGGTAAATAACCGATGTAATATTACTTTATAACACCGATTTTACATCGGTGGAAAACCGATGTAATATGTATTTTTTTTAACAGCACAGATTTGATTTTAAAACTGACAATAACAAAAAAAAATACACAAATATTCACAAATTGTACAAATATTCTTCATTCAATAATATCCATAAAATATACAAATATTCACAAATTATATAAATAATCTTCTTACAACAATATCCATAAAATACCCAAACATTCTTTTTACATCAAAAGCTAGCTAATAGATATCAAAATCGAGGTAGAACATTTTTTAACACATCAAGGTAGAACCGCACTTCAAATGTAATCTAGCATGCATTCAGCCCACTCGAACTGCATTTCATCAATTTCAACTCTGGAGTACTTGAGATTTGTAAACTGTAAAAACACAAAAATCCACCCTATGTCAAATAACTAAAACAAATGTGTACATGTATCAAATAAAAAATATAAGATCACAAGTGCTTGTCATAAACATGCTTACCAGCGTGTTGAAACCTATTCTGTGAATGGTGGCTTCGAATGAACTTCACGAGCAAGGCCAAAATTTGCTATCTTCACAAAGTCCTTGGTTACCAATAAGTTCTCTGCAAAGGTCATAATCTAGTTTAATAGAATGCTAACTTCACCAGAATAATTATAGGTGCATAAATCACATTTAACAAAATAAATGCTAATCCTAGATAACAACGTTGTAGGAATAGATCTGTTAAGAGCACACAAATGAATCTTTATAGGGATATTTGGTTAAAAGCGGAACTAAAGAGGTACACCTACCTCCCATGTCAATAAGTCACTTCCTCGAGTTGGATATGGCTTTTGCAAATCTAGCTCCATATAGAAGGTGTAGAGTTTGATATCTTGAAGCTGCAAATCCAATCAGAAGTAGGATTAACGTGGTAAGCAAGACATTGAAAATCCCATTAATAGACACATATTGGCCATGAGAACCCTTGTTCTTGTCATTGAAATAAGGTGGGGTAGTTTTCATGCCTCCCAAACTTGAATTAAAAGGATATGGGAGAAGGCCCCTAAATCCTTCATTTATCCAATGAGCTTCCTTAATGTACGAAGGCATAAAAAATGAAGAAGGATAACGATGCCATTCACTTCCGATGCAAAGCATAGTCTCTGTGCATAAAGGCAAGCATTCTATCAAATTTAAAACTATAATCCAATCAATATAAAACTATAATCCAATCAAATTTACAGGCTATCGCTTCTGCATAATTTCCCTATTGTAATACAAGAGAACTATCAATTTCCAACTAGGGGCAAAGACAACAAAGAAGATGATAGACAAATTATATGACTTTCTTCTATTAAATGAGGCAATATGCAGTAACTCTCAAACTAGCAATGAAAAAGGCAGATATAGTACTCTACCTGTTGCCTGTATATAATAGCCAAGTTGTTGAAGGGCACAGATATCCCTGTTGTAACTGCTAAAATTGCCTTATAGAATGATGCAGCAACACTCATCATATTACTGCATGAAGAGAAGTTTCATTAAGGAACAAAAATAAACTATCCGCACAGTTGTCATCAAACATTTCTAAAGCTTACCAATCCATGTATATATATGTTGCCAAGGCTTGACAATGCTTGTGGATGGTTAGGTTGTAAAGCAAAGCATGACTTGGGAAAAATTATTAAAATGAAGTTATTAACAAGGAAAAAAACAACTTGTTATTATCTCCCTGATTTCAAGATCATATGATTCCAGTTTCAAAACTAAAATTCTTTCAAATGCGTAACATTCTGAACGGTTGGGTTTTTTCTGCAGTTGGGCCCTGTACTTCAAAAAACTATAGAATCTTTTCGTCTCCTCCCTCCTACGGAAAATTATGTTCCCCCATTTAAGGACCCTTGGAGGTTTTGGTGACGACTACAATGTTTTGGTATGAAACCTTCCAACGTGTCTACAGATGACCTTCATTGTATTTTTTGTATATACCTTGCTTGGTGTTTGGATTTGTTTATGCAAGGAATGAGCACTGCATCATCTACTAGGGATCTTTAACCATGCTTTATTTCTGAAGCAACTACATCAGCACACTGGGTTACATTAGTTTGCTTTTTGTTCTAGCATCTAAAGCAAAAGAAAGTACATAAAGGATAGAGGATAAGGAATAACCATGAAAAGAAACCAGGAAAATATATAATAACAGTAGTCCTTCAAAGACAATGAAAATAAAGTAACTAACTTAAATATGAAGGTGATGCGTAAGTTCAAAAATCTTAATAAAATAAATTATAAGTCGACATAAAAGGATATAGCTTTATAAGTAATTTAGAAATTATAGACAGTTTTAATTTAGAAACCTACTACAACACTATGTTAAAGGTTTATGCAGAAAATAAGCTGTTAAAGATTTTTCGAAGGCTGAAGGAGATGGGCTATGTCGGTAGAATGAAGCAATACGAAGCTTTGCTCCAGGCCTATGTGACTGCCAAGACTCCAGTTTATGGCTTCAGGGATAGGATGAAAGCTGACAACATGTGCCCTAACAGGACTATGGCACTTTTATAAGATTGAAAAAGATAAACTAATGTATAAAAGTTTAGTAGTGGTTTGCTTAAGGGTTCAAATGACCTCAATAGCACTGATCCAACTGCTAAGTGCTCATATCAAACTGCTTCTCCACTCATTAGCCTTGAGTACTCCAACCGCTGGGATCCAATGACCGATGAGAGGAGCAGTATCGGGTCATCTCAAGAGGCTCCTCAGATCTATAGGTTTAACTTGGAGGAGATAGAATGTGCTACTCATTACTTTTCAGAGGTGAATTTACTTAGCAAGAAAAGCAGCTTTGCGGCAACATACAAGGGGATACTACGCGATGGAACGGAGGTTGCAGTGAAGAGGATCAACAAGACTAGTTGCAAGTCAGAGGAAGCTGAGTTTCTCATGGGTTTGAAGGCATTGACATTGCTAAGGCATGAGAACCTAGTTGGATTAAGGGGCTTCTGTTATTCAAGAGCAAGAGGAGAGTGTTTCCTCATTCATGATTTTGTTGCAAATGGGAGTTTGTCGGAATATCTAGATGTCAAATGCGATGAGATTCACAAGGTCCTTGATTGGTCTGTAAGAGTTTGTATCATCAAAGGCATTGCTAAAGGTATTCTACTTGACCTATATGACTATTTATTTTCCTTCTCAGATAGCTATCATAATGAATATACTACTGTAACAACAACAGCAACAAACATTGATCATTTAAGATGGAATTTCATCTTGTCATTTAACTACATTTGCACTTTGCCTTGAGGAATCCTAATTTGTTTGATTCTTACATAGGTATGGAATATCTCCACAGCGACAAACCTAGCAAGCCCTCCTTGCTCCATCAAAACATGTCATCGACAAAAGTCCTCATTGACCGCCATTTCAACCCCCTACTCTCCAGTTCTGCCCTGCACAAACTATTAGCAGACGATGCCATTTTCTCCTCTCTCAAAACAAGTGCTGCCATGGGCTACTTAGCCCCCGAGTACTCTACCAATTAAAATAAATTATAGTGGCAAATACTCTACCTGAGCAGGCTATCCAAAGCAAACCTTGTGGATGCAATAAATTATAGTGGCAAATACTCTACCAATTAAAATAAAGTAATCCAAAGGATTAAGTCTATGTCCAGAAACAATTAAGGTAATTTGATGTGCCTATATTGAAATTAATTACTATACAGATACATATGTACTCTGAAGGGGGGATACACAGTGAATATAGCTCACCTTGCAATGCTTTAATCGGATGCAATCATATTTATCATCTCGAACCCATCTCACTACTGGAGTGGTATTTCCTAAAGCACAGAATTGAGTGCCAACTGATTTGAACAGAAACTAAAATAATATTATGAGTAAAAACACTTACCCTCATCCTCCTCTAGTTTTGATTCCTCCACATGAAGCAACTCCTTGACCCTTGCTTGATTCTCTACACTTCCCAATCCAGTATCTAAAATAAGCACATCGCATCCTTTGAAACAATGTGTAAATGTATGTCAGAAAGAAGCAGGGTGGAATTAGGCATCGAAAACTGAATTAAAAAAAATCCCCTAGAGGGTGGAAATTAAATTACAAAAACCTGGAGGAAATGAACATACAAAAGAAACGCTAACCATAGGTACGGCTCCCTTCTTTTAACATAACCATATTAAATTTATATTCTAACCTAAACCATCCAATATCTAAATTCCCATTAGATCTTCAAGGTTACAATCTTCCATAATCACCTAACATGAAACCTAAATGTCACTGAAACCATTTCAGATTCAGGTAAATCTTTATTTACAACATTCAATTACCCAATATAACAACTTTTATCCTTGTTAACTAGTAACACATCATACCCTTAACCTCCAACACCAAAACAAACAAATTCTTATTGACTCTGCCGTGGATCCAGCTCAAAACACACAGGATTCATTAGGTAACATCTACTGCAACTAATGATCGCACAAGGGTAAGGAACAAGAACTAAACCGTACCTCAATCCCCTACAAACAGAACATTACATAGTGCATCTTCACTAGCCGGATCAAGAAGAAAGAATAACAAGAAGTCATCAAAACAACCTGTTAACAACAACAACAGATCGACCTCATTACCTCTGCACCCTTCAATCACCGGAGACGATCACTGATACGAAGAAGAGATCGATTCAACAGAGCTGTGGTGGCCGGGACCAAAATACCAGTCTCTGCTTCCCAGAAAGAACCAGCTGAAACAACACTAGAAAGGATCAAGGTTCGAATTCACAACCAAAACCAAACCCTTACCTCCAAGATCGAAGTTAGGGCAACGACTTGTTCTTGCCGACGAACAGGGATAGAGATCGGGAAGGAACAATGGTTGTTACCTCCTCCAAACAATCGATGCTGGCCTGATCCAACGCCGATGCCCTTGGTTCCCTCCCGACAGCCGGCGAAATCCACCGATCGAGATCCGTCGCCGTTGTTCACCGAGATCAAAGAAGGGAGGAAGGGATCGGGGAGAAAGAAGGTTCGGCTGTAACTAACCTCTCTTCCTCTCAACGCTCCAAGGTCCGCTCTTCGTCGGCGCCACCGAGAGAAGAAGAAATCGCAGGTCTCGGTCGCGTGAAGTTCGAAGTCGCGAGAAGCAGAGGAAGAACAGAGGAGAAAGTCGGGGGAAAAGAAAAGGCTTCGACGCTTTATAGAGAGGTTAACCCCAAACCCCATCCTCAACCTTTAGCAATCAGACGATTAAGAAGAATGAAAAGAGGAAACGAGAGGTTTTGAAGATGACCGTGTACCCGGCGAGCGAAGAGGCCGAGAAGGAGAAAATGAAGCACGGAGAGCCTTTATGCCTGCAATTTTAGGGTTTTAACAGGCAGACATACTTCGTTATTCTTGTACTGCACTCGATCTCTTTGCTTCAGAAGAAGGAGACCCCTTTACACAAGATCAGAGATCTCGGTGTTGTTCTCTCTTCCTTTGGATTCCCTCATGTTGCCGACCAACCGTGCCATGGTGGTCGTGGGCGTCCTCTAGCTGTTCGGATCTTGTCGGCCCCTATCTTAACCGGGAAGAGCGAAGAGAGGAAGGAGGAGGAGGAAGAGAGGATCGAACGAGGAGGCAGAATGGAACTACGATTTTGCTTAGGATCGAAGCAGGTGGTTTTGATCCTAATCGGGAGAGGAAGGGCGTCGATCCAAGAAGGGGAAGAGATTCAAGAAGGGGAAGAGGGAGATGAGGCTGAGAGAGATGGTCGGAGGTTTAGGTTTAGGCTGAGAGAGATGGTCGGATGGTCAGATGGTCGGAGGTTTAGGTTTCGGTTTAGGTTATCGCGAGAGAGATGGTCGCGCGGAGGAAGGGGCGGGATAAAGATTTAGGTTTGGAGGGAAAACACTTAGGCAGATTTTGGCTTGTGGGGAAAATTAAAATATTTTATTTGGGTTCATTAACATCGGATTTTAAAAACCGATATTAAAATCGATGTCTATTAACGAAAAAAGGGGCGCTCATAGACATCGCCTAAAAAACTGATGTCTATGAGCTAAAATCTGCGCTCATAGACACCGGTTTTTAGAAAAATTGATGTAAAATACTCAAAGACATCGGTTTTAGCCTAAAACCGTTGTTGTTCCACTGATGTCTATGAGCGATTTTGTTGTAGTGTGTAGAAAACATGAAGGACAGTCGCCAGGTAAAGTAGATTTGTCTCTAGTGGAGTCAAAGCACACCGAGTGAAGTCGATTGTTTGCGTCGGGTGAAAAAACAAGCAGAGGGCGCAAGGTTAAAAAACACAGAGAAGACCTAAATGGCACACGACAAAAAAAATAATAGTTAAGATCGGTTAGAGACAAAGCAACAGAGAGGAAAGGAAAAGAAACCTAACGGCGAGGCAGAGAGGAAAGGAAAGAAGAGATCGAAGAGAGAACAAACCTAGCTCTGTAGAGAGGAAAGGATCTTTGTGCGTTCGGGGGAACAACTCGAAGACCGCCGGCTTGGTGAAGTAGATTTGCTGTCGGGGGAGTCGAGGGTCGCCGGCGGTGAGTGGAAGGCCACTGGGGGAGTTGGAGGTTGTCGAGTGAAGTTGAATCTGTGCGTCAAGCAAAAAAACATGAAGAGGGCATAAGGAGAAAAAACGTGAAGAAAATAGAAGAAGATAGAGGGCGCATGACAGGAGAAAAGTAAAGTAATTAGGGTTCCCACGTGGACAAAAAAATAAACCGGTCGGTTCAGCTAGTATTTTTAATCAGTTATAACTTATTATTTCAACATTTAGACATATAGTTTAATTTTGTGACTTATTACTTCATCAAATACATATCATGAAGTAAAATATTAGATAAAATTAGAAGTAAAGCCTGTATTTTTTAATCTATGAAGTCTAAACTAGTATTTACTATATTAAATTTTGTACTGAAGTTAATTGTAATATATTACTTCATAATTATTGATTGTCGAAGTAAACAGTGACGAAGTCTAATACAGATTTTCACATAGTGCTAGTTCCAATAATAAGAAAAGATAAAACAAGAATGACTCTTATTTGAGAGGAAGAAGGACTAAGGTTGCTATTAGTCGGCTAGAAATAATAAAAGAAAGGAAAGAAGGAGAGTTGATGCTCTTGAGAATAGGAAGAAGAAAAGAGAACTATTGTTGTAGAAAGAGAAGAGAAAAACAATTAAGCAATGGTTTGGAAGAAAAATACAAGAAAAAGGAAGATCAAAAAGAAGAAAGAAGTCAATGCATGGAGGTTTGCACGTGAGGCGGTGGGAGTGAGACAATGTGTGCCCGGAAGAGAATAAAAAGAAAAGAGAGAAAAAAAATATTTTCTCAAAAAAATTTTAACTAATTTTAAATTGATTGAACCAATTTAATCTAATTAAACTTGGTTGAATCGTAACTTGGCCAAATTCATATCCAAATCAATTCCAGTTTAGACTAATATATTTTTTGTTTTTGCACTTACCCAATGAATTGTGTTTGATATGTTAAGACACTTTAGGAGCTAGAGAGGGTGATTAGCTTCAATCACTTTGTTGATGATTTATTGCAGTGGAAAACTCGAAGCAATCGGTAATACTAGAATTTGCTTGGTATTCACCTCCTTGAAGTAACTAATCCAAGGATTCACACAGTGCACACTCCACTATGAAAAACACTCTTTCTCCAAAGTCATCCGGAGGTGGAGAAACCTCATACAACAACAAGAATACAATAAAAGCAAGAAGTAAATACACAATACAAATCAAAACCTTTATTGTTTGATCTCTTATTGCTTGTAGATGCCTCTTGAATCTCGGAAAGTGCAACAACACTTTGTTAGGATCTTAGATGGAGGCTAGAGAGGGGGGTGTGAATAGTCGACCCCAAATCGTCGCGTTTCTACAAAACGTGTTAGCGCAGCGGAAAATAAACACAGAAACGAAAGGGAAAGAAGACAAACCTCAAACAAACCGATGTAACGAGGTTCGGAGATAAACTCCTACTCCTCGGCGTGTCCGTAAGGTGGACGAAGCCTATCAATCCGTCGGTGGATGAGTCCCCGGAGAACCGGCTAATAAATGCTCCTTGTGGGTGGAGAAACCTCGCCACAATACTTGTAACAACAAGAAAGGAGTACAAGGAAAGCAAGAAGCAAATACAAACAACAATATGAATGCAACACTCGCTTGCCTCCTCTGTCGACCGGAGGCGATGAAGCAGCAACTTCACATCCCAACTGCAGCAGCTGATCGACGACTGGAAGCTCACGCGAAGCTTCGGAAGCGAGCTCAACAAAGCTCAGAACCTCAGAGCACAGAAGCAGAAGCTTCAATCCAAGGAAGAAGAAGAAGAACTAGAAGAAGGGAGGCTCGCAGCAGCAGCCCTCCTTTTATACCTGCGGAGAAAGAAGCACAGAAGAAATCTAGCCGTTGCGTCGCAACGGCTAGTGCCCTGATCGGTCTGTGGACCGATCAGGGAACCTACTGATCGGTCCACAGACCGATCAGGGTACTTCCTGATCGGTCTGGGGACCGATCAGGCTTTGTGCTGATCGGTCCCCAGACCGATCAGCCCCTCTTGCGCCTCGCTCCTGTTCGGCTTCTGATCGACTCCTGATCGGTCACCAGACCGATCAGTTATCACACAGTATGCTACTGATGTGTTACTGATCGGTCACCAGACCGATCAGAATATTCGCGGTATCACTGGATCGATCACCAGATCGATCCAGCTCATGGTTTTCGCCCAAACCAAGTCCAAACCAACATCCGGTCAACCTTGACATGTTGATTCATCATTCCTAGCATCTGGTCACTCCCTTGACCTGCTAGAATTCTCCACCAAGTATTCGGTCAATCCCTTTGACCCACTTGGGCTTTCCTCTTCGTGCCAAGTATCCGATCACTCCCTTGATCTACTTGGACTTCCCAACACCAGATGTCCGATCACCTTTGATCCATCTGGATTTTCCCTTGCCCGGCTTCACTCACCAGGACTTTCACCTAGCTTCACTTACTATGGTTTTTACCTGGCTTCACTCACCAGGATTTCCACAATGCCTGGCTTCACTCACCAGGACTTCCACTTTCACCTAGCTTCACTCACTAGGATTTTCACCTGGCTTCACTCACCAGGATTTTCCGACTGCCTGACTTCACTCACCAGGACTTTTCCCCGTGCCAAACTCCTTGTTTGGACTTTCCCCGTGCCAAGTCTCCATACTTGGACTTTCCGCGTGCCAAGCTACCTGCTTGGACTTTTCCCGTGCCAAGTCTCCATACTTGGACTTTTCGCGTGCCAAACTACCTGCTTGGACTTTTCCCCGTGCCAAGTCTCCGTACTTGGACTTTTCCAGTGCCAAGTCTCCATACTTGGACTTTTCACCGAATCAGGTCAACCTTGACCTACGGTTGCACCAATAATCTCCCAAACATCTATTCTTGTCAAACATCAAGAATAGAACTTCTCTTCTCGTCAAAACATCGTCAAACATCAAAATACAACTCGAGTCAGGTCAACTCGAGTCGGGTCAACCAGGTCAACCTTGACCTAAGGTTGCACCAACACACTTCTCTTCCACAACCCAAGCACCAACGATGAAGAGAGGAGAAGAAGAGATGCATTTAAATCTTCACGAAAGCCTTTATATCACACGGATTAGAGCTCCAAATCGATTGGTCTTACCCCCTCCCCCCCAAATCGTCGATTATCATGTCAGATACGAGCAAATCATGCCATCCAAACCTCACAGTGGCTCTTTTCTTCTTCTCCCAATCGATTAAGATGACCTCAATTGATCACCTGATCGATTTAGAAGCCAATTATTTGCTCGTGAATTCCTCTCAATTGATTACCTAATTGATTAAACTCCTTGTGATAAAACAATTCCCCAATCGATCAACACAATTGATTGGAGAGGATTGAATCGATTGGCCAATTGATTCAGCACCTCTCTGTACTCGCGATTTAGGCTCCTAATTGATTGACCAATCGATTGGTGAATGATTAATCAATTGCCTCCAATCGATTCAGGTCTTCTCCTCTCTCGCGACAAACAGCTCCCAATCGATCATCTGATCGATTAGGAAGAGATTAATCGATTGCTCTAATCGATTATCTTAAGGTCAATTGATTGTCCAACCCTAACTTGCATGATCAAGTCTAGAGTTTCCTTGCCCAACATTCAGTCAACTGTCAGATGTTGGAACTTTTTTACCAAGTATCCGGTCAAACTCTGACTCACTTGGACTTTACATCTCATGCCAACTTTCTTTTAGACTTCCAATCACCAAGTACGGTCCTTCTTGGCCCATTTAGATTTTTCTCTTGCCTAATCGCAGTTAGGCCTTTTCTTTACCAATGTGTGGTCCTGCTTAACCGACTTAGACTTTCCTTTGTCTGATCGCGGTTATAACTCACTTAGACTTTTATCTTAACTAACCCTCGAGTTAGGACTTTGTCTTGTCTGACCTCCTGTTAGAACTTATCCCTTGCTTAACCCTTAAGTTAAGAATTCACAGTTAAGTATCTGATCATCCATGATCTACTTGACTTTTTTCTAATATATCGTCAAATATCTAGTTCTTGATCTATTTGACTTTTACTTACATATTATTCGAAAATGTATTGTCTAAATATCAAAACTCAAACTTAAATCTACTCAAATTTAATCAAGTTGATTAACCTTAATCCGAAGATAAGTGTACTAATAATCTCCCATGACGATCCATATCCGATTTAATTCACTACTTTCGCTGAGAGTTTGATTATTCAATTAATTTTTTATTTATTTTGTTAAAAAATGTAATATCTAATATAATTATATAGATAATAATAAGTTGTGTCCTTCTCCCCACTTTATCGCCATCTCATTGGACCGTGAGCTCCTTTTGTCCATCCTTTTCTAAGGTAGGACTTGTTTATTTTGGACCATATGTGAGTGCCTGTCCCACAAGAGGATCGGAGGATAGATTGGGCAATCTTCATGTGGCACGTGGCACGTAGCTCTATTTGAATATATTTTGATGAAAAAATATCAATATATATATTTTTTAAAAAACACCCTTTTAACAAAATATAATAATGAACCCCTTTTAATTTTTATCCAATAAAATAAATAAATTCCTAAATTTTTGTGTCAGAAACATTTTGTTCTCATTCCGAAATTTTCTTTTGTTTCAAACTCTCTTCCAACTTCTTAATATACACTTATTTATTTATTTATTTATTTATTTATTTTTATTTATATAAAAAATTTAAAATAAAATATAATTTTTTTAAAATTCAGAATTATTTAATTAGAATATAATATATTTTCTATCAATTTGATGACTCCAATCGATTAAGAATTGATCGGAAGGAACAAAAGCTCTCCTTAATTATTTTTATAGGTACAACAAGTCCAAAATAAATACAATTCCTCCTAAATTCATCATTATTTAACTAAAATTGAATATATTTTCTATTCAATTGAGCACGACTCTTTTTCACTTGATTAATGGAGTCATATCAATCAATTAAATTAGGTTGAATCAATTAGATCAATCGATTCAGTCTAAGTCAATCGATTGATATTAGCTTTCAATCGGTTGGTTATATGGAAAATAATCATATTCAATTTGATTAAAAATATAATAGATTATAATTTAAATGTAATAAATTTAGAAAGAATTATATCTTATTTTAAATTTTTTCTCTAAAAAAAAAATTAGGTAAATCTATGTATATTAAGGAGTTAAAAGAGATAGGAAGCAAAGAAAAGTTAAAGAAAAATTACGTAGTGAGAATAAATTTTTTATGACACAAGATTAAAAAGGAAGTTAAATTTACAAACAGGGAGTTTAGGGCAATTTGCCTATAAAATAATTAGTATTTTAAACATTAATTAAATTAAATTATCTTAAATAATTAGTATTTTTGACTTATTTAACAATTTAAATTTATTTAATTAACAATTTAAATAAATTCTATTTATTTAACTGATACTTAAATAAATAATTCATCTAATTAACATCAATTAAAATAACTTCAAATTAGTGTTAAATATATCATTGCACTCTCAACGCTTGCTTAAGTTTGCAGATTTTGAGTTCTACGAAGCCGTTAAAATTTCTAATAAATATTGCACTTTCAGTAAAAATTTTCCCCTATTTTTAGGCTTAGAGGGGTTTTTTTTTTTTTTCAGGTTTGGCTAAAGCTGATCCTATACTAAAGAAGCTTCGATTAAATTACTCTCAATAATTTAGTTAACTTTTTTATTAAAATTATTATATATTATAATAGTGACATTGGACTCTACGCGGTTTCCAAATTTACTAGATGGGTTGGATTATCCTTCTTCAAAATTGATTGGACTGAAGAGCCAAATACCAGGATTAACAATTTATTTTTTAAATAGCATACTTTGAATAATATAAATTAAATCTAATATAAAAGTAATCAAAATTGGCTGAATTGAATCCACGGGCTAAAAATCCAAATCCGGCCCGGTCCAATTTCATGTAGCCTCCTTAAAAAAAAATCATAAATTTTGTCGATAGTCCAATGATACTTAACAGCTAAGGCAAAAGTGGTTCCCCTCCTGATAATGACCGTTTGAATGGAAATGATTGATGACGCCCGTTTCTAGAATGTCGTAGCGTGAGGTCCGATTAATATCGTATCGTCCGTTATGTATGTCATCTCATTTCGGATAAAAACTCATTTGAAGGGTAGGATCTCTAGTTCATTCTGATCCAACGGCAAACAAAACATGATGAAGCTGCTTCCTTCATAGCGGAGTGGCGCTCGGATGCCTAACGCTATATAACGTCGATATGACCGTAGAGAAGCCCTCTGTCTAATC
This sequence comes from Zingiber officinale, assembly GCF_018446385.1. NCBI lineage: Eukaryota > Viridiplantae > Streptophyta > Magnoliopsida > Zingiberales > Zingiberaceae > Zingiber > Zingiber officinale. Next base: position 28,514,030 of record NC_056005.1, on the reverse strand, counting down.
CTTATCCAGATATCATGAACCCCTTCGGCCATCTCGGTCACCACCACCATCGGCGAGATGAGGAGGAGGAGGAGGAGCGCCGCTTTCCGCCGCCTGGATACTATCCACCAGCTCCCGATCAGCCCTACTTCGGCGGTCCCCCTTATCCACCGGCCGTGCAGCACGTGTCTCACGAGGGCGGACATGGATACGGTCCGACCCCTCCCATCTACCCTCCTCCTCCTCCTGGATCATACGGCGAGAGGAGTTACAGCGGTGACCCGTCTCACCACGGTCCTCCGCCTCCCATATACCCTCCCGTTCCGGCTCCTGATTACCCAGGAGAAGTGGGGCACCATCACCATCATCACCATGGTTTCCCGCACTTTCCCGGTATTCAACACGTGAGCCACCACAGTTGGGAGGAAGGGGCTGCGCCTCCGCCGTCGTCGCATGGGCAACCGACGGTGAGGATTTACACCAAGGCGGAGCCGAACTTTTCTCTCTCCATCAGAGATGGGAAGGTTATACTCGCCCGCAACAATCCCGCGGACCCTTACCAGGCAAGTTATGGCTCGTCGATATGATCTTAATTTTCTCCCATCCTTTTTTAGTTTTCTTATTTACTTTTGAGTAGAAGAGGAATCATCTCATGTGTACAACTGGATTTTTTTTTCCCTCTAAAAAGTAAATCTTGATCTTACTGTTCGTATCCTTTGTGTTTTTTTTCCTCATTCTTATTTCCCCTCCGATGTTGCCTCTGATTTCAACTAAGAGCTTTATTGGGGGAAAGTTAAAACTTTTGTTGTGGCGGATTTTCGAAATTATCTGGTTATTGTGAAAGCTTTCATCTTTGAATTCATTTATTGTTCTACGTAAAGTATATTAATTTTGGATTTCTTTTGCTCACCTATATATTTTTGGATGTCAGCACTGGATCAGAGATTTAAGGTACAGTACCAAGGTGAAGGATGAAGAAGGCTTCCCAAGCTTTTCTCTGATTAACAAGGTTACTGGCGAAGCTGTCAAACACTCTATTGGAGCAACCCATCCTGTGAGTTATTTATCCACACAACTCTGAATCTTGTTTGTCTTACAAACTTACTCTGTACTATATATCTCATTAACAGTTTATACTTTTTTTTCTTTATTAATCATCTATTCATCTTTGTACATTTTGACCAGTAATAATGGGCATCCTAGACACTGTAATGACCTACATTCGGCTCGCTCAAACATTAATGCTTTAACAGCCACGATCTGTACTGTAACCTCAACTTTTTTTTTTTTTTTTGCATATTTGATATGTTTAAAATGTGTGAAAATTCATGACATGTTGATGTCTCTGATTGCAGTTATAATATGTTTAATCTTAGAACTAGTTAGGAGCTGGTATAGCATGTCACTAATAACATTGCTGATGCTTTTGACCTACGAACAACTTTTTTAGGATCAGGTATATCATATCACGGTGCTGATAATTTTAGGCAAATAATTACTTAGGTTCAGGTGTTATTAAGCTGTGCTAGTCTGACAAAAATTCGAATGGTATTTATAAGTGCTTAAGATTTACATAAGGATCAACTCAAATTCTATTTCTTTTCATCAGTACTTGACTGATAGTATTGTCATAATCAAGATAAACCTTCTTTTTATATATTACTTATATATGATATTCAAAATAAACTCTTCTATAGTACCACACTGTTCCATTATTATTCGATCCTTATTTACTGGTTTGTTCCCAAATGTCTCGTGCAGGTTAGGTTGATTTCATATAATCCCAACTATCTAGATGAGTCAGTTCTGTGGGCCGAGAGCAAGGACTTGGGTGATGGCTTCCGATGCATAAGAATGGTAAACAATATTCGCTTGAATTTTGATGCCTTTCATGGCGACAAAAACCACGGAGGGGTAAAAGATGGAACCATTGTTGTTCTATGGGAGTGGCTGAAGGGAGATAACCAAAGGTGGAAGATTGTTCCTCACTGTAAGCCCCTTGAAAAACTTCTTGCCTTTTCAGTAAATTGCAAATAAGAGGCATTTTAAGAAACAATTATCTTAGTCCTGTGTTCCCATTTAATTATCACTTTCCTACTTTTCACTTTTGAAAGCTCCCTTCCTTCGGCACTGCTTAGAATGTCTTTCTTGTTGAACATCATGAATGAACTTGATGTTAGTGCAAATTTGTATAATTCTTTATAGAATGTCTTTCTTGTATAATTCTTTATAGTCTAATGATTCCTTCTTTATCATTATCTCCTGCTGTTGATTATCTTACATTTGTTTTTTTGTTCACAGGAATTATTCGGAGATCTTCTGTGGCGCTGTATTCATGTCTGGTGATTCTTGATTTTATCATGCTATTCAGAATATAACTTAGCTTTCGTGTGTGTAATCTCAGTCTCTCAGCATGAGCAGATATTTCTAGTCAGACCTTGTGTTCTTACCTTTACATTTTCATGCTATCTCAACGTCAACAAAACCTGCCAGCCTTCTTGTGATCAGATGGTGCTGTCAGTTATGTCATTATTAATTGGATTACAATGACTATGATGAAATTAAATAAATTTTATGAAATCAAGAATATTGTTGATATGATTCTTAATATCACTTGGACAGAGAGCGTGTCATTACTGATGTAGACATATTGTTTTCGATTTTTTTGCATTCATGACGCTGCCTTGCTGGTTTTCTCAAACCGAGTAGTTGCAAACAAGTTGCAGATTTGTATTCTCAGTATATTGTTGGTAGACACTTGTGCTCTGACTTGGTCAATATAAAGTACCAAATCTTTGGGCATCTAAAAGTTTGTTGCATTTGATCTTGCTCCCTGAGTACTTTATTAGTAGAGGTAAGAATGGACATCTCGATTGTATAGAGAAAGCAATGGTTGATATTTGCACAGATGCCAATGTTTGGGAATACTTACTTATAGTAGACGGGTCTTGGCCATTAAGTATTCAGGCACAATGTTTCGGGACTAGTGTGCTGCATTTTGTCATACTGATGTGTTGAGTCAAATGCTACGTGTTGAGTCAAATGCGTTGACTTTCATTATATATAAAAATACTGATGTTATTGATGTGTTGGAGTGAAAAACAAGTGACGTCGTAGTGCTTTGAAAGTCGGGCCTTGTACTCACAAGGGGTAAAGTAATAACGAGTACAATATCCAATGAGGTACGAGTATTCTGAGAATTGATTTCAAGATTTAGTAAAGTAATAACTTATTAGGTATTAACTGTGTCAATGTGTAGGGATAATATTATTGATGTGTTGAACCATATGACAAGACAATTATGATTTGAGATATCATTGGCAGATTCTGGTTTATTCCAATGCGCATAGTTTATTTCATTAATTTACATGTGAGCGTACCACTTGTTTGCATCTTATTCGCTCTCCTTCCCTGGATTTTGACTAAGCTGTGAGATTATGGGTAGATTAATCTCGCTTATTGATGTAGACTAGATTGATTATTTCTTAAATCCACGCGGAGGGAGTCCACTCTATGTTGGTGGCACGTCTTCTCATCCGTAAGAATCAATTATTGAACGAGTAAAATCCTTTGAAAACCTTTATTTTAGCAAATTGCTCCCCCTACAGATTTTGCTTCCCCTTTATACGCCACTCTCTCCTTTAAAATAACAAATTATTTGAACTCCTTTGTATTTTTATTTTATTTTATTTTATTTTTATTTAGTTTTATTTTTTTAATCAATTCTATTTATTATTTTTTATCATTTTTTTATTTTTTTATTTTATATAATTTTTAACATATATTATAATTTTTCCTTTTTTTTTAATTATCGTTCTCCCTTTTTTAAAAAAAAATTATTGTTCTAATTCAACACTTTATATATTTTTAATGTCTCTCTTTGTTTCAGTTTTATTTAATTTTTTTATTAGTTTTTTTTCATAAGTTTTATTTGTTTTTTTTTATTTTTTTTATTTTATTTAATTTTAAACACATATCAAAATCTCACATTCCTTTTAAATTACCTCTCCTCAAGCCATTAACAACTCCTGACATATATCAGAACTTCCCTCTCTCTTTAAATTACCCCTAACATTTCCTCCCTTTAAATTACTCATCCAACCCTTAACACATGTCAAAATCTTCCTTTCCTTTAAATTACCTCCCCCTTTTCAACCCTTGATACATGATGCATATCAAAATCTCTTACTTCCTTTAAATTACCCTCTCTCCAACTCTCAACACATGTCAAAATATCCCCTATCTTTAAATTACCCCCATCTAATCTCTGACACATGTCAGAACCTCTCACTTTCTTTAAATTACTCACCCTCTAACCCTTGGTTAGGGTTGTAAATGAACCAAGTGTTCGTGAATAAGCTTGGTGTTCAACTGGGTAAGAGTTTGTTTATGTTTGTTCAATATATATAAGATTAATTAAACAAACAAGCTTGAACAGCTTGTTAAGCTAAACAAACAAGCTTGAACACATATGTGTTCAGCTCGTTAACGTTCGTGAACAACGTTCATGAACAATGTTCAAGAACCATATTCATTAATAAAACTCTTTTCAATATGTTAAATAAATAATAAAATAAATAAATAAATTTAAATTATCAAACTCAATAACCAATCAAACAACTAAAAGTTTCAAACAATCAAACAAACTTGAATTGAGAGTTTGATAACATCTAAACGAACCAAGCTCGAACCAAGCTCAAGCCAAGCTTGAACTAAGCTTAAGCCAAGCTTGAATTGAGAGTTTGATAACATCTAAACAAACCAAGCTCAAGCCAAGCTTCAAACAAGCTCAAACTTATAAAAAATAAATCAAGCCAAGCTTGAACAGTCATTTCAAATGCTTGGTTCATTTTAAGCTCGGCTCGTCTCGACTTGGTTATCTTATCAAACAAGCTTGAACACCCCAAAACTCGGCTCGGCTCAGCTCGGCTTGTTTATAGCCCTACCCTTGGCACATGTCAAAAGACCCCCGTCTCTTTAAATTACCCCTCTTCAACCCTTGACATATGTCAGAACCTCCATTCCCTTTAAATTACTCACTCTTCAACCCTTAACATATGTCAAAATACCCCTCTCCCTTTAAACTACCCCCTCAAACTCTTGACACATGTCAGAACCTCTTCTCCCTTTAAATTACCCCCCATCCAACCCTTGACACATGTCAAAATCTCTCGTCCCTTTAAATTACCACTCTTCCAACCTTTGACACATGTTAGAACTTCTCACTCTCTTTAAATTATCCACCCTTCAATTCTTGACACATGTCAAAACACCCCTCCCTTTAAATTACCTCTTCCAACCCTTGACGCATGTCATAATCTCCCCTTCCCTTAAATTACTCACCCTTCAACTCTTGACACATATCAGAACCTACCCCTTTAAATCCTCCTCTCACACACTTCATTTTCAGTCTCTCTTCAGTAACACCTCCCTCCATTGATATCTCTCTCTCAGCCTCTCCTTCTCTCTTCTTAGAACATAGTTATCTTCTTAATCATTACTTTTTGTAATTCATAGAAATAAATTATGGATAACTATTTGGGTTTATTTTCAAATAATTGGTCACTTGAGAATGATGTTCTTAGTGGAGAGAGTATCTTCAACAACAGTCGCGATTATATAGTCAAATTTACCACGGAGCAGGTTAGTTATTATCATTGTTTTATGCATATTCGTTATTTATTTTATAAGTAGAGAAATT